>NC_088203.1:64320786-64646397 GCF_037126465.1 Ornithodoros turicata
AATTTGATTATTCCAATTCTCCTCGCCAATCGCTCTAAAAACGCTATTTAGCACTGTTTTCACGATCTAAGATGCTTTCAGCTTGATTTTTCGATTTCCGGCGCATTTTGAATATTTGTGTTCTCTACGTCGCCAACCGCTCTAAAAACGCTATTTAGCACTGTTTTCATGATCTAAGACGTTTTCAGCTCGAATTTTTTATTTCCGGCGCATTTTAATATCCGTGTTCTCCACGTCGCCAACCGCTCTAAAAACGCTATTTAGCACTGTTTTCACGATCTAAGACGTTTTCAGCTCGATTTTTCGATTTCCGGCGCATTTTAAACATTCCCATTCTCCACGTCGCCAACCGCTCTAAAAACGCTATTTAGCACTGTTTTCAAGATCTAAGACGTTTTCAGCTTGATTTTTCCATTTCCGTCGCATTTCGATTATTCCCATTCTCCACGTTGCCAACCGCTCCAAAAACGCTATTTAGCACTGTTTTCATGATCTAAGCTGTTTTCAGCTTGAGTTTTCGATTTCCGACGCATTTGGTATATTCGTGTTCTCCACGTCGCCAACCGCTCTAAAAGCGCTATTTAGCACTGTTTTCACGATGTAAGACGTTTTCAGCTCGACTTTTCGATATCCGACGCATGTTGAATATTCCTGTTCTCCACGTCGCCATCGCTCTAAAAACGCTATTTAGCACTGTTTTCACGATCTAAGACGTTTTCAGCTTGATTTTTCGATTTCCGGCGCATTTGGAATATTCGTGTTCTCCACGTCGCCAACCGCTCTAAAAACGCTATAGCACTGTTTTGACGACCTCAAACGTTTTCAGCTTGACTTTTGGATTTCCGGGCATTTTGAATGTTCGTGTTCTCCACGTCGGCAACCGTCTAAAAACTCTATTTAGCACTGTTTTCACGATCGAAGACGTTTTCAGCTTGATTTTTCGATTTCCGGCACATTTTGAATATTCGTGTTCTCCACGTCGCCAACCGCTCTAAAAACGCTATTTAGCACTGTTTTCACGGTCTAAGACGTCTTCTGCTTGATTTTCGATTTCCGGCGCATTTTGAATATTCCCATTCTCCACCTCGCCAACCGCTCTAAAAACGCTATTTAGCACCGTTTTCACGGTCTAAGACGTTTTCTGCTTGATTTTTCGATTTCCGGGGCATTTTGAATATTCCCATTCTCCACGTCGCCAATCGCTCTAAAAACACTATTTAGCACTGTTTTCCCGATCTAAGACGTCTTCAGCTTGATTTTTCGATTTCCGGCGCATTTTGAATATTCGTGTTCTCCACGTCGGCAACTGCTCTAAAAACGCTATTTAGCCCTCTTTTCACGATCTAAGACGTTTTCAGCTTGATTTTTCGATTTCCGCCGCATTTTGAATATTCCCATTCCTCACGTCGCCAACTGCTCTAAAAACGCTATTTATCACTGTTTTCACGATCTCAGACGTTTTCAGCTTGGTTTTTCGATTTCCGGCGCATTTTGAATATTCGTGTTCTCACGTCGCCAACCGCTCTAAAAACGCTATTAGCACTGTTTTCCCGATCTCAGACGTTTACAGCTTGATTTTTCGATTTCCGGCGCATTTTGCATATTCGTGTTCTCCACGTCGCCAATCGCTCTAAAAACGCTATTTAGCACTGCTTTCACGTTCTAAGACGTTTTCAGCTTGATTTTTCGATTTCCGGCGCATTTTGAATACTCCCATTCTCCACGTCGGCAACCGCTCTAAAAACTCTATTTAGCACTGTTTCCACGATCGAAAACGTTTTCAACTTGATTTTTGAGATTTCCGGCACATTTTGAATATTCGTGTTCTCCACGTCGCCTATCGCTCTAAAAACGTTATTTAGAATTGTTGTCACGGTATAAGACGTTTTCAGCTCGATTTTTCGATTTCCGGCGCATTTTAAATATTCCCATTCTCCACGTCGCCAACCGCTCTAAAAACGCTATAGCACTGTTTACACGATCTCAAACGTTTTCAGCTTGACTTTTGGATTTCCGGGCATTTTGAATATTCGTGTTCTCCACGTCGGCAACCGCTCTAAAAACTCTATTTAGCACTGTTTTCACGATCGAAGACGTTTTGAGCTTGATTTTTCGATTTCCGCCGCATTTTGAATATTCCCATTCTTCACGTCGCCAACTGCTCTAAAAACGCTATTTATCACTGTTTTCACGATCTCAGACGTTTTCAGCTTGGTTTTTCGATTTCCGGCGCATTTTGAATATTCGTGTTCTCACGTCGCCAACCGCTCTAAAAACGCTATTAGCACTGTTTTCCCGATCTCAGTCGTATTCAGCTTGATTTTTCGATTTCCGGCGCATTTTGCATATTCGTGTTCTCCACGTCGCCAATCGCTCTAAAAACGCTATTTAGCACTCTTTTCACGATCTAAGACGTTTTCAGCTTGATTTTTCGATTTTCGGCGCATTTTGAATATTCGTGTTCTCCACGTTGCCAACCGCTCTAAAAACGCTATTTAGAACTGTTTTCATGATCTAAGACATTTTCAGCTTGATTTTTTATTTCCGGCGCATTTTGAATATTCCCATTCGCCACGTCGCCAACCGCTCTAAAAACGTTATTTAGCACTGTTTTCACGATCGATGACGTTTTCAGCTTGATTTTTCGATTTCCGGCGCAATTGAATATTCGTGTTCTCCACGTCGCCAACCGCTCTAAAAACGCTATTTAGCACTCTTTTCACGATCTAAGACGTTTTCAGCTTTATTTTTCGATTTTGGGCGCATTTTGAATATTCCCATTCTTCACGTCACCAACCGCTCCAAAACCCTATTTAGCACTGTTTTCACGATCTAAGACGTTTTCAGCTCGATTTTTCGATTTCCGGCGCATTTTGAATATTCTCATTCTCCACGTCGCCAACCGCTCTAAAAACGCTATTTAGCAGTGTTTTCACGATCTAAGACGTTTTCAGCTTGATTTTTCGATTTCCGCCGCATTTTGAATATTCCCATTCTTCACGTCGCCAACTGCTCTAAAAACGCTATTTATCACTGTTTTCACAATCTCAGACGTTTTGAGCTTGGTTTTTCGATTTCCGGCGCATTTTGAATATCCGTGTTCTCCACGTCGCCAACCGCTCTAAAAACGCTATTTAGCACTGTTTTCACGATCTAAGACGTTTTCAGCTTGATTTTTTTATTTCCGGCGCATTTTGAATATTCGTGTTCTCCACGTCGGCAACCGCTCTAAAAACGCTATTTAACACTGTCTGCACGATCTAAGACGTTTTCAGCTTGATTTTTCAATTTCCGGCACATTTTGAATATTCGTGTTCTCCACGTCGCCTATCGCTCTAAAAACGTTATTTAGAATTGTTTTCACGGTATAAGACGTTTTCAGCTCGATTTTTCGATTTCCGGCGCATTTTAAATATTCCCATTCTCCACGTCGCCAACCGCTCTAAAAACGCCATTTAGCACTGTTTTCAAGATCTAAGACGTTTTCAGCTTGATTTTTCCATTTCCGTCGCATTTCGATTATTCCCATTCTCCACGTTGCCAACCGCTCCAAAAACGCTATTTAGCACTGTTTTCATGATCTAAGCTGTTTTCAGCTTGAGTTTTCGATTTCCGACGCATTTGGTATACTCGTGTTCTCCACGTCGCCAACCGCTCTAAAAACGCTATTTAGCACTGTTTTCACGATCTAAGACGTTTTCAGCTCGACTTTTCGATATCCGACGCATGTTGAATATTCCTGTTCTCCACGTCGCCATCGCTCTAAAAACGCTATTTAGCACTGTTTTCACGATCTAAGACGTTTTCAGCTTGATTTTTCGATTTCCGGCGCATTTGGAATATTCGTGTTCTCCACGTCGCCAACCGCTCTAAAAACGCTATAGCACTGTTTACACGATCTCAAACGTTTTCAGCTTGACTTTTGGATTTCCGGGCATTTTGAATATTCGTGTTCTCCAGGTCGGCAACCGCTCTAAAAACTCTATTTAGCACTGTTTTCACGATCGAAGACGTTTTCAGCTTGATTTTTCGATTTCCGGCGCATTTTGAATATTCCCATTCTTCACGTCACCAACCGCTCCAAAAACGATATTTAGCACTGTTTTCACGATCTAAGACGTTTTCAGCTCGATTTTTCGATTTCCGGCGCATTTTGAATATTCGTGTTCTCCACGTTGCCAACCGCTCTAAAAACGCTATTTAGAACTGTTTTCATGATCTAAGACATTTTCAGCTTGATTTTTTATTTCCGGCGCATTTTGAATATTCCCATTCGCCACGTCGCCAACCGCTCTAAAAACGTTATTTAGCACTGTTTTCACGATCTATGACGTTTTCAGCTTGATTTTTCGATTTCCGGCGCAATTGAATATTCGTGTTCTCCACGTCGCCAACCGCTCTAAAAACGCTATTTAGCACTCTTTTCACGATCTAAGACGTTTTCAGCTTTATTTTTCGATTTCCGGCGCATTTTGAATATTCCCATTCTTCACGTCACCAACCGCTCCAAAACCCTATTTAGCATTGTTTTCACGATCTAAGACGTTTTCAGCTCGATTTTTCGATTTCCGGCGCATTTTGAATATTCACATTCTCCACGTCGCCAACCGCTCTAAAAACGCTATTTAGCAGTGTTTTCACGATCTAAGACGTTTTCAGCTTGATTTTTCGATTTCCGCCGCATTTTGAATATTCCCATTCTTCACGTCGCCAACTGCTCTAAAAACGCTATTTATCACTGTTTTCACGATCTCAGACGTTTTCAGCTTGGTTTTTCGATTTCCGGCGCATTTTGCATATTCGTGTTCTCACGTCGCCAACCGCTCTAAAAACGCTATTAGCACTGTTTTCCCGATCTCAGTCGTTTTCAGCTTGATTTTTCGATTTCCGGCGCATTTTGCATATTCGTGTTCTCCACGTCGCCAATCGCTCTAAAAACGCTATTTAGCACTGTTTTCACGGTCTAAGACGTTTTCAGCTTGATTTTTCGATTTCCGGCACATTTTGAATATTCCCATTCTCCACGTCGCCAACCGCTCTAAAACGCTATTTAGCATTGTTTTCACGATCTAAGACGTTTTCAGCTCGATTTTTCGATTTCCGGCGCATTTTGAATATTCCCATTCTCCACGTCGCCAATCGCTCTAAAAACACTATTTAGCACTGTTTTCACGATCTAAGACGTTTTCAGCTCGATTTTTCGATTTCCGGCGCATTTTGAATATTCCCATTCTCCACGTCGCCAACCGCTCTAAAAACGCTATTTACCACTGTTTTCACGATCTAAGACGTTTTCAGCTTGATTTTTCGATTTCCGCCGCATTTTGAATATTCCCATTCTTCACGTCGCCAACTGCTCTAAAAACGCTATTTATCACTGTTTTCACGATCTCAGACGTTTTCAGCTTGGTTTTTCGATTTCCGGCGCATTTTGAATATTCGTGTTCTCACGTCGCCAAGCGCTCTAAAAACGCTATTAGCACTGTTTTCCCGATCTCAGTCGTTTTCAGCTTCATTTTTCGATTTCCGGCGCATTTTGCATATTCGTGTTCTCCACGTCGCCAATCGCTCTAAGAACGCTATTTAGCACTGTTTTCACGGTCTAAGACGTTTTCAGTTTGATTTTTCGATTTCCGGCACATTTTGAATATTCCCATTCTCCACGTCGCCAACCGCTCTAAAAACGCTATTTAGCATTGTTTTCACGATCTAAGATGTTTTCAGCTCGATTTTTCGATTTCCGGCGCATTTTGAATATTCCCATTCTCCACCTCGCCAACCGCTCTAAAAACGCTATTTAGCACCGTTTTCACGGTCTAAGACGTTTTCTGCTTGATTTTTCGATTTCCGGGGCATTTTGAATATTCCCATTCTCCACGTCGCCAATCGCTCTAAAAACACTATTAAGCACTGTTTTCCCGATCTAAGACGTCTTCAGCTTGATTTTTGGATTTCCGGCGCATTTTGAATATTCGTGTTCTCCACGTCGGCAACCGCTCTAAAAACGCTATTTAGCACTCTTTGCACGATCTAAGACGTTTTCAGCTTGATTTTTCGATTTCCGGCGTATTTTGAATATTCGTGTTCTCCACGTCGCCAACCGCTCTAAAACACTATTTAGCACTGTTTTCCCGATCTAAGACGTTTTCAGCTTGATTTTTCGATTTCCAGCGCATTTTGAATATTCGTGTTCTCCACGTCGCCAACCGCTCTAAAAACGCTATACCACTGTTTTCACGATCTAAAACGTTTTCAGCTTGATTTTTCGATTTCCGGGCATTTTGAATATTCGTGTTCTCCACGTCGGCAACCGCTCTAAAAACTCTATTTAGCACTGTTTCCACGATCGAAGACGTTTTCAACTTGATTTTTGAGATTTTCGGCACATTTTGAATATTCGTGTTCTCCACGTCGCCAATCGCTCTAAAAACGCTATTTAGCACTGTTTTCATGATCTAAGACGTCTTCAGCTTGATTTTTTATTTCCGGCGCATTTTGAATATTCGTGTGCTCCACGTCGCCAACAGCTTTAAAAACGCTATTTAGCACTGTTTTCATGATCTAAGACGTTTTCAGCTCCATTTTTTGGATTTCCGGCGCATTTTGAATATTCCCATTCTCCACGTCGCCAACCGCTCTAAAAACGCTATTTACCACTGTTTTCACGATCTAAGACGTTTTCAGCTCGATTTTTCGATTTCCGGCGCATTTTGAATATTCCCATTCTCCACGTCGCCAACCGCTCTAAAAACGCTATTTATCACTGTTTTCACGATCTCAGACGTTTTCAGCTTGGTTTTTCGATCTCCGGCGCATTTTGAATATTCGTGTTCTCCACGTCGCCAACCGCTCTAAAAACGCTATTAGCACTGTTTTCCCGATCTCAGACGTTTTCAGCTTGATTTTTCGATTTCCGGCGCATTTTGCATATTCGTGTTCTCCACGTCGCCAATCGCTTTAAAAGCGCTATTTAGCACTCTTTTCACGATCTAACACGTTTTCAGCTTGATTTTTCGATTTTCGGCGCATTTTGAATATTCGTGTTCTCCACGTTGCCAACCTCTCTAAAAACGCTATTTAGAGCTGTTTTCATGATCTAAGACATTTTCAGCTTGATTTTTTATTTCCGGCGCATTTTGAATATTCCCATTCGCCACGTCGCCAACCGCTCTAAAAACGTTATTTAGCACTGTTTTCACGATCTATGACGTTTTCAGCTTGATTTTTCGATTTCCGGCGCAATTGAATATTCGTGTTCTCCACGTCGCCAACCGCTCTAAAAACGCTATTTAGCACACTTTTCACGATCTAAGACGTTTTCAGCTTTATTTTTCGATTTCCGGCGCAATTTGATTATTCCAATTCTCCTCGCCAATCGCTCTAAAAACGCTATTTAGCACTGTTTTCACGATCTACGATGCTTTCAGCTTGATTTTTCGATTTCCGGCGCATTTTGAATATTTGTGTTCTCTACGTCGCCAACCGCTCTAAAAACGCTATTTAGCACTGTTTTCATGATCTAAGACGTTTTCAGCTCGAATTTTTATTTCCGGCGCATTTTTAATATTCGTGTTCTCCACGTCGCCAACCACTCTAAAAACGCTATTTAGCACTGTTTTCACGATCTAAGACGTTTTCAGCTCGATTTTTCGATTTCCGGCGCATTTTAAATATTCCCATTCTCCACGTCGCCAACCGCTCTAAAAACGCTATTTAGCACTGTTTTCATGATCTAAGCTGTTTTAAGCTTGAGTTCTCGATTTCCGATGCATTTGGTATATTCGTGTTCTCCACGTCGCCAACCGCTCTAAAAACGCTGTTTAGCACTGTTTTCACGATCTAAGACGTTTTCAGCGCGACTTTTCGATATCCGACGCATGTTGAATATTCCTGTTCTCCACGTCGCCAACCGCTCTTAAAACGCTATTTAGCACTGTTTTCACGATCTAAGACGTTTTCAGCTTGATTTTTCAATTTCCGGCGCATTTTCAATATTGGTGTTTTCCACGTCGCCAACCGCTCTAAAATCGCAATTTAGCACTGTTTTCATGATCTAAGACGTTTTCAGCTCGAGTTTTCGATTTCAGGCGCATTTTGAATATTCCCATTCTTCACGTCGCCAACCGCTCTAAAACACTATTTAGCACTGTTTTCCCGATCTAAGACGTTTTCAGGTTGATTTTTGCGATTTCCAGCGCATTTTGAATATTCGTGTTCTCCACGTCGCCAACCGCTCTAAAAACGCTATACCACTGTTTTCACGATCTAAAACGTTTTCAGCTTGATTTTTCAATTTGCGGGCATTTTGAATATTCGTTATTAAGCATTAATTAAGCACGACGAGCGTTGCACAGTTTCAGTCTACCCTATTCAGGGCGTTTAACGTTTCCGTAGAGCCCTGTCTTGCTGCTTGCCAAACTGTCACCGACGTAAGTCTTTGAGCTGTCGTGACATGTGACCTATAGAGTATAAATATTCTGGAATACACATATGGCTGTCGATGTTGGGCTGTTAAGAATAGACGCAGTGCTTCGCAGACAGCGTGGTATGGAAGGGCTGCGTTTCCGCCGTCCTCAGCTCTCCCATCTTCGTGGTTTATGGCGCACACCTATGATAGGCAAGGGTCATTGTTTTGTCAAGGGATGGTTGAGATAAGGCAGGTTGACCTTGCCTGGTTTATGACCGCGGCCTTTCGACAGGCGAAGCAAGCTTTTTTTTTCGGTAGTGTCAATCACGACATGGAACAGGATGCGATGTCTGCACCAGGTCCGAGTGGCGAATGTCCCCAAAGGCAAGTATTGTCTCAGTTTCCGTACGTTTTTTCCTAGCTTACTGTTGTTTAATGTAATATATAGTTTCAGGTTTATTTGGTAATGTGCACGCGCAAAAGGGACACAGTCCCCGACATGGCGAGAGCACAGCCAATACAATCAAACAAACAAGACAGTGAAGACAATAATCTATTAGTATAAAGCAGTAATAAAATAATAAAGTAATAAAAGCAAAACAAATCTTACAACGATACGTATTCATCGATCAATGCTCCGAAGAGCTACAAGAGAACACCTGCTAATTCTTTTCTGAAAGTTCGAACAGAGTCGCATTTCACCATTAAATCATAAAAGCTGTTAAAATACTTAGCAGCTAAGAAAGACAATCTTTCTTCCCCATATTTCGTCCTGCATCTAGGGATACAAACCAGTGGAGCAGTACGTAAGAGATAAGGAACAACGAGAGTATTAATACCATATTTACTACAAAAAATGTCCGGGTTCTTTTTAAATTCCTTGAAAAATTTTAACACCAAGTTATGCTGATACATAGCCTGTACACTTAAAATGCGATGTTTTTTCATGATGTCACTTACAGGCGAAAGAAACGGCAGATTACCAACGGCCCGAACAGCCTTGTTTTGGGAGCGTTGAATAACTGAAAAATTGGTTGGGGACGTCGAACCCCAAACCAAAATACAGTACGATAACCGCGAGAACACCAATGAATAGTAAAGAATCAATTTAACATGCATGGGGAGTATCATTCGTGCTCTGTTGAGCAGCCCGATAGCCTTTGCGAGCTCCTGCCTCAACATTTGAACATGACTATTCCAGGAGAGATTCTCTTGAAAAACAACTCCCAAAAACTTCAATTCATGTACACGCGCCACAGGGGCACCATTGAGGACAACATTTGGTTCAGAGACCAGCATTTTTCCGCGCGGTCTAAACAACATATACTTAGTCTTACTAACGTTAAGGCGCAAGTGGTTCGCTAGTAGCCAGCTACTTAAATCACTCAACAAAATGTTCAGTTTGTTTGCAACTGAATTTTCAGACTCACAAGGGAAAAATATATTCGTGTCGTCCGCATACAAGACGAAACTAACATCGCTCGACGCATTTACAATGTCGTTGATAAACACCAAAAATAGCGTGGGACCTAAAATGGACCCCTGTGGCACACCACTAGTTACAGGTAACGTTTGTGAGCGCACACCATTTACAACAACATACTGGGAGCGACCATGGAGATAGTCATTGAAAAGCTGATGAGCAATACCCCGGATACCGTAGAACGATAATTTCTCCAATAAAATCTTGTGGCTTAAGGAATCGAATGCTTTCGCAATATCTAAGAACAAACCAGCTGTCATAAGACGATGTTCAAAATTTTCCAGAATTCGCTCTTTCACGAATAAAAGTGCAGATTCTGTGGAACTGTCTTTCAAAAACCCATACTGGGCAGTGGTAATTGCGTTACATGACCGCAGATAAGAAACTAATCTATTGTTTAACAATCTCTCCACAATTTTCGAAAATAGGGGAAGAACAGAAATTGGTCGGTAGTTACTGAAGCCAGGTACACCACCTTTTTTAATTATGGGTGTCACCCGCGCGACTTTAAGCCCTTCAGGGAATACTCCAGTCGTAAATATTAAATTGCAAATATGAGTTAAAGGAAAGCTTAGTAGCCGGGCCACGAACTTGACTGGTTTAGGTTTGATATCATCATACCCAGCACCTGTTGATACATTGAGGTTCAACATTATGTTATAAACCTCCTCTTCTGTCACAGGTGTAATATAGAACGAATCGCGGAAACTACCAGACAGGTAGCTCAAATGGTTTTCATCAGTGGGACCACCTGAAGCTCCGACAGATAGGAAATAGTCATTCAACCTATTCACAAGCACAGCGCCAGTGTAACGTTCCTCACCCTCAACGATCTCGATGGCCGTTCCATCTGGTGCATTTCGTCCCAACATCCTGTTCATTGATTTCCATATCAGGCGGGTGTTTCCCCTCAGTCGATCAAAATGCTGAGCATAGTAATCCCTTTTAGCTTTGTCAATAAGTCGTTTAACGTATCTCCGACGTCTTTTATATTCCTCAAACAATATTGTTCATCCTTTCCGCCGTGTTTGGTAACATGCCATACTGTATTATGCAGCGTCTCACCATCCCACTACCACTTCGCGCTTTGTTTTTTTCTCTCTCTCTTTCGCAAATGTCGGCGACGTCACAATATTCTGCAGTTTTGGGTACAGTGTGCTACACGGCAACATATTTTTCATGCACGCAAAGTAGCAACGTTCTGTCGCCATGTAGCTTCGGACCCCTTCGCTGTCACAAGGGCAATTTCGTAGCATTGGCCAGTCTGCAGGATTTCGGAGACCTGAGCAGCAGGACGCAAAGGATAGTGTGCCTTCGGTCAAAGTGCAAAAGAGAGGACGTAAGGACTATCTGTAGTCACCACCTCTACCTGTATACGAAGGGGTATACAGTCATGCTCGCGTCGAAAAACTGCGTCGATCCGTTTGACGTCCACAAAAAAAAAAAAAAAGAAAGCCACGGGAACAAACGTTATCACCAACAACCTTGCGAGTTCAGCTGCTGGCCTAAGCCTGGTTCCTGGCGTCAGATTGTGCCCCAAGTGCTACATGAAAGCCAACTCCTCGCGTCTGGACCCGGCACAAGCAAGCCCAGAGTGCACCGTTCCACCTGTAGCATCGTCTGCTGTTGAAGAGCTTGAACACCTTAGCCCTCTCAATGCTTCATTCGCTGCCTTAGGTGAAAGTCCGGTCACACGGAAACTTGCATTGAGCAGAAGGCAGGCGTACGCGAAAAGGAAATTGGAACAAACCCGTAAGACGCTTCAAGCAAGTCTTCCCTAAGGGTCAACATTTCCGACGTGAGCGCTGAGCAAGGTGTCTCATTTGATTACGGGGCACTGCTACGTGAACTGAAGAAAAAGTTCCAGAAGGAGAAGTCTCGGTCCAAGCAAGTAGCCATCCTTACTGCAGCGCCACATTCATGGAGCCGCCAAAAGGTTGCCAAGTACTTCGGTGCCAGTGAGAGAATGGTTAGAGCCGCCAAGAAGCTACGCAAGGAAGAAGGCGTTCTCTCGGAGCCTGGTGTGAAGCTCGGCAGGAGAATTAGCGAAGATGTGCGAGCATCCATAGCATCCTTCTACGAGGATGACAGAATATCTCACAGCTTTCCTGGAAAGAAGGACACAAAACACGGACATCAAAAGAGAATGCTGCTCTCGAATTTGCGGGAGGCTTACGAGATCCGGGTCTCAATGCTGGCTTCTCAACATTTGCACAATTACGTGCACCGTGGTGCGTACTAGCAGGGGGTCCACGAACACACACCGTTTGCGTGTGCGCTTACTACCAAAACGTCAAGCTGATCCTGCATGCCCTCGGAGCAAATGAAAGGTACAAACAGTTGCTTAGTATGGTGGTTTGCGACATGCAAAAAGAAGAGTGTATGTAAGGGTCGTGCAGTATGTGCCCTGGCGTTGACACGTACTTTGCGAGACTATTTTGAGGCGAACGTCGAATGTGATGAGGACCTAATAGGGGACGTTGCGTTCAAACAGTGGGTGCCTGGTTTGCACACAAGACTGGAGACTATGATACTTCCATATGAGGATCTCCTAGATCGTCTAGTAAAAGACATAAAAGACCTCAAAATCCATCACTTTGTGTCGAAGAAGCAGGCGCGGTACTTGCAACATCTGAAATGCACGCTTCGTCAGGACGAAGCTATTGTCTTGATGGACTTCTCCGAAAATTACAGTTTTGTAGTTCAAGACTCCCCCCAGTCATTTTATTGGCATGGCAGTCAAGCTACGATTCATCCAATAATCGTTTACTACCGAGACCAGCAAAAGGGAGATGATGGGTTACAGCACAAGACGTACATCATGCTATCGGATTCACTTTCTCACGAAAATTCTACGGTACACACCTTCCAGAAGATCTTCCTACAAAGTTTCACAAAGGACTTTCCGTGTATTGAAGCAGTATCCTACTTTACGGACGGTGCGGCATCACAGTACAAAAACAAAAACAATTTTGTCAATCTTTGCCATCACCAAGGTGACTTCAGTATTCGCGCCTCATGGCACTTTTTCGCGACTTCGCATGGAAAGGGACCATGCGATGGCATCGGTGGAACACTGAAAAGACTTGCAGCCAAAGCAAGCTTGCAGAGACGGTTTGAGAACCAGATCTTGACTCCTCACGATTTCTACATGTGGGCAAAGGAGAACACGAAGAACGTGATTCCGGTATGGGTGCCGAAGAACGAAATCCAAGCGGAAGGCGAGATTCTTTCATGGAGGTACAGCAAGGCCATCACTGTGCCAGGCACAAGAAAATTTCACTGCTTTGTTCCTTTAACACGGTCCAGCATCGCTGCAATGGCAACGTCCTTCTCAGTTGAAAAAACAGTCTTCCGCGTTTTCGACGGATAGATCATGCTTTGCAAAAGACAATATTGTGGACCAGTGAGTGTGTTGACGTCATAGTGTCATTAAAACTTGTTGTTGCAGAAATCTTTGCTGGAAAAGCACAGGATAAACATATCTGACAGTCTATTCTTGCTTCCCCGTGTCGCAACTTCCTGCGCTTAGCCGCTGCTGTCCTTCGGCTGAAACAGGGCAGTGGTGGGAAAATAGCAGCAGGGTCTTTCCTTCGCTTAAAGTATTCTATCAGAGTTTCTTTCCCCTCATGATAAAAAAAAATGTCGGTTGTTTTACTATCTCTGCATCAGTGCTGCCGCGTGGAGTCATTACGAGTCCCGATCGCGGTGTCGACTCTGTGCAAATACCTCGCACGAATCTACGGAAATATTAAATGCCCTGAAGAGTGCTTAATAAATGCTTAATAACAAAGATAATTCGTCCATTTGTTTCGATAATTGCCAGAATCTTTGCTATTTCCTTCTTCAGCGCTGCCCCGTAGCGACCAGTCGTGATCGCAGTGCGGAGTGTGCAAAGTACGTCGTCCAAAAAAAAATCATAATGTCGTTTTAACAAAAAGTACTTTTCTAATTTTTGGTATACGCAATCCCGACATCATCGTCTACATTTCTGTGAAACCCGCGTTCTCCTACCTCGTTAGGGACATGGAGAAAAATCGTCCTGAAATATGAGCTTTTTAGTTTTTTTGTAGATTTACGCAATTTTTACTGGTCTAAAATTGCTGAGGATGGCGATCATAATTTTTCTCAATGAAGTTCTTTCCGTGCACTGTCCCTCTGTAAAATTTCGCGTCTCTAGCCGCAGCAAATTTTTAAATAAAAATTGTCGAAGTTTGTAAGTTCTCGCTTCGCTTGCAAAGACGCTACTGTTGCCACCGCTTGCTCCACATCATCGACGATTAGTTCATTTCGAGGAGACCTGTTTCGGAGCCATTACTTCCAAATTTCAGCTTTCTACGCCTAGTAGAAGCGGAGCACTACGCTACCAAAGTCAACATGGTTTTTGGTCACGGCGAGATATTAGAAGCCCTCTAGCGGCGAAACTCTTCAGAATTTTAAATTGATATTTAGTGACGTATGTATCAGAGACCCCACCAATCACCTAGAATTTTTTAATTGAAATCCGTGGTGGTCGAGCAACATCATTGGATCACTTGGCGTGGATTGACCAAGGAGATAGACGAAGCAGCAGCAATTCGGAAAACCAAGTCACGAGACTTAATGACAGGTGGTATAGGAGGATACAGAAGGAGTGAAAAGGGGCTGGTATTCTAAAATATGAATACAATCTTGTGACAACAATCTAACCCCTAATTTCTCTGTAACAGGGAAAGTCAATATCCATCCATCCAGGGTTTAATGCTCCAAAGACTAATTTTAGCTATATTTGTCCACAAAGAAACCATATTGTTCATTCATGCCCCCTTGCATCTATAAACACGTTCATCGACCATAAGTTCGGTGTTGTTCTTGATAGCTCGCAGACTTTTGACTCGTACATAAACACCTTGACAAATGACGGACCACATATGTTCGGTATCATCTGTTACAAATAATTTTGACCACTACTCTTGTTTGTTTTGCCTATTCCTTCCTGCGTAGTCGTTTCCATACTTGAATTATATTTAGTGACCTGGAGCTCCGTAAACCGAGTGCCGGCGAGAGGGGAGCAGCCAGGGCCGGCCGGACCCAGCGCCGGATGATCATTGCACCAGCAGACGTGAGGAGGGGCCTCGTCCAGAACTCACCCGGAGTCATTCACGGGGCCCATAATTTCCCCTCACCGGCCCTGCGCAAACTAATTACTTTCTGTCGAACAAGTTCGATTCATAAAAGAACTGAAGTTTCATTCATCTATCCCGTATGATAGGCGCATTGAATGAAATGTGGGTTACCAAAATCCAGGCAACTAAGATATGGTATTTTTCTGTGCACAGCTTTCCACATCATCACATATACTTCCCACTTTCTCTGGCGATGACAGTCCCCAATCATTATCTCCAAATAAAGTTGCATCCATACTTTCCATGGCCTGGACCTATTGTGTCTTATGAATTTACACGCTCCCTCCCGCCCACTTACGCTGTGGTTTACCCATAATCTCGTCCCTAGGGGCGGGAAAGGGCAAAAAGGGCTTGACACTCATGCTGTTAAAAAATGCTTCTTACAAAAAAAAAACAAAAAAAGAAACATGCGCCTTCCGTTTTCAACAAATCAGGGAAGATAACCATATCGTTCGAGATGATGGTCGGCTAGGACCATGCTATGCGGTGAAGTTCATTTTTAAGGGTCTACAGGATACCTCCATGTACGTTTATGTTCTTGGGCAAAATATTGCATAATCGCACCAAATTTTAGGCTTTTTCTTTTCGGGAGGTTTAGCGGGGGTTCGGATAAATCACTGCACTTAGGTATCACCCCGTCTTCCACAAAGACCAATGATATAAATTAGGCCTATCGTATTGCTTACTCTTATCGCTGAATAAACTATCTGAATCTGAGGCTGGTGTATATCCCCGTACAGCTCACACCACAGTGGTGTGAGCTTTTCCGATGGCTGCCTTGTTCTGCTCTTCGCGTCAGTGCACTAAAGACATGTGGGCTGTTGTGGGCACCTTACCAAAAATAAAATTATTTCTTGGAATGAAGCGACGAAGAAGGCAGACCGCCAGTCGTACCGGAAGAAATGTTGTAAGAATACACTGTCTTCTTCGGCAAACTACTTCATTCGGCACTTACCATATCAAGTCGAAATGTTTGCACAATGTTGTGAGAAATATGTGGAACCCAACAGCACCAGATGTAAACAATGTCATTTGTGAAAATCACCAGTGTAACTTGCACAATATTTAATTAAATTTAGTTTGACTTCAAAAATCCCCATGGATAAAGTTACATGGCAGGAGCGGTCATCAGGCAGAAAAAGAAAGTACAGAAGAGTTGAGAATTGAAAATGAGAGTACATATAGTAGACTTTGTGGAAACCTAAGTTCCCACAACCTCGGGGCGTCAGCCTGTCCGTTCCGTGCGCGAAGGAACCAGCAGCACAACCAGAAATTCAATGCAACATACCAGGTTTATTGACAAGGGAAAACCAACGCTCCAGCCAACATTCACGCAACGAACCACCCACTTTTCCAGCGGATCATCGCTTTTATTCCCTGTGACTGGGGTAGGCCCCCCTGGAGCACGGCTGCCCTCTGTCGCCGTGACGCGTGGCGCTTTCTAATCGCCACACCCCCTCCCTTACAGGGTCATGAGGTCGTCAGAATGGTCCAGTACGGCGTCGTCAATGGCTGAAGAGGGGCCAGGCGGCGTAGGAGGGGGAGCCCTGGTCTCCACCAGAAGCTCAGGTCTGAGCCGCCTGAGGGTGGACAGAGCTGTAGTCACGTCGTTGGATGTCGGGGACCCGGATCAGGGCGACGACCTCCACGAGAGCGAGAGCGGGAGCGGGAGGGTGCACGGCGGGCGGAGGACTGTGGACGTCGTTGCATCTGCGAGAAAAAGGGGAAACGGTAAGGGGGAATCCCCAAGCCACGAGCGCCGAAAGGGCACTCCCTAGGGCAACCAGCGGAAAACTGTGCAACAGAAATCACACTAATAAAGCACTAAATCACAAGCACTATGCTTAGCGATGGAGATAGTGGCAGCTACGTGCGCCGCCTGCGGGGACGCATGTCCGGGAACGGGATCCCGGTCCAGGTCCTGGAGGGAGGCAGGTTGCGAATCGGGCTCCTCTCCGTCAGGGTCTCGGAGGTGGTAAGACTTCAGGTCCGAGATGTGAACTGGCCCAGTCTCTTCGCCGGTGTCGCAGCGACGAAGCCTGTAGGTGAGGCCGGAGGAGCACGCACTTACCTCGAAGGGGCCATCCCACCTATATGCGAGTGAAGCTGCAAAGCCTCGTGACGCATCACTTAGCGGGCGAGTCCGTCGAAGGACGAGGTCACCGACGCTGTAGGTGAGGTTCCGACGTCCACGGTTGTACTGGCGTGCCTGGTCCAACCTTGCGACGTCCAGGTTCTCCCGAGCCGTCCGGGCTGCATCGTCCAGTCGACTCCGAAGGCCCTCAGCGAACCTTGAATAAGGAGGCCGGGTATCACCCTCCCGGAGGCCCAGAGCATTCACCATTGGAAAAGGGGCCTCTCGTCCCAAGTTCAGGAACGCCGGGATGAATCCGTAGACCTGTTGATCGTCGTCCGTGTAGCGAACGCCAGCTCTGCCAGGCGAAGATCCCAATCACGGTGGTGCTGGCTAGTAAAAGCAACCAACATCATTTTCAGGTTCCAATTAACACGTTCGGTAATCTTAGCCTGAGGGTGATACGGGGACGTCTTCTTATGCTGAATGCCTAAGACAGCGCAAGAATCTGAGAACACCTTACTTGTGAAGCAGGTTGCGTTGTCGGTGATCAGCTGTGCGGGAAACCCGAACCGGCAAAAGGTGTCGAGTAACTTTTCC
Organism: Ornithodoros turicata; assembly: GCF_037126465.1. Taxonomy (NCBI): domain Eukaryota; kingdom Metazoa; phylum Arthropoda; class Arachnida; order Ixodida; family Argasidae; genus Ornithodoros; species Ornithodoros turicata. Next base: position 64,338,516 of record NC_088203.1, read on the forward strand.
CACACTCTCTGGGAAGTCAGTGTCCTGAGAGGGAACAGCTCACCCCATTCCGTGAAATGATCAGTAACCACGAACAAATACTGGTTACCTCTAGGACTACGGGGAAATGGTCCCATCACATCACAAGCAACTATCTGCCAGCGTCTGTTGCTCTGAACAGCCTGTAAGCGCCCAGGGGGTAAACCACCACGAGGTTTCGCTCTCTGGCATACCGGACAAGTACGAACATACTTTGTTACATCCTGCCTCATTCCTGGCCATGTCGCAACACGACAGAACTTTTCATAAGTTTTCCTGCCGCTGCTGTGACCTGCCAAGGCCGAGTCATGAAAGTAACGTATGAAAGATTTATGCAACTTCCGTGGCACCACGACTCTGAACGGGGATGAGCCGTCGTCCTCATCCGCCTAGGGTATGTATGTGAACAGGATGCTATCGTCCCCCAGCAGATAGGAGTCGTGCCGTCCGTCAGTCGTTCCGGTGCCTGCCGAGTCTTGCTCAGCTATCCACTGCGACACCCGCTGACAAAGGCCGTCCGCTCTCTGAGCGTCCAAGAGCTGCTCTCTGCTCATGACCGTGCCCCAAGACGAAGATACGTCTCGTGCCACCTGTGCTGCTGCAAGAAGTTGAGAAGGCGCCTCGGTGACTTCCTCTTCCCCCTCCGGTAGGCGCACGGGACAGTGCGTCTGCTACCACGTTCGTTGAGCCCCGCCTGTACACCACGTTGAAGGAGTAGCCTTGTAGCGTCAGGGCCCACCTGGCAAGTCGTCCAGACGGGTTATGGAGCCGCTGCAGCCAAGAAAGTGCCTGGTGGTCAGTCTGGACGGTGAACGTGCTGCCGTCCAGGTACAGATCGAACTTCCTGAAAGCGAAGATGATCGCCAAGCACTCCTTTTCCGTCACGGAGTAGTTCCGTACTGCCGGATTCAGCGTGCGACTTGCAAAAGCCACTGGACAAAGAGTAGCGTCATGCTCCTGCAAGAGAACTGCGCCAACACCATAATCGCTTGCATCTGTTTGCACAACAAATGGTTTGTTAAGGTCGGGCAGATAAAGCCTAGCCGTATCAGCGATTGCTTGTGATAGAGCGCGAAATGATCGTTCCTGCTCTTCTCCCCAATTCCAGCGCGTGTCCTTGCGCAACAACTGGTTAAGCGGCTGCGCTAGCTCGGCACAATTAGGAATAAATTGTCTGTAAAAACCAACCATACCTAGGAAGCGCTGCAAGGCTTTGACGTTACCGGGAACCGGAAACTCCGCGATCGCCTTTAGCTTGTCGTCGTTAGGACGGATGGTCCCTCCCTCCACCATAAAGCCGAGAAGGCTGATCCTAGACGATGCCAGCTGCACCTTGCGGGGGTTGATCGTTATACCCGCTTCATTCATCCTTGCAAGGATGATTGAGAGGTGTTCCAAGTGTTCCTGAAAATTTCTAGAAAGCACTACGACATCATCCATGTATGCCATTGCGAAATTGTACTTCGCATCTCCCAACACTGAATCCATCAACCGCTGGAAACTGGCGGGTGAATTAGACAGTCCGAAAGGCGTTCGTACAAATTCAAACAAACCTCTATGACACGTAAAGGCTGTTTTTGGGACATCCTCCTGGGCAACTTGGATTTGCAAAAATCCTCTACTACAATCTAGCGTTGAAAACACAGTTGCGTTGCCCAGGGAATACAAGATCGACGCAATGGACGGGAAGGGGTAAGAGTCCCTTACAGTTACCTCGTTAAGTCGACGGTAGTCGACGCATAACCTAGCCGTGCCATCTCGTTTCGGAGCCAGAACAGGAAATGCCGAAGGACTCTGGGACCTTTGAACTGCACCGGTTTGGAGCATTTCGTTAAGAGCAGCGGGTCCGTGTCTAGTCTAGCGGCGCCACTCGGTTTCAAACTTCCAATCTACATACCTGGATGGGATTTTGCATGGTGCATCGTAATCCAGAATAATCAAGCGGCGGTCGGTTCCACAAATTCCTCCAGGGATCAGTTTCCCCTGGAAAGTTTCGGCAGCGGCTACCATGTCATCTCCATGCGCCCATTGTTTACCTATGACAGCTTACGCACACCTCGCACTCTTCCCATCATGCCTTTCGCCTGTTCGTTGCTAAGACGCACAGCAACTCCGCTATCGGACGACAGTCGGCCTCCTCCTCACGCAATTGCTCCGCACCAAAATTGGCACTGTCTTCTGTCAGCACGGTCTCGAACAACTGCGGGGGGGGGGGGGGGGGCTATTGCCCCCCGGACCCCCCCCCCCCGCGTGTAATATGTACAGACCTGGCCTAACCTAACCTCACTATACTTCGTTTAGTGAGGGAAACCAAGCTCTATGGCTGATGCGTAGGAGTACCACAAATGATACCCGTCGAGATCTAGTGCTTTCATTGTGCATTCTTGGCAACGAGCGAGAGGGAACTGGCGAAATGCATGCTGGGAAGAGTGCGAGGTGTGCGTAAGCTGTCATAGGTAAACAATGGGCGCATGGAGATGACATGGTCGCCGCTGCCGAAACTTTCCCGGGGAAACTGATCTCTGGAGGAATTCGTGAAACCGACCGCCGCTTGATTATTTTGGATTACGATGCACCATGCAAAATTCTATCCAGGTATGTAGATTAGAAGTTTGAAATCGAGTGGCGCCGCTAAACTAGGCATGCACCGAGCAGCGTCTAATAAAGCACGCTTATGCACACTCAATGGTCTCGGATTACAACGCCAGGGCCTAGCGTTACCGGTGTCTATGCTATGCTGTAACACAGACGACTTACCCGGTTTTTCGGTAAAGATTCCGGTAAACTGCCGCAGTACTTGTTCAAGCTGACGGCGTTGCTCTTCGGGACCATGGAATGACCCCAAGACAGTCGGCAGACCAGACGTTTCAACGGACGCTGCCACAGCTTGCTGTGCTGTGCAGTGGTCCCGTGCTGCGGCGAAGCGGAAAATTCCCGACGAGCCGTGGTAAACGTATCCTCCATTGGGCAGGTCCAGCACCAACTTCTGCCGGATGATGAACTCTCTGCCCAGGATAACAGGAACTGCCAGGCCAGGAAGGTGCACGAAGCGCTGCTTTCGTCGTCTCCCATCCAAACGTACCCAGAGCACAACTTCAGCCTGTGCTGGAATGGCGTCATTGGAAGCAAGACGAAGAGTGACATCTGTGGATTGCAATTCCACATGCCGTGATACGCAATGCTCGTAAACACTATCCCCGATAAGGGAAAGCGTAGCTCCCGTGTCGATAAGGGCGATGTAATCTTTACCTAAAATTCGAACGGCGATGTCTGGTTCCTTGTCCTCGATGTAATCTCGGACAGAAAAAGCAAGAGGAGCCAAAGCATCTCTTTGCGTTATCTTAGCGCTTGCAAAGCTAGTTTTTGACTGATCAAGGCCACGGATAGTAACCGTCTGCTCGCTTTTTTCGCAACTTGCCGACGTCGTTGAGCGAGCATTCATGGACGCCGGTTGCGACCGTATCCCGATGGCACATTACGGGTGTTTGGTCTTTGTCGCGGGCATTCCCGACGAAAATGGTCAGGGCTGCCGCAATTCCAACAGCCGTTGGGCGCTCGTGGCTGCGGGGGCGCAGGATGATACCGCTCCCGCTGCCGTGGGGTTTCGCTAGCTGAAAGGCCAGGTTGACCGCGACTTCGGGGCGGGACGGGTCTGTCAAGGCTCGTTCCTGCGGGGATCGTCCTCTGGTCATAGAGGAAGGGATCTAGGGCTCGGTGGGATGACTCCGTATTGTATGAATTACGGGAGTTGTCACCCAAACCTGTTGCATGCAGGCGTTCGACCGAGGCGGCTCCTCCCGACCACGCGCAGCGCGGTTCCAATGCTAGCTCCGGGGGCGGAGGGGACCGATATTCAAGCTCTGCCAGGAGGTCGCCTTGTATTGAACGAGCCTCCTGGGCCAACGCCTCAAGGGTTTTAAAGCGATGGGCTCTTAAGTAGGGCCGGAAGCGCGGGTGGCACTGGCGGATCACCCGTGCGACGCGCTGCTCTTCCGTAGCAGTGGGATCCGCTCTGCTGTACAGACCCTGCAATGCCCGAACGAATTCAGATAAGCTTTCCTCAGGATGTTGAGTACGCTTATACAATTCCTCTAGGACACGGTATTCGTGATCCGGGGGAAGAAATTCGTTTTTGAACCGCTCCTGGAAGTCCTCAAAGGACGTAAACTCCGATTGCAATCGAAGCCAGTGGGCGGCGTCTCCGACCAAAGCAACCTGCAGGATGCGTTGGATTAGGACGGGATTCTCATACCCGTCTGATAGGCGGTGAGGTCAACCAGGAAATCGGCAACAGACTTCTTATCGGTGTAACCTGAGAAGGTAGGCACCGGTAAGTTGAGTCGTAGAGGTGCTTCTGCCTGCGGCGGCGAAACCGACCCGACATCCAGGCGTTGAACCACCAACAAGCACAACTCCGTCATGCGTGACAGGAGTTCTGCCGTTGCGATGGCGTCTGACTGCGGCGTGGGCACCTTCGCCTTGTCAGCCATCAGCTCCGAGGGCTCGTCCACCGGGTGGGAGCTGAAAAACTCGAAAACAAAACAAAAAAACACACGCACAAAAAACTAACAGCAAAAACTGCAAACTACAACAACTACTAACTACGCAAAAAACTAGTACAAACAAACGGTGCAGCGTGTTCCCCGCCACGGAATGGACGAGCTCGGACCCCCAACGTTGGGCGCCAGTTGTGGAAACCCAAGTTCCCACAACCTCGGGGCGTCAGCCCGTCCGTTCCGTGCGCGAAGGAACCAGCAGCACAACCAGAAATTCAATGCAACATACCAGGTTTATTGACAAGGGAAAACCAACGCTCCAGCCAACATTCACGCAACGAACCACCCACTTTTCCAGCGGATCACCGCTTTTATCCCCTGTGACTACGGTACTCCCCCCCTGGAGCACGGCTGCCCTCTGTCGCCGTGACGCGTGGCGCTTTCTAATCGCCACAACTTGTAAAGAGACGAGCATTGGTAAGGCACACTTAGACACAAGACATAACACACATAAAGAGAGAAATTGTGGACTAAGTGGTCTAGGGGATTAAAAAATTAGAATAAAAGAAATTAAATAGCGACGACTTGTCGACGACCTGACGAATGAAATTGTGAAAGACAGAGGGGTCAGTAGGGGTTGGGCAACTGGGCAATGGAAGGCTCCTTCACTGTGTGAATGCTTCAGAAAATGACTTCACCAAAGGACAAACTGAAGAAAGTAATTTACAACGCCCAAGGCGTACCCGAAATGAAGTGCCGCTTGTTCCCTGCTGCAAAAAAAGAAGAAAACAAAGATAAAGAAAAAGTGAAAAAAACTGTTCAGTTACAGAAAAGCCCGTCAAGGCAAAGGAAACGGAACAACATAGATGGAGAAGAGCAAAAAGAACTGCAAAAAGCAATGGAAATTCGCGTGCCCTCTTCAAGGGAAAAAGTGGGGCACTTCCTGACGGATGCATCACCTTTGGAAGTGAGTGCCCAGCACGGCCGTGGAATTACAGGAGAAAACATCCGTCCCCACCCATACATTGGCAATGCCTGATATATGCCTGGCAATACAGATGCCTGACGTTGAGAGAGACATGGAATGCGGGGTGGCGAAGCCAGAAAGTTACGAGCCTGCTCTTCCCTTACCTCTCTGCCTTCCTTAGTAGTAGTGATGTTCCTAGGTAGTGATGTTGTACTTGCATTTGGCAAGCCCACAAACGTTATACCGGGTGTTTCAGTTAAATCACCGGGCTAAATAATTAGCGAACCGGTGCACCAATCGAATAACTTTGTTTTTTACAAGTATATGTCCAATACCGCCTACAAGATGCGCACCGCGCGAATGAGCAGGAACAACAACAACAACTTTATTTTTTACCTTGGAGAGTGGGGAGTTTCATCGCCACAGGCGATACTCTACCCCATTGCTGGTTGGAATGGGGGAATAAAATAACGAACCCCTTCACAATAACGATCGAAGTCCGATGGTGTCCAGAAATGTCAGAAGAGCTTTGAGCGCAGAGCGGGAGTACGCCATATGCAGCATCTGTACTACCGCATAGGGTGTGCTTGACCCTAATGATGAGCGGGAGACGCTCATTATTTAAACAAAAATTCAAATGAGTTTCGTGAAAAAAGCTAACTTCTAAAGCAGGGCGCCGTCGGCATTAAAATGGGTACTACCCCTTCTGGGACCTTCAGTAGATACCTTTTTGAGAAAAATCTGCAACCGAAGCGGGTCATTTGTTGCAGTAATAAATTGGTTTCGGTTTACATATTTTTGTCGACTTCAACCCACTCTTGTACAAATAAAAAAGGATGGAAAGCGTAGCACGTCGTGTGGGTGACTTTCTCTCCATAGGATGCAAAGTATTGCCTGTGTTTCAAGTTGCCAAATGCGCAGTCGAAGAACTAGGGAAGTACATTCTCCAGTCTGATACAAGCAGCTGCGGTGTGCTTCTGTGCTGTTACGCCGAAGCATCTTGTAACAATGATGGTGAACGTATCTGTGGAAAATGTTATGCGCTTGAAATGAGAAGGCACATGTACGATACAATCACAGGGAACTGCCTCAGCAGCAATTGTGTCACGGAGACAGCAGGCACATGCCTGACCTGTACGTCACATACAAACCCACAAGACCGGGTAGAGTGCAATATGTGCAAACAGCCCTGTCACAGGAAGTGCGTTAATGTGGCCAACACTTCAGGTGTTCTACAATGGAGAGGAACTTATGGTATACCACAAAACGTACAGGACTGATAATACTTGGTTCAGGCTTACCCTGTCATGATGTGTCATATACAGGGATGACAATGGTTACTTGAAACACTTTCTTGTCGAACTCTTTCCTTGAAAGCGACTGGACACTCATAACAGTGCAGCATGACTTCCACAAAGGAAGTGGTGGGCTTGCCGTGTGCGGGGTGCACATGGTTGGGCATAGCAAGAGTTGGGCCTTGGCTCCCACGGGCCCTGAAGAGGCCCAGGACGTCCGCTGCCTCCCTTCAAAGATGACCCTCCCATCTCGCCATCCCTGCTTCCATATAACCGCTGACACAGCCATGGATGACGCTGACAGACAACAATGAAATATTAGGTGTTTGTTAATGGCGATCCCGCTGTGCAGCGTTCCAGAAATACTGCAATAACACAAGACAACAGCGTAGCGATCAGGCAACATTATGGAAGTCTAGAACGTCAATGCATCACTAACAGCATGAAAGAACAGTGCACACGTGCCGAGGAAATGAGCCGAGTACAGTTCCCCCAAACAAACAAAACAAACAAAAATAAATTGCAGCCTAATTATGTAGTGAGGTAGCGGTCATCAATTCAGATATCATTTCTTCCTGGACGCGCCTGTGGGGTCCAGGAAAAAATGTTCCCGGAAAAGTGTCCCCGGAAGAAAAGGAAAAATGTTACCCGGAAAAAATCTAACCCAGAACAATCACTAGAGATGTTCCTGGTGAAAAGATTGCATGCAACCAAATTGTCTTGCACCCCACTTTTAATGTATATTTTCGGGGGAAAGGGAGATGTTTATAGAACAAAACGGTGCTTGCGCGCAAGTTCAAGGAATACGAACGTGGTGCGGAAGAGAAATGAGATCTTTATTAGCATACATCAAAGACCAAAAGCGAACTGTATGCGCAACCGCAGTCAAAAAGTATTCCATTGTCTACGTGCCGCTTCGATACTCGGAGCGCAAGTTTCTCAGACGTTTCTCAGATGACAAGCTCCTCAGGCGCCGATCCAGTCTCACTTCTTGCCAGTTTTCCTTACACAGTTGCTTCTTCTCTCTGAAGCGTTTCGATGAGCCTCCAGACGGTGGGGTGTTTGTGCCCCACGATAGACTCTATGCGACGGTTCCAGGCCTCGCAGTTGTTGTTTGTCCGATGTCCTCTGTTCAGGGTTGCCTCATGAACATTCCAAAGGGAGGGTGGGAAGATTTTTTCCGGGGGCAATTTTTCCTGGTAACATTTTCTCCGGAGAGCATTTCTTCCGGGGGTATTTTTCCCGAAGGCATTTTTTCCGGGAACGTTTTTCTTTTTTTTCGTTTCCCCAGCCTGCGTTATCCTTTTGCTGTTCAGAAGGACAATTCCGAAGTATGCTATAGTGACGAAGACAGAGAAAGGAGCTGTGTTCTAATTGACGAAGAGTCAAGCACACCCTTTGTGGTAGTACAGGTGCTGCATATGGCGTACTCAATACGGCGTACTCAACAAGCAGGAAGGTGAGTCCGTCCATCTTCTCCACGAATAACCTGAAGTCGGCGTTGTCCTTTTACGTTGACACCAATCCCAGGCGCTGTATCTCGCGGTAAGTGCTCTGGCACAGGTGGAAAATACAACACCTTGTCTTCACGTCTTCGCGAAGGACGCACCCCACGGCATTGATGGCTCCAGGCTCTAAGTCCGCCATGACTTCTTCAGGGTCTGGGGTAACACCCAAACGTTTGCATGAGTTCACTGTCGCCCTGAGGAACTCTTCGCAGCTTTCCGTTGTCTTGTTTTCCATGAGGGCGAAGACGGCTGGCACTACACTCTGCCCCAGAGGTACAAGTACGAAGTAGAGTTGCCGAACCCAATTTGGCGCCAGTTCAAAGTTCCCATCCGCGAACCACAGGTCGCTCTGTACCAAAAGCCTCAGGCACTCAGGAGACCCAAAAATTAGCAGCCTAAAGTTGCCGCTGCCGGCGTCGTTGTTATATTATTTCACAACCTCGCTCCCGCTCTATACCCTAAGAAAAAAAAAAAAAACGTTGAGAAGGCGTTGAAACGGTGCACTTCTTCCCAGACAACTTTTTTTCAGCCTATTGGAGGCATGAGTTTAGAGTTTCTACCCCTCTCCCAGGCTATCTCTTCTCAGCGGTAAAAGATATGTCGGTGTATTGCCATGTGTGGGGTAGAAATGAAAGGCCGAAGCATACTGCGAAGAGCCCTACGTCACCGCGATAACCAAGTTAGCCTCCGTCTTCCTCAGCACACTGACAGAGTTACCAAGGACGCCGATAAGGACGTGTGCCGACGTTCGAGCCTGCGGGCCACGTTTCTTTTTCTTTCTCCTATTCCAAACTATGATGTGTTTACTAGTGCTGGTTAGTTATGGTGGGCGAAAAGCGGTAGTGTCGGGGGAAGCGGACATCACCACAGTGGAAGACACAATTGGTGCCGCTGCCCCGCTACTGAGCATATCAGAGAAAGAACTAAAGAAGAAGAGACCAACGGTGAGTTACTTTGTATGTTCGAAAAACGTTCAGATAAGTATATCAATTCACTTATCGTTCAATCTGTGCATGACTGTGCAGACGAAGGGAAGAAACTGAGTCCCTTTAGGCCGTCAGTTCGTTCCAGACAGCCATGCATACCGCATGCAACGAATCTGACAATGAAGATTATAACACGTTACAGCGAAAGAACGGCGGTGGTGTCCTGCGATGACAACTCAACGGTACTCTGTCTGAGTGAAAAGGAACTAATGTGCTAGCACCTTACAGTGAGTAGTGTCGTGTACTTTTTTTCATGATAAGTGCCTGACGTAGCCATCACCTATATTATGATCAGTTCTTCACTGATGGCGCACTATGTAGTGTCGCAGTGGGATAATTATGCTGTATTTCGTTCCTTGCAGATGTACGATGACGACTTTGACATCTGTGTGGAAACAGCACAAGCAGGTAGTTTTCGTGGTTGTGTAGCTCCCACCTTGGTTCTCTTTACTACGAACTTACCACTAGTACGCCTTCATGACACTTTTTGTTCGTTCAGATTAAGGAAGAATGCAATGCGCTCACAAGGGCTGTCATTGAAACTGGACAGAGTTCTGGAGGACATTTCGGAAGCGGCTTTGAGGTACAGTTGAAAGAAGCGCCAACTGGAAGCGTTTTTTCAAGCCTTTAGAGTCTGAACATGGTGACGGTAAGATGATTTGTCTTCCAAAATAGTCTACAGATAGTTCGGACGTTTCACAGTTTTATGGCTTCCATAGCGCATATGCATTGCGACACATGCAGGGTTTTTCTGTTTAGTTCTTGTGTAATGTCGGGTGCATATTCATATTGCGATTATGTACATGTGCAGCAATGATAGTCACACTCCTTGTGGTCCTCAGTCTGGCACATGAAAGGTACGAGTCCCTCATCACGCCCCAAGTGGGTACGTATGGCCATCGTTCTTATTGTACATCGCAAAAGATTTTGTTCTGTAGCTATGGAAACGAGCTTTGCATTTTTCGTACTTTATTACTGATGTCTCTAGAGTGGCCGCGAAGGTAACGTCCTGCTGAAAATACTTGGGAGATTTTGTCTATATATTCTGGTAACTTGATAGGTAACGAACGAACATGTCTGTCATGTGGGTGCTTTTCCTGGGAAGTATTCCATCCGGAGCGAACGCTGTTATACCTGGAGAAACAGACTCTTAGGGTGTCCAGCTTGAAGGAGCCTGTGAGGACCCTCGTCGTGCTGTACTGGCTTATGGACATCGAATTCATGCCCAAGTTCCCTTCTACACTGCAAGTGCTCTACAAATTAATGAATGTACCCCTCGCATTGGTGAGCCCATGTAATAAAGCTGCTGTGTCTTGATTAGGATACATTGTGCAAAATAAAGATATTTAATTTGTAACAGCTTTTCTGTGTGCTTAACTGATGTCGTTATTGTTAATTTCAAGTGCACCCCAACAAGAGGGAGCAGTTCTAATTACAAGAGCAGAAGAGTTATATGCATACGGTGGCAAATGCTTCTCTCGAAATGTGTGAAATACCCCTCCCCACTGGCAAACGTATATCACTGCTAAGGTAGAAAACATTCCTCCGTTACAGTGCTAAGATTCGAACGACTTGGGTAGAACTGCTTCATTCAGGAGTGGAAATTTATAGCCCTGTAGGGCAGATCACTTCTACCAAGGGTAGAACGTCCCACCGCAGAAGGTATAGCATTTATCTCCAACGCGGAGGCAAATTTCGCCTCCTCGAGCTAGATCGTAGCTCTCCCATGAGGTATAACACATATGCCTTAAAGGGCATAATACTCAACCGTGGACGGGTAGAACTCTTCAACGAAGAGGGTAGAGCTGCGACCCCACTATGGGGTAGGTCTGTTCTACCCCTGGGGTAGATGTGGCAGGGTAGAACTGCTTCTACCCCTTATTTTCTACCCCAAAAGGGTTGAAAATTTGGTACAACGTACTTCTACCCCAAAAGGTAAAAAACCAAACCTTTTTTTTAGAGTGATAGTGATTGTTACGCGGAAAATTTGTTCCGGGGGCAATTTTCCCGGGGAACATTTTTTCCGGGAACATTTCTTCAGGTGGCATTGTTTCGGGAACGTTTTTTTGCATTTCCCCAGCCTGCGTGATCCTTTTGTTGTCCAGAAGGACAATTCCGAAGTATGCTATAGTAATGAAGACAGAGTGAGGAGCTGTGTTCTAATTGATGCACACCCCATGCGGTAGTACAGATGCTGAATATGGCAACATCCTTGGTGTAGAAACTTAGGGCAGACTTAGCTTTGGAAAGGCAATATAGAGAACAGAGAGCCAGAGGTGCAAAGAATGTAGCTAGCTCACATCCTAAAAGAACACACTAGACCACCACTCTCTAATAAAAAAAGGTGTGAAAAGGTTGTAACGTCTATGGTTACCACCTAGATCAACGTAGCGTCTGATAAAGGGTGTAAAAGCCATTACCATATATCCAAATTGCTACAAAAGGGAGTACGCCCCCCTCACTCACCGAATCAGAAGTGGTAACCCTATCATTCGTGGCAGAGAGTGAGGTAGCAGGTACCCTCTAAATCTTTTCATACCCCTAAAGGTGCAAAATGCGTGTACACAGGAGTAATACACTCTTTGTGCACCCCAAAAATCTGTTTGAGAGCTCTTGAGGGTGCAAGAATGGTGTATTACACCCTTTTCTGGAAAATCTCGGTGAGGGTGTGATACAGGGTGTCTTCTAGGGTGTGTTTGAATATTGAACATACATTTACTTTGTTCACTGAAAGGAGATCGAATACTGCAGACAAGACAGGAGCGCATTACATAAGAACAACAATTATATTCTGACGATGAAGTGGGCAGGTTTTCCACATTACATAAAATTACTTACGAAACACTAGAAGAACGCACGACATGACGAAATAATGAACACATGGCATGGCATAATTAACAGCAAGGTGTGGATTAATTCAGGCCCACTAAGCAGAACTTGACATCAGTTACGAAATAACATAGGCAATCAGAGAGCGCGCCACATGAATTGACATAAGTAAAGCATACTACAGAAGCGCATGACATGGATTGATAACGCGCCTGCCATCTGGAGTTTGTGCAGGTTCAGCACGTCAGGTGAAACGCTCTTCCAATTTTTCAAAACAGTGGATTCCTGAGTGGTGGTTACCACATGTACATGCAAGTGGCAATCGTATTCAACGGTGGTTAAACACAGTGCAATGAAAAGAATATAAGAGTTTACAACACACAGTAAATCCAAAAACACCGTTTTTGTACACAAAAAGGAAGTTTTAAGTGATATGCACCTTTTTTTTTACTCCAGTGACCAAGATGAAGAATGTAACAGACAGTGTTTAAAAAAGAGTTTTTTTTTTTTTAAAGCACCCTTTTTAACTCCAGATGCTGGGATCAGAAAAGGTGCTGAAGTGATTTACACCCACCTGCACCACCTGTTACACTGTTTTAACCGAAAGCATGTCAGAAAGGGTGTTTTCAAAAGCGAGTTAAGTTAGGGAAGAAATATCATGTCAGCGTGATCGCATGTGACGTTGCAAAGACACTAGAGGTCGACCTCAAGGGGGTACCCAGCATCCCATGTTGCCGGGGGGGGGGATATATGTACAGAGGCATATTTCTGGGTCTATTCATTGGGCGACCAGCTGTATGGATAATACGAGCAATTTCTGGGTCTCCTGCAAAAACCATGCGGGGTGTACGCTACTCCTGCCGGGTAGAGACATTCGTGTTATCGGTTCTCTAACCAAAGCGGTATTTGAATCTGAACTTATGATTAAATGTAGTAGCTTGAATGCCACTTTGGCACCTTTTGGCTAGATATATAAACTCTAAATATATTTGGCTTTGAGAAGGCGGTTCTTCGTAATATTTATATCTTTAATATTTATACTTCAGTTCAGTATACAATATATTTCCAATTTATACGACCTCATGAGGATCATGCGAATGCGAGAGGTTTGCTCCACATTCTGATACTGCGCCTCCGTGCCTCGCCCTCGCCTCGTCACGAAGGAGTCATCGCCATTAGTATCATCGGAATGCCGTTGGAACGGTTGCACTATGTTTCAGCTTTCAACTGTCTCAGCGTTCGCTCGTCCATTACAGAACAAAGGAGGGTATGATTTTTCGTAAGAGGTAACCCAGTAAACCATTCATATCCACAGGACATCTACATAAGGTCGCGAACGTCGTGAATATCTGGACAATCATGCGATATCTAATGGATGTCTCAGAAAGACATTCGCGTTTCGGTTTTACCAGTAAATAATAGATGTCCTAGGTACATCTGCAGGTTATCGCGTTTTGGATATTTGACTGGAGGAAGCAGCCTGGAGATGCCTGGGATATCCATGTAAGAGCCAGTACACGAGATTTTGGGCACTGGTTGAACGTCACAGAAACTTCGCCAGGACGTCGCCTGGAGATTTACGGATAAATGTGAAGTTTATCATATCTTGTTCCGACAGCTACATTTTTGTTGTGCTGAAAGCAAGCAAAAACTCTTGTAAACGCTAACTGGATATGGGGGAACAAGTAAAATCGTTATATATTTTATTGTTTGCGTGTTGCTAGCCGTGAAAGTATTTATCTATGCGTAACATTCGTCAAGCTACAGTGGAATTCGATCACTTTTACAGCGCCACGAAGCAGCTAATCACATTATAGACAATAGCTTGAATAAAAAACATAGTATTTGGCAGAAAGGAATGTGAAGAACGTTATTGGTTATGCCTTGACTGTGCAGAGACACGGGTTAATTGGAAAGAAGCACCCCCTCACCGTTACAAATGTATCACGGCCCAATACACTTAACGAATGTGCCCCAGCAACTTGTATTTCAGTATATGCTTTGGCTATTTCGTCAACAGAGATTATTGTGAATGCTCTGGCTTCTCTTCAAAAATGCGTACGCGGTGGAGGGGACAACAGGTCTAGTGGACCGTGTGTCGGAGTGTGGCCGAACGCTGGCGGGGCACACAAGAGTTCCTGGATTTTTTCCCTGTTGTAGATATTCGAGGCGTTTATTTCAACAAACACGCACATGATGACAAACATGTGATAATTAACGTATGTAATATGTTTGGTAATAAATATGTACTTTCCGTTTATATCAGCGTGGCGTCGTCATCTCAGATATGTATTAAACTAAAAGTAAGTAAGCGCTAGTTAATATTAAATTTTAAGCCAGAAGTATTTGTGACGTCCAATCTGTGTCCAGATATCCACTAAAACACCTTGCGGGGACATATCTGGGATGACAAAGGAGGGTTAAAATGCATATCTCACGGACGTCACGTAGATCAAGTTGGATCCTCACGAACCTCCATCAGATATCCAAATATCCAGAATTAGATATCACATAGATATTGCCTGGATGTAAATGGTTTACTGGGAAGCTGTGTGATAGAAGTGTCTGATCAAGCTTCACTTATATTCATACCATGGCTGTTGTGCTGTAGGTTTTTGCTGTTTGTTTCGAGCAACGGCTGCAGTCTCGCGTCCCGTTAGGTAAGTGTACAAGTATCAGTTCGTGGCCGGTGTTGGTTCTGCTAATTTCATTCTCGTTTTTGCAGGCTATGAAAGAACAAAGGAGGATATCATTTTGCGTCGTAACGGGTAAACTGTGTGATAGAAGTGTGTATGATCAAGCTTCACTTGTATTTATACCATGACTGTTGTGCTGTAGGTGTTTGTATCGAGAGGCGGCTGCAGTCCTGCGTCCCGTCAGGTAAGTGTACAAGTATCAGTTCGTGGCCGGTGTTGATTCTGTTAATTTCATTCTTGTTTTTGCAGGCCTGTTGTACAGTAAGTTGGGTGACCCAACTTCGTTGTTGTTATGACAATTTTACTCAGTTTTATCACTTGCGTTTGAACATTACTAATTTGCGATTCAACGCCCTATTTCAAACATATTTCTCTCTAGCGCTTCAGAGACGGTACATCGTGGGTCGCCAGAAGAACTCGGACTGCAGCCGATCATTGACTAGGAATTGTGCGACGCGACACTGTGCCGCATGAAGCATGTGTTACGTGTGAAATACTTCACTACTGTGTGCGCGGGATGTTTTGTACGATTGTGTCGACACTGGATACCACTTTCAAGGTATGCACTTTCGGAATAAAATAGATACATATATAGTGTTGCAGTAGTGTAGTGGTGACCAGATCACCTACAAGGCCCTACGTAATCTTCCCTTGCGCGGACGCCATCTTCTTCTGCAAATCTACAATGATTCGTGGCGCACAGGGACGGTGCCTCCAGACTGGAAGTCCGCAATGGTTGTCCCTATCCTAAAACCCGGTAAATCACCTTATGATATTGACTCCTTCAGGCCTATCGCCCTCACCAGCTGTTTGTTGAAGACGATGGAGCGCATGATTCACTCACGGCCTAGTTGGTTTTTTGAAAGCATGCGGTACTTCCCGGAGGTCATGGCTGGATTCAGGCAGGGCAGGACATCCATTGACAGCGTGATCGATATCGTCTCTAGTGTTCAGCAAGCGCGGTCTGGAGGGCAGCTCACAGCAGCAGTTTTCTTAGACGTCATGAAAGCATACGATAGTGTCTTCCACAGCGCCGTCGTCGCAACTCTGCAAGAGTCTGGTGCAGGCGCCCGCGCCGTCTCCTGGGTCCGGGACTTCCTATCTGATCGCACCCTTTTTGTGCGCACTGCTCACGGCGACACAGCTCCCTTCCCTGTAAGCCGCGGGGTGCCGCAGGGCAGTGTGTTGAGTCCATTGCTGTTTAACCTTGTCATCGCCTCACTCCCCGCACACCTACCTGCCAACATCAAGATCACAATTTACGCCGACGATGTCTGCATTTGGACTTCAGGCAACCGGAGAGACGCGATTCAGCGGCGCCTGCAGCAAGCCCTCGACGTCATTGAGATACATCTCGCCGACAGAGGCCTACGTGTCTCCACAAGCAAAACAGTCGCCATGACGTTCACCAACCGCTCATTTAAAAACTACCCACTCTACGTCGCGGGAACGCCACTTGATTTCGTCCCCCGCTACAAATATCTCGGGGTCATCGTAGACAAATGGTTCCAGCACAATCATGGTTCCAGCACACCAAGGCCCTCTCTACCAAGACGAAGAAATTCGTGAACGTGCTACGGCGCATCTCTGGAGCGTCGTCGGGTCCCTCGTGCAACGACCTCCGACACGTCTATAACGCACTTGTGCTGGGGCTTCTACGGTACCACCTCCAAGCGCTCCACGGGATCAGTAGGACGGGTGAGCGGGACCTCGTCAACGTCCAAGCGCGCGGCCTCCGGGTATGCCTTGGACTGCCACGCACGGTTGAAACCTACACCGTACTTGCGGAGGCGCAAGAGACGCCCGTGCATATTCTACGGGGCAGAGAGACGCTCCGCATCTTTGCGCGCTTCCTCACGCAGCACCCTTGCCACTACCTGCTGTCCATTGAGGATGCCCGCCCCGCATCGGCCTTTGGCGGCGCCGTCCGCCGGCTTAAGGCTATCCTCCCGGATCGCTCCTCAGGCGTATCCTACGCCCCCCTTTATGGGCCCTCGCCAAGCCCCAGGTATTGACGAGCGTCCCTGGCCTATGACGAAAGAGGGAGACGCCGTTAGTCGTTGCGCGCCAGCTCGTCCTCGGATACCTATCGGCGCAGCATCAATAGCGTCAAGCGATCTATACAGACGGATCCGTAACACTTGATGGAGCCACTGCAGCCATCTACGTCCAGCAAGGTAACATCGAGCAAGTTTTCAGGCTCTCCCATACCACCTCCTCCACCGAAGCCGAGCTCTTCGCAATCCACGCGGCCCTCAGGCACATCACAACACGCCCCCAGGAAACTGGACGAACCTGTCGGACAGCGGACAAGGCGGCACTGGAGATACTCGACTCACACTGCACCAAAACAACCGACGACCTACACACAATGGCAATGTCCCTAGCCAACACCGTCCTTACTTCCGGGCACAATATATGTCTCCAGTGGATACCCAGCCACATTGGCCTCGGCGGGAACGATCGAGCAGATGCTGCGGCCAGGCGTGCACACGAGCAACCCGACGCTGCGGCGCACATACCGCTCACCCCTTCGGCTTGCCGCATCCAAATCCGCCGCTGGGCCGCCCAAGAGGCGCGGTGCTTCATTCGAGAATCCGCCCGCTTCAACGACTTCCTTCGCTCCATCGACCCGGCGTTGGAGTTATCCCCACCACCACGTCTCCAACGGCCACAAGAGACACTCCTCCACCGACTGCGCCTCAACCTGGCATACACGCCACCGGTCCAGCGCATAATGGGGTGGCAGATCTCGGCCATCTGCGACGTTTGCGAACTGGTTGCGGACACATCGCACCTCCTGCTGACCTGCCCCAAGTACACCAACCATCGCGCTACCCTTTTCCGCTGCCTCGAACGTTTCGGGTACAACCAACTGACGCTGACCACATTTCTTCAGCATCAACAGTGGGCCACCACAACTGCTTTACTGCACTTTCTGAAGTGCACTGGCCTGGCCTCTAAGCTCTGAGCTGCGCGCTCCAGGAGTTTCACCTTCTTTTTCTTTCTTATTTTTGTCTTTCTTCTTTCTGCGTTGCTTTATTTTATTTTCCCCTTCTTTCTTTCCTCTTCGTTTTTGTTTTTCTTCCTTTTTTATGGAGTCTCACCTTTTTCCTCTTCTTCCTTTTCTTCCTATTTATTCTTCGTTTTCTTTTCGTTTTTTTAATGGAATAGCATGCCGACCTTGGTCTGGCAGACCTTTCCTTTCAATAAATATATATCCCCCCCAGTACTTTATTTCATGTATTTTATGCGTGTTGTGAACGAGTGAACACATAGAACGGAGAAATTCAACTTCGCTTGAGTCACTGAAAGTCCACAAAAACTCTTCACATCATACGCGGGATGGTGTTAATTGGGCTTCAGTAAATCATGTTGCACGTGCTATTCAGGTCAGGGGCACCATGCGGATTGGTGTATTCCTGTTAAAACACTGATACAAATAGTGCTAAAAAAGGTGTTTTTAGCACTATATACACCATTTGAAATGGTGTTTATTACAGAATACACCGTTTAGAAAAGGTGTTTCTCATAGAAAACACAATTTCAAAAAGATGTACTCGAATACTTTCATTTGAGAGGTGTAAAAAAAGGAGTGCCCCCTGGAACATGCCATTTACACTTAGAAGGGTGTTTTCGGATTTACTGTACATATATTCCTAAGATCTCTGAAAATACCGGCAAGTCATTTTTAGGAATTTATTTTACAATTACACAACTTGCTGAAACTGCAAATCTATAAATCGTGACACTTCAGAGGGAAGCCTTCTTAAGTGACATTCTGGTACCTGTTCAAGTGATACCTCTCTCTTGTTCCATCAGTTTTCAGTTAAAAAAAACAATTCAGAGCATCTAACAAGCCATGCATACCATTTTTCATATAGCACATTGAAGTGTGTTCTGGAGAATTGAATTATCCTTGAGTTGCCTATGGGTAGCCGTATATATTTCGTTAACATAACATTCTTATACACATAGTTGATCGCATTAGAGTTCACCAATTACGTATAGACATGGTGCATGAGCAGAGCAACCTTTACTGAATACTTTAGATGCAGCGAAACTTTTTATAGATGTGTTCATTTGGTGATTATCAAAATGACATACAAATACACTTCATTCCTAGATGATCCTGGGCATATACCCAGAAAGTGTTGTCAGCTCGATGCGAACAAAGTAGTTTTTTTCGCATCAAGCTGACAACATTTTCTGCATATTTTCTTATTCGGCGTTGAGAATTACACCCTTCCACATGATTGCTCCATAATTCCTTTAAGGTGTAAAAAGATTTAGAGTGTAGAGCTTTGCAACCTTTCAGGCACAACATATGCGACAAATATTACCTCCTGAACGGTGTAACTTCTCCACCTTTTTTTCTGGGACCGTATTGGTGAGAGTCTGAACCATAGAGGTCGTGTGAAATAGAGAAGAAACAGAAAATGGCACATTAACCTCAGTGTGAGACCCAAAATGCTTCATTAACCTCCAGCACGAGATGAGCAGCTGTGGTGTGTTGCAGTGCTGACGTAGCACAGTTCTCAGTCTGTAAGACAGCAATATTGTGTACTTGAAATCAAAAGGTGGATATATGGTAGACCTTGGAGAAACTACCTCGGCCGGGACTGCTTAACACAGTTGGCAAACACCAGCCGGAGTCATTAAAGTACAATGAAGATGGTGTTAAGTGCATGGCGCGCCGCAACAAGGGATGTCTTAATTGGACCAGCCACAATACTTTCAACTGTTGTTCACGAACAGAAGCTCGTGGGATCCCAGATAATGCATAGGTGACTATAACAAATCGAGTGGGTATAAAAAATATTATTATTATCGATTAGTCAATTACTTTGTCGAGAAAGGTAGAATACACCAAGCATGTATACGCTACCATTGGATTTTGTCTCGGTTATCTGGAATTCGTTATCCCTATCCGGAAGGTAAGCCGGTTTTCGTCAACACCATCACCACCATTATCCCTATCCGGACAGCAAGTACGGGGACCAATCTTCCAGGACCTAGCTCATTCTGAATCGCTTATCCAAAAAAGTTAACGTCCTCTGTCCTTGGCATGTGCCGTGTTCGCATTGTTCCGAAAAAGGGTCACATCTCGCCTCAGCATTCTGTACTGTTTGACTCTCCTTTTTTCAGGGGTCACTCCCTTCAGAATCCCGCCACAAACACACACGCACACACGGTAGAGATGGTAGGTGATCAGCGGAAGAGGTGCCCTATATGCACCGGGCGCAACCATTTCACATGCGAACGTCAAGCTCCAGGCCGTCCGAAAGCATCGCATGCCTTTTTGCTTATGCCAAAGACATTTGCAAACAGACAAAAACGTGTGCACTGCACATTACCCTTCTTTGAACAGCAGGGTGACGCAGCCGGAGCCGTGGCTGTGACCAAAATTCTGTCACCACGCGTGTTTACTGATTTCAAGCAGCTCACTTCGCATGGAGTGGGGTCACGTAAGCAGGAAGACGGGAGGTCTGCCTGTCAAAACCGACGGCAAGTTCCACCCGCTGGGACCCAGACAGAACACTTTCTCCTGTGGACGTCCGAAACAGATCCCAAGGTCCATCTCCGGAAATCTATATCCGTCGGATATCGCTGGGAGCCTCTTACATGGACGTCCCAGGATCTGTATCCACAGGATGTCCGGTCGCGGCTGTTTAAGAATTGTCCAAGTTAGATCCCTGTAGGGATGTTACACGGATCATTTATTGCGGGAGAGAGAGAAACGGGTGGCAATGTAGCACTGGGAAGTTTGACTTTCGATGTACCAGATGAATGTCTCTAACCAAAACCAGTAGGAAACACAGACGTTGTCTTGATAGCGAGTTAATACACCGAGCAATTTCTCACTTCGTTGTTGTATGCGTGCGTAATCGAATTAAGCTTAGACAACTCACCCATCATTTTGATTCACAGGCGAGAAGGTATCTGATATATGGGGATGCTCGCGAGACAAGCAGTATATGGTATCTGTTCTCTCTTTGGAAGGAAATGGCACTGCCATTGGAATTGAGCTTCTGGGGCTGGGTGGTCCTGTCGGAGCTTTTGTATATATATTTTTTTTTCTGATTAAAACGCTGCGTTCGTTCTCCGTCATGGTATGTACGGGAAACAAAGAGGAGCAACAGAAATTAAAAAGTGCGGAGGCTGGGATAAAAAAAATGGCAGGCAGAAAAATGCTCATTTCTATGAAAACTGAGGATAAATGTCTATCTCCTCTACGGATGTTTGTATATCCACACAACGTGTGCATGTACATAAGTAGGTCCGTGCAATGTCCAGACATCTCCATGTAACATCCTGTGAGGACAGACGACGGATATATGTGGGAAGTCCGAACCGTGGCCACTCGGAGATGTGGGGGACGTCCGTCGGAAAAATGTCTGTCTCCCAGGGAGATCAGAATTTCCGTGAAGGGATATCCACAGGAACACCCCGGGAGGTTCCCAACACCCGGGAGGTCCCAAAGTCGGTAGGTGGACGCCAGGAGGATCTGCAGCTTCTGGTGTGCTCCGAAAGAGAGAGCGCAGCGTTCGTAACTGTTCTTGAGCTTCGACAGCGCCCCGCGGAAGTCCGTGAGGATAACCGCCTTGGTGGCGTTTGTCTTGACGATGATGTCAAGGGATTCCGTGATTGCCACGAGTTCCGCTTCCGTGGAGGACAGGGATCCGGACGATCCTTCTGCCCAGGAAAACTGTGTTGCAGGGATGTGGCAGGTCAGGGCGTAGGCGGGTCGTCCAAGGTCGACTGAGGCGTCCGTGTACACTTGCAAGTAACCCTTGTATCTCTCATGAAGACGCTCGGCGGCCAGCAACTGTGCCGCCGCATCCGGTACCTCATTCTTCCCTGGCAGGCCTGGTAGTGTTGCGTCGATAGTAGTCTCTAGCTGCCTCCATGGAGCATCCAGGCTGGGGACTGGTGAGGTGGGCTGTAAGAGCTGATCCTGCGTTAATAGACTGCATGAAAAATGGCTTCGTTGTCGATCCGTTACGCGCTGCAACAGCGCCCTTCCGGTTGCAGTCCTCTGCAGTCTGGTGAGCTGGTTCAGCAGGTGTCGGGTGGCTCCAAGTTGGAGAGGGCGAGTGACAGCCTTGGAGTACACAGCAACGTTCCGCGCCCCACGTGGAAGTCCGAGGGCCAGCTTCATTCCACGACCGTGGAGTAGTTCCAGGAATTCCAGGGCTCTTCTTCTGGGCTTCGCGTAGCGAAGTCCAAACAGGATCCATGCAGCTGTGGTGGCATTGTGGATGTGCAGCAGGGTCCTCTGCAGGCAGCCTGAGTTCTGTTCGCTGAGTCGCTTAGAAAAGTTCAGGGTTGTCTGGCATCTGGTATGGAGGTCCTTCACAAATGGCGCCCAGAAAGACCTGCAATCCAAAGCTACGCCCAGAAAATGGTGCGCATTTACCTGCTCCAGTGGCGTTTTTCCTATCACAGTGGGTTCGGGCAGGCGACGCAAGTTTGCAATGAATCCAAGCAGCATGACTCTGGTCTTTTCGGCTCACGGGGTGAGCCCGAGGTCGCGGATGAATTCGGTTGTAGCATACACCCCCTTTTGGATGGTCTCCCTCATTTTTCAGGGGTCCTTGCCGTTGGTTCAGAGGCATGTACCGTCCGCACACATGGAGAGTTGCAGTGGAAGTGTTGTAGCTGGTAGGACCTTGTGAAGTGCAGCCATGACGAGGTTGAAGAGCAAGGGGCTCAGGATACTGCCTTGTGGTAGACCAAGGTTTTCGCGACGTGGGGAGCTCAACATCGACCACAGTCGAACCCTGAAAGAGCGATCAAATAGTAAACCGTGGATGAAAGGGGCTGCTTTGTCTCCAATTCCAGGGTCGATGAGGGGAGTCCATAACTTAGCTGATGAGGACGCTGTCAAAGGCGGCATTGATGTCGAAAAACACCATTGCCGTACGGCACTTGCGTTGGGCGGCGGCGTCCACGTCCGAGACAAGGTCCAGCACTGAGTCCTGGAAGCAAAGGTTGCGTCTGAAACCTGTCATGCAGGGAGGAAGAAAGGGCTGAGCCAAGTAGTCATGTAATGTGGCACTGCAGCAGCCGCGCTTCCTTTGCTTCAATATCGGCACAATAACGCTTTCTTTCCATGCAGGCAGTGACATGCAAACCAGGGGCTTCTGGATACCATCAACCAGTACTGGGACCACCCAGTATTGGTTGATGGTATCCGGAAGCCGCGTAGTGGTCTTGTCCGGTAGATTCCATAGGCAGTGGTAGGTGAGCCCATACATCCCGGGGGCTGACTTGACCTTCAGGTGGTCTAGGGCGGAGCGCAGTTCTTCGGGTGTGAAAGGGTGGTGCAAGTCCGTGGGAGATGCCGGAGGCGTTGCGGTGGAAGGCACGTCCCTGCCCGCGCCGAAAAGGTAAGCAAAATCCTCTGCTAGCTCCTCCAGGGAGACCCCTTTGGCAAAAGCCATGGAGCTGAAGGGGTTCGCCGCCGACTTTCCAGGCCGATGTGCCGCTAGTCAGAGACGCTGCGAAGTGCTTCCATTGGGAGCGCTGCAGCGTGACCGCGCATTTGCGCAGGGTGGCGGAAATGCGGCGGCATGTCGTCAGATGTCCGGGGGAGTGGTTCCGACGCATGGCCCTTTGTGCACGGCGCCTCGCAGCATACAGACGGAAGTACTTTAGTTAGGTCAGGTTTCAGATCGGTTGCTGCCTCTGTTAAAGACTTGGTTGCGGTGGTCAGGGCTGTCCTGATGTCTTCACAGATGTCTTGGGAGGCTGGAGTTCCGGTCAGTGAGGCTCGGAAAGAGTCCCGTACGATTACGGTTGTCTTGCACTTCGGGGCCTGGCGCCAGAAGGTCAGGGTCACGTCAACCGGGAAGTGGTCGCTGCCCCAGTTGTCCATTCCGATTTTCTAGTGTGCAGGAACGTCCTGGGTGTGCAGAGTGACGTCGATGGCACTCGAGAGCGGTGGCCTGTGGAACCTTATTTCCCCGGTGTTTGCAAGGAGCAGTCTGCATTCCTCCAGGGACTCCACTACCCAGACGGAAATAAAAAGCCCACGGGTGTCCACAGGATATCCGAAGCCGGACATGCGGATGTCCGTGGGATATCAGCTATTTTCCGCCAGACGTCCTAGGGACGTCCAAGTGGCCACCTCGCGGACATTCCGAAATACGTCCGTTCCAGGACGAGCCATGGACGTGGCTACTCAGATTGTTTTTATTGATTGTTATTACTAATTATATCCGTTCCTGCAACTAGAGCATCTGTTCAATATGAAACCACTTGTCACACTGGATGCAAATGTAAAAGTAACAAGGTTTATTCATCAAAACATTCCGGTAGATGGAAGCAAAATAACCTCACACATCAACAGCAAATGTAAGGCAAAGCAGCAAAATATTGCGAAGCACTTATATAAGATGTTGTAGCAGCCGCCTATCAGCATCACCCATCGCCCATCGACAACGAGCGCAATAAATGGGACGCGAGCTCACGGGGCCGCTTCTGCGTGCCAGTGCGTTTTCGCATTCTTTCTGGCAACGACAGTCAGTCTAGTTGTCCTTGCTTGTCTCCCGAGGTACACGCCACAACTGGTGACCCGACGATGAACGTTTCTCCAGACGCTCCTTTGGAGCCGCCTCCTTCTGCACCGCCTGCGTTGACAGGGGCCACAGTAGGCGCCGTTGGCACAGAAGTCCACCTGTCGCCGTTCTGGACGAAAAACCCGCGTGCATGGTTCTCGCAGATCGAAGCTCGCTTCGCCCTTCGCCGAATCACATCACCCCTTACGATGTATCTGAACGCCGTTTCGGCCTTACCTCCCGACGTTGCCGACCAGGTAGACGACCTTCTGGCCTCCCCACCTGCCGAAAACCCGTACCAACAGCTCAAGGAAGCGATTCTTTCGTGTGCTGAGTTCACAGAGCAGTCACGGATCCGTCAGCTCCTCTCTGGCGAGGAACTGGGCGATCGCAAGCCATCGCAGCTTCTCCATCGTATGCAACAACTGCTCGGAGGCGCCACGGACGATCAGCACCCCATATTACGTGAGCTATTCCTCCAGAGGCTTCCGCAGCAAGTACGAATGGTCTTGGCCGGCTCCGAAGATCTCTCCCTCAAGGCCTTCGCCCAACTCGCGGATAGGATCATTGAGTACTCTTCGCCTTCCATCGCCGCTGTTTCCCACCGCACCCCGCACGCCCCTCCTCCCACTGACAGCTCTACCCGCGCCCTTCAGGAGCAGATTGCGCGGTTGTCTGAAGCTGTGGAAAGTCTCCGCTCTGATCTCACTCACCGCCCTCGGACTTTACGTTCACCGTCCCGCGGCCGCCGCCGCTCTCCTTCCGCCCAGTCTGATGCACAGAGCCAGCCCAACGGCCTCTGCTGGTATCACAGGAAATACGGCGACAAGGCACTGAAGTGCACACGACCTTGTTCCTGGACGGGAAACGCGGAGGCCGGTCGATAGAGGCGGCCTTCGACCACGGCCCCCCAGGAAGCCGCCTGTTCTACGTCATTGACCGACTCGCAGGCCACCGTTTTTTGGTAGACACCGGCGCTGAGGTGAGCATCGTGCCCCCCACGCGGGCTGATCGCGCCCGCGGGCCCTCCTCCTCGACTCTTCAGGCCGTCAACACGTCGCCAATCGCAACCTTTGGCCTGCGATCCCTCACCATTGACATCGGGCTCAGGCGCCTTTTTCGTTGGCTGTTTGTCACAGCCGACGTGCCTACTGCCATTCTGGGAGCCGACTTCCTTCACCACTTCGGATATAAGTATCGCCCGCAAGAAGCTTGCTGACTCCACAACCGGCCTCACAATCTCTGGCGTCCCGTCTTCCCAGCATAGTTCGGGCATCAGGACAGTTTTGCCCTCGTCCCCGTATTCCACCATTCTGCTCGACTTCCCTTCCGTCGCGAAGCCCTGCAACTTGGCTGTCACCCCGAAGCATGCTGTCACCCACACCATTGTGACGACGGGTCCCCCTGTCACGGCTCGGCCACGCCGACTCGCCGGCGACCGCCTCAAGATCGCCCGCCAAGAGTTCGACCATATGTTGCAGCTAGGTTTGATTCGACCATCGTCCAGTCCGTGGTCTTCACCGCTCCATATGGTTCCGAAGTCTTCAGGGGATTGGCGCCCCTGCGGCGATTATAGAGCTTTGAACGCCTCTACTGTCCCAGATCAGTATCCCCTTCCACACCTTCACGACTTCGCCCTAGGCCTCGCTGGCGCGACCACCTTCAGCACGATCGACCTCGTAAAGGCCTACCATCAAATCCCTGTGGCACCGGAAGACATCCCAAAAACGGCAATCATAACACCATTTGGCCTTTTCGAGTTCATCCGCATGCCCTTCGGTCTGCGTAACGCGGCGCAGACCTTCCAGAGGTTTATCAACGAGGTTCTGCGCGGGCTCCCTTTCGCCTTCGCATATCTCGATGATATACTGGTCGCCAGCAAGACTCCCGGTGAACATGAAGAACATCTACGCCAGCTGTTCCGCAGGTTGGACGAGCACGGCCTTGTCCTTAACCCCGCAAAATGCGTTTTCGGCCAGTCGTCCGTGCGGTTCCTGGGACACGAGGTAACCCCGGAGGGTATTCGGCCTCTCCCATCCAAAGTGCACGCGATCCAGCAGTTCCCCGCCCCCACTTCCTTTCGGAAACTGCGCGAATTCCTGGGACTCATCAACTTTCATCGCCGCTTCATCCCGCACTGTGCCGACATTCTTCGTCCTCTCACTGATACGCTGCGCAATTCTGGGAGTGCGGCAAAGCCTTTCCACCTCTCTCCCGAGGCTCTGGACGCATTCGTACGGGCCAAGACCGCCTTGGCCGATGCCGCCCTGCTGGTACACCCTGATCCTTCGGCCGACCTCCGCCTCATGGTCGACGCATCAACCCATGCCGTCGGAGCCGTGCTCCAACAATATTCCCCATCCGGTTGGTGCCCACTGGCCTTCTTTTCCCAGAGACTCAAGCCCTCTGAAGAAAAGTACAGCACGTTCAGTCGAGAGCTCCTGGCCATCTATTACGCGCTTAAACACTTTCACCATTTCCTCGACGGGCAGACCTTCCACGTGCTCACAGACCACAAGCCTCTGACCTTTGCGTTCAAGTCTAACCGTGCTGCGTACTCCTCTGCCGACCTTCGTCACCTGTGCTACATCTCTGAGTACACCACGGACATTCGCTTTGTGCACGGTGCTGAAAACCAAGCAGCGGATGCCCTTTCCCGCATCGAGGCCGTCCGTGTCTCCGGCGTCACTCTCGACGACATCGCGGAAGCACAGGCAAATGATCGAGATCTCCGTGATTATACGCCCGCTAGCCCCTGCAAGATGTCCCTCCAACTCAAGTACATTCCTCTCCCCATGGCTCCTTGCGACATCGCCTGCGACGTTTCCGGTGATTCGCCGCGCCCGTATCTCCCTCCTTCGCTCCGTTTCCCAGCCTTCCAGAGCTTCCACAGCACTGCTCATCCCGGCATCCGGGCCACCCAGCGTCTGTTGTGTTCCCGTTTCGTCTGGCCGGGCATAAACGCCGACGTGAGACGCTGTGCACGATCCTGCATGACCTGCCAGAGGGCCAAAATAACCCGTCACACCAAGTCGCCCGTCGGCCAATTTCCCCTGCCCGACGGCCGCTTCCGTCATCTCCATGTCGACATCGTCGGCCCCCTACCACCCTCCCGCGACTATCGGTACCTTCTTACCATGGTCGACAGGTATACCCGGTGGCCCGAAGCTGTGCCCATCCCAGACATGACCGCCGACACCGTAGCTCGTGCGATCGTCTCTACCTGGATCGCCCGCTACGGATGCCCCACTCGAATTACGACCGACCAGGGCAGGCAATTCCAAAGCGCCCTCTTCAAGGCTCTCATGACCCTGCTGGGAGTTCACCACATCAGAACGACTGCCTATCATCCCGCCGCTAACGGTGCTGTAGAGCGCTTCCATCGCCAGCTCAAGGCATCGCTTATTGCTCGCGAGGCCCAAGTCACCTGGGTAGATCATCTGCCGATTGTGCTGTTGGGCATTCGTTCTGCCCTCAAGCAAGACCTGTCCTGCTCCGCTGCAGAGCTCGTCTTTGGAACGACACTGCACCTCCCCGGCGATTTCTGGCTCGACTCCCAAGCCGAAACTCGGCAGTCTGAATACGTCGAGTTACTTCGTCGCTTCTTCCGACGCCTTTCGCCGACCGCCACCAGGACCCCCAGTTCCCCGGTCATCTTCGTCCACCCCGATCTCAAGACATGCACACACGTCTTTCTTCGGCATGACGCCCCCCGCAAGCCCCTTTCACCCCATTACGACGGTCCCTTCCGTGTCCTGTCTCGCACCGACAAGACCATGACGCTGGACATTCAAGCCCGGCCTCAGGTGGTCTCCCTCGACAGGGTAAAACCGGCATACCTGGAGGTCGACACCCCTGCTGCACCTGCCACAGAGTCCTCTGTCTTCGTCCCTCACCCACCTCGCGCCAAGCCTCGCCGCACCGTTACCTGGGCTACTCCCCCCTCTGTGTCTTATTCTCCCTCAACCCGTCTTCGGGGAGGGGGAGCCCTGTAGCAGCCGCCTATCAGCATCGCCCATCGCCCATCGACAACGAGCGCAATAAATGGGACGCGAGCTCACGGGGCCGCTTCTGCGTGCCAGTGCGTTTTCGCATTCTTTCTGGCAACGACAGTCAGTCTAGTTGTCCTTGCTTGTCTCCCGAGGTACACGCCACAATGTAAAGTAAAAAACAAAACTTGTGTGAGAGATATATCAAGACGGTCATACGTGCCTTGCGTACAGGGTGAACTTAGAGCACCGGCAAGATCATCGGTAAACTCATTATCACAAAAAAGAGTCCTCTGCTTTGCCCTGAAGGCAGAGGTAAAACTGTACCTTTAGGTAAATGCTAATAGTTCATGCACATGTATAAAAAGCTAAACTGTAAGGGTATAAAAACCACTGATGTAGAAAAAAATTGCACATATACTGTGCCTTTTTATGAGTAGTAGGTACTGGACTCTCACAGTGCACAACGCCCAGCTGGCCTGAACACGATTTAATTAGCAATTAGAGCTAATTGGGACCCCCCACATTAATCAGCACCCTCCAGGGAGCCACCACACTAATTGGGGAAAGTCTAACTCGTGTCCAGACCAGCTGAGCGTTGTGCACTATGAGAGTCCATAAAAAAGAAAAATAATAGGCAGAAAATAAAATAAAAAGATGGAAATAGAGTGGAGAGAAACAATTTATTCGAAAATCAACGATGCCGCGGCGAAGAAGCCGCTCCGCAACACCCGAGTGACCAGCGCCCGCCATGTTGGTAGTTTGCACCCAGCAGTTGCAGCGATCGACGACAGGTGGCCACGTAGTTGCAAGGCATCACACCAGATGCCGCCACCGTCATAGCTCTAGACGAGAAAGACAGAACAAGATACTAGCGGCAGGTAAAAATGGCAGCACTGCTAAACAAGTCTAGGCATGCGAGGGAAAAGGTCTAACCGCTACTGCTAAACAGAAAACAGTACACATCGGGGAAAAAGGCTTACGGGGACGATCGCTTAGGCCTAACCACAACACTACGCAGCTAACACAAGGCGGGAACCACACATCGCTAAACATGCGTCAACAGGCTTGCTCACCGCAAAACAAGTCTAAACATGCGAGAAAAGGCTTACGGGGGGCGATCGCTTAGCCCTAACCTCAACACTACGCAGCTAACACAAGGCGGGAACCACACATCGCTAAATATTCGAGAAAAGGCTTAGCACGAGCGCGGTCACCGCTAAACACGGCAAACATACGAGAAAAGGAGCGCGTCAAATCACTCACCTTTTCCCCCGCAGCAACTTCCAGGCAGAACCTGAGCGAGCGCGGAGAACACACGTCTGCTCTCTACGAGAGCCAGCCAGAAACTGAGCGAGCGCGCGGAGCGCACGTCCGTCTTCCGCGACAGCCCGAGAGAAACTGAGTGAGGTGAGGCGACGCGCAGCGGCAGCTATGGATGCGCGCGCGCCCTCTGCTCCACCCGTCCGCGCATGCGCGCGCGCGCAGCTCCCTCTGCGCCGCCCGCGGGTGTTTTCGGTTTCGGCTCTCCGCTGCGCGCGCGCGCGCTCCTAGCGGCGACGGGTGGCTTTTGAGTTTCACTTTCGTTTCTTTGCGCGCGCGTTTATCTCTATAAAGGCAGCGCGCACCGCGCTCGCGTCATCACTACGTGAAGATGTTCAGCTACCACTCTTTACAAAATTGTTCCCGCACCCACGCTTCTTGGGAAGAAGTGGAGAAGGAATGTTTCAACGGCGAAAGTCCCCGCAACGAGCTCGTCATCACTGCTTTTCGCTACGTGATAGACATGGTAGGCTTTGGCAATATAGGAGAGATCTCGCCGGGGCCGCTGCAGGAGATGGTGCGTCGGATCTACGCCCGTTACAGAACGTCTGCATAACGGTTCCAGACGGACCCCTGGGACTAATGTGCGAATTTGTGAGCTTGGCCAGCGCAGAATTCAACTACATCGCTGCAGACATCGTGGACCTTCTCGCTCGTGCCATCGCTCATATTAAGCACGCCCTGCGGAAGCAGCGACATTTGCAAGCAGTCTACATCGCCAATTTTGTCCTTGATTTATTGAAATACCGATTGGTTATTGACATGCAACGCATTAAACAGTCCGAATAACTTTGACGAGACTCTGTGTGTTCTTTCACTGAAACATCTTTATTGAATACATACAAAGGACTTGGTCAATAGATGCCTGCACCCTCCCTCCCTTGTCTGATCTCACGAACGCAGCATTACGAGATGATCAGACGTGCCAGAAAAGGGGAATCTTCATCGCAGCGCCGTCATTGCGCGGGTCACTGCGCCAGCACGATGACGGAATGGTCATTATTTTCGTACACCCATTCCGCTACCACACTGCCACGATGTCCCGCGCTTCTCCTGTCTGCGAGAGAGAGAGAGAGAAGCATGTCTCGACTAGAACTTTTATTCTCGATTACATGCGCGTGCAGCTCTTTGTTGCACGGTTACTCGATGCCTGACGTCGACGGTCTCGGGCTCTCTTCCGGGTTTTCCGGTGCTGCACAAAGAGGGAGTACTATCGTAATGCGATACGCGTCAAAACACCCGTAAAGCTTACCGTATTCGCAGCTCCCATAAGGGAAGGGGTGTACGGCATCCACGAGATAGCGTTTGTCGTCGTAGGGGACCAAGCTCTTCTTGAGTCTCGAAATGGTGTACATCGTTTGCTTTATACTCTGGATGGTGCACTGCTTCTGAGAGACCGCCTTTTCATTGAACAGAGAATCTCGGTACACTTCGTGCAATAAATGTTTCCGCACCACGTCTTTCTTAACTC
Source organism: Ornithodoros turicata (assembly GCF_037126465.1). Classification (NCBI taxonomy): domain Eukaryota; kingdom Metazoa; phylum Arthropoda; class Arachnida; order Ixodida; family Argasidae; genus Ornithodoros; species Ornithodoros turicata. The sequence continues at coordinate 64,369,657 of NC_088203.1, forward strand.
CTTTGGCTCTCGCGATCTGTTTGTGTGACCCAGCCAAGAGAATGCTGTACATTTTCGCTCGGATGGCTACGACTTCCTGAATAACTCCGCCCCCCGTCTCGTCTTTGAAGTACCCCATCTGGTTCGCGTGCTCGTCGTTGAAAAGTGGGTGGTCTGGCGGATAGGAAGACAGATCTAACTCACTCTCAATCTTCATCAGCTGCTCTTCCAGGCTTTCACACGTGAGAGAAAAAATTACGCTGTCCGTGTCGCTATAGATCAATTGCACTGGACATGTCAAGCGAGAAAAGAGCGACTCGTAGATGAAGCTGTACATTCGGACTTTGGATATTTCAAGAATGGCAAAGCCCACGTAAAGGGGGTGCGTGCATTTGATGCGGCGTTGTTTCATCTCGTACAAGATGCACTTGTCACTCAGAATGAGAAAATGCTGACTGTCGACGAGCTAGCCTTTCGTAGTGCACTTTCTTTGTCGTAGGCTATTGCGTACCTTTTCATGCGTCTCACATTTTGTATCGACTTACCGAACGTGCTGTTCGACATGGTTTTGTACAGAAGTCTCTCGAATTTCGTGCTCGCGGCATTCCTCAACGCGACCTTTCTCTGCACGAAGGTTCGCAAAAAGTCGTCTTGGCGGAACGAGAGGATGCTGTGAACATGTTTTATTTTCATGCCCAACCTCACGTACAGAGCGAGCAATGCATAATGAACGACATAGCGTTCTTTGTCATAGCACGTCAGCAAGAGTTTCTTTGTGGGAGGGGCGTTCAGCGCCAACGCATCTTTCAGGTGTCGCTGGTAGGGGGACAGTTCGTTCTCGTCCACGCACCTGTGTTCGGGTGCCAGGGGAAAATCCCTGGTGAGCGCGTGCAGTTCTTCGGGATACAACAAGTCTACCACATATACGTAACCCACTTCCGAATCGTGAGGAATGTTGAGAAAATCAATCTCGCTCCACCTCGAAGGATCGACCCACTCAAAACCACCTGTCGGGAGATGGAAAGTCATCGCGTACGGGTACAAACTATTCACGTCGAGGTACTGGATAAAAGTATTTTCTTGCTGGGGATCGTAATCGTCGCACCCCTCGTGATTAGCCCGACAGTATCTGTGGAAGCTGTTACAAATGCCTCCCCTGATTCCCTTCTCGATCGTTTCGTACATCTCGCGATCGCTCATGAGCTCGAGTTTGACTTTGGTGGGCTTCAGAGCGCTGCCCCACGCGTAGCTGGCGAGGGACACGGTGCGTAGGATATCCATCCCATCCGTCTCTAGCGCGATCTTCCTGAAATACAGCACGACGTCGCAGAGCTGACAGGCGCCGAGCGTGACGTAGAGACGCGTGTAACCACCGAGGTTCTTACATTCGAACAATTCGAAAATCTCTAGGGCGTACTGATAGTCCTCGTCCGTGATCTCTTGGTCGTTCAGGTCGCTTTTGAAAGCTTCCTTTGGCGGTAGTGCGGGCAAATTGTACGCTTCGAAACTGTCGACGAAGGTGTACGGGTAAATGCCCTTCCTGAGGAGGCGCCGGAAACGGTCACCATACATTTGGCGGGTACAATGAAACGCGCTCTCGCCACCGCTCGCGAGCAGGGTTTCCACCAGGTTCGACAAGGACAGGTTGAAAAACTGCGTGGTATCGCGGAAATGGAGATCGCCAATGTTGAACCCTCTTATCTTTTCCGTACTCGAAGCTAAGATCCACGGCTCGCCCAGATTTAGAACGTGCATGTGGCGGAGAAGGGAGCTCAAATCGTATTGCAGGTTGTGCACGCACCCGACGAGTTCTTTGGTATTACGACACGTAAGGTTACACGTATCACACAGCGTCGCGACAAAATTCGAAGAACCGGGCTCTACGAAGCGGGTGTGGTCGTGATGCGACACCTTCCGCGTATGTCGGTTAAATTCGATTCCACAAAATTCGCAGTGCGTAGCGCTCGCGTGCCGAAAGTGGTCTTCCATACTCATGACCAACGGCGCGGGACAACTGTTCAACCTATCGATTTGATCGCTAAATCGCTTGAGCGAGAGCAAGCATTTCTCTGCCGCGTTGGGTCCCAAATAGCCATCTAGGCCTAGTATTTTTCCGTCCCAACTTCTCACTACAACGATGCAGTACGAGCTCATCCTGTGCACACTCACAGCGTCCTTAACGAGTGCGTCCTTTTCCAAGACGCTCTCCGTGTCCAACACCGCGAAATAGGGATAGGGATGCATGTACTGTATCTTGTTGAAGGAGACACACTACCCCGCTTTTGGCATTTCGAGAATCACTTCGTTTACGTCGCGACACAGACGTTCGTGTTGCTGCAATGCCTCTCTCGTCCCGTAACCGGACGTGCATTTCTCGCAATAAAAGTAGTCACTTCGTCCCATGAAAGTGCTAAATTTTCTGATTCCATAGAAATGCTCTCTAACCTCGAGCAAGTGGACTTTATCTTTATAGAGCGTACAGGGAACCCGTCCGGTAGATATCGAACTCGTCTGCTCGTCGAACACGTAGATGTACACGGAGATTTTGTTTTTTCTCTCCCACAGGGAAATGTCTTCGTAAGTGACTGGGAAGCAGGGCGGCCAGTACGTTACGCGCGTCTCCGGATTCGAAGGATTCATGTACTTGCGGTATCTAACATAATCGTTTGGGTTGTTTCTCAACGGATGCAAGAGTGCCAGCACGCTATACTTGAAACACTCGTTTTCGTGATTCGGCGGAAGTTTGACGTTTGTGAGAGTCTTTCGTTTTCTTTTTAGCAGCTCGGGAAGCTCGATCGTGCACCCAATCCGCTTTGGTTTTAAGCGCGTTAGTTTTAAGTCGACACATTGGACGTCGTTCGAGGTGAAACCAGACCCTTCTGTCGCATAGTTTTCTACGCGTTGCGAGGACTCTGCGATGGCAGCATTTATCGCGCCTTCGATTTCTTGGCGGTTATGCACCACTCTCAAGTGAAGGTTCACGTGGAGGAGATGAGAAGTCAACCCGTCGGCTCCGTCCTTAATCATGAGCACCTTCGAGCACAGACAAAATTTGAAAGGCATGGATAAGCTTCGAGGACGCGCGTGATTACTGGAGCTATGCTCGGTAGATAAAGTCGCAAATCGTCGACGTTGTCGTCGTGTGGGGAACAGAGAAGCGTGTACCTAGTAGCCGTTCCGTCAAATGCCTCATCTGTGACAAAAAAAGGAAGGAATCGTCTCTCCGTGACGGAGGGATGATTCTCTACGACGTGTTCTCGCAATTCAACGATTCTACGTCCCTGGACAGGCTCAGCTTCGTTTTGAAATTCTGGGCTTGCATCTGGTGATTCATCTCTAACCCTACCAGACAGAGGAATGAAATCTGCATACGACTGATCCCCTTCCCACATGAGCAATTCGTCTGCATTGTCATGTCCATCTAGGGGTTCGTCGTCGTCCGTTTCAGGTATTACGAAAGGCGGACTACTGACTCTGTCGTCGTCGTCATCTGAAAGGACGACTGGGCTATTACCGAGATTCTCTATTCTAGCTTCGTGCTCTCTTTCTACGGCCACGAGCATGGCATCGATGGGGTCGTACTGACATACGAGACAGCGTGACACTGCGGTCAAACAAAATCAGTACGAGATTTCCTCTCACGAAACAATGCTCACTTTTCCCTTCAGTTGAGGAACGCTTGAGATTGATGATGATGATGATGATGACAGAGGATGGGGTGAGTCCCTGTGTGTGTTCAGTGTCATGCGGTGACAGCGGCTATTGGTTCCTGAAAAAACAATGCTATACATAGAATACACTCTCACAGCAGAGACGGTCGACTTACATTTTGGTCCACGAAACGCCTCTTGTCGTGGATGGGTGCCCCTCGTGGGCTTTCGATCAATCGTCGTAGAACCAGCGCACCTTTTATAGTCGCTACACCGCTCTCCTCCTCCTCCTCGCATTGCAACGGTGTCGTCTGTACTTTGACCACCCCGCCTTCCGTCTTTTGCGCCTTTTTGCGATGTCGCATATGACAATGATAATACCATCGACGTTGAATAAAACATTACACTATTTTCTAGCTAACACTCTGGGCCGACTTGTATATGACGACGAGAAGACCCATACTGGGATTCGAACCCAGGATCCTTCTACACTGGACGCGACACACTAACCACTAGTCTAATTCGTACTGCGTGACGTTTTTCGTATTGCGGGGTTCGTGTCTACACACGTCACAACATGTTCAAACACGTCCAAACATGTTCAAACACGTCCAAACATGTTCAGACACGTTCAATGACGTCATAGAGAGGAAGAGAGAGGAACGAGTGTGTCCAGGGGCGACTTCGCCGCCCGTGTCTGAACACGTCCAAACATGTTCAAACACGTCTTAACATGTTCAGACACGTTCAATGACGTCATAGAGAGGAAGAGAGAGGAACGAGTGTGTCCAGGGGCGACTTCGCCGCCCGTGTCTGAACACGTCCAAACATGTTCAAACACGTCTTAACATGTTCAAACACGTTCAATGACGTCATAGAGAGTGAGAGGCAAAGCTTTACTATAAATGTCGAAGCGAATGGTCGATCGTCATTCCATCATGATCAGCTTGGTAGATCCTCGTAAGTAATACCCATGACGTCATCATCGCCGAAATGTTTGAAGAGTTTCGTTTCCAGTGTACAACACATTTGCTGCGCGTGAAGTCGTTTTTTTCCCGCCTCACATATTTCGGGAGATTGGCAGCGCCCGCTTCTTCTGTACCAATTGTGGTGGATTGTGGTCCAAAGGTACGCTTCCTCGTTATTTTTTAATACGTTCTATAATCGTTCACATTTTTTCAGAGCAAAAGCATTGGACGGACCGATTGATTCGCCCGTTTCTCAGCTGTCGGACGGTACCGTTCGACGTACGTTGCGAAGGACTTCGACTATTGAAGGAAGATGTTGAAGATGGACCATCAGTGTCACTCTGTGACTGAAGAAGATTGTACGTGCGTGTGTCTGAGTTAGAAAAACACGCGTTTCTCACACTCCTTTCGTTGCAGATTACGAATGGCTACTGACGGGAGATCTACCCCTGGTCCTAACCTTCAAGCCTCCTCCAAAGACCTTCTTTTTGCGAATCGGCGATCAACTGACTACCTGTCGTTGCGGTGGACTCTGGTCGAGAAACCCCAGCCATTGGTTAGACTCGAGCCTTCGTCCGTATTTGGGCTGCCTTCCCGGCTACGAAACCAAAGCTGGAGCCTAATTCATGTATAACGAGAAATAAAAAAAGGTTGTCTACTCTCATTCCGTCTCAGTCATGATGACGCCCGAGCAGAGGTTTGCCACCTTTGTGCAAACACGAATGTATCGGGACTTGCTGCGATTACGCGATTATATTCACGGCGATAGCTGCGAGGGAGACTTTCGCTCGATTCTCAAGACGATACCCTTACGTCTGTTCACCGTCAGTGGGAAGATTGCAAAGAAAATGAAGCGTTTCGTAGATTACAAGCTCGAGCTGCTGGAGAAGTATAGACGAGGAGAGACAGTCGACCCGTGTCTCATCAACGCGGGTTTCAACCGACCTATCGTCCGTCGCTACTGGCTTCTCCACACATCCCTCGACGTCACGGTGCAGACCGGCGACGACGGCGAGCGTCGGGTCAGCACGTTGGAAGATCGTCTAGCAAGGGTCTTGTGTATGTCGTGAATAAATAGACTATTTTTTACGAAACGAGTTCGCTCACGAGGAGACGTTTTATTGTTTTGTCATTCTCTTCGAGGTTACAGGAAAACATGGATACACAACTTTTCAAGCTGTAGCGTTTCGACATGCGCGTGGCTACGTAGATACAAAAAAGCCCGCAGTAAGGCGAATAAGGCGATTGAATACACTTGTCGTTATACTCGTCCACTACAGGTAAAGTCTTTCGAAGGTTTGCTTCGATGGGGGGAAGTCCGTAGCTGTCGAAAAACACGGCAGACCCGTCGTAGTTTTTCAGGTAGAGCACCCAGTGCTGCCCGCGCCTTCTTCGCTCTTCGGTATTGATGATTAAATAGCCGGGCTTGCGTAAAACGAAGGCTTCGTCGGAAGCGCTAATGCCTCTCAGCATGGAGGAAGCGAGGGGGTTCAGGGACACGAGTTCCAAGATGTCGCTCTCGTACATCTTTTCTTATGGAAGGTGACCGTACGGTCCTTGTCGACGTACATGAGCTTGGGACACTCGGAAATCAAGAGGACGGTGACCGCGTGTGGAAGGGCTTTAGCGAAGCGTAATTGCAGGCGAACGTTTCCTTTTCGCCACTCGTTCAAATGCGAAGGAGAAGAACACTTGTCCACGTCCAAGTTGAAGTAGAGAAGGAACCCGTTCGTTTTAAATCGCTCGTAGCTGTACTTGAAATGTTTCTCTCCCAGTTCTTGCAAGAAGTTAAAGTAGGCAATTTTGACGAGGTCGTTCTGAAAGTCGTACTCGGCTCGCACTTGCTGGCTGTCCACGGAGAGCATCGAATGAGACAGGTCGTAGTGACGGAATTTGTAGGGGTTCGATTGGATGTCGCCGAGAAAGTCGGACGTGGCGAGCAGGGCGACGCATAATTTGGAAGGTACCCTTTCGGGGTAAACGTTTTCAAAGTGAGCGTCCAAGCTCCCGGCACTCAAGCTCCGCACCTTGGTTTCCAATCCGCGTAACACGTAGATGGCTGGCGTGGTCTGAAGCCGCCGCTCGTATTCCAAAAATAGGGAAGGTGCCAGCGTCACCTTTTTCAAGTGCAACGTCATTTCTTTAATGTCCACCTCGTAACTGTACGTTTTCTTGTCTTTGGGGACCGATACGAGTTTAAATTCGTCGTTGTTTAACAGGAAAACGACGCGAATTTCGACGGCAGGTACCATCAGGCGCGGCTGTTGAAACAGGTCGGTATTGATCTGTCCGACCAGGTTAAAGTATTTTCCACCCTTCGTCGCTTCGTAACGTTGTTTCGGACCGCGAGAAGAGACGTCGTAATCGTCCTTTAAATGTTCGTCGTCCTCGACATAGAGTCCAGCCGCGTGCACTGTTTCTTGAACCATGGGCGTGGAATGAAGCACGACGTCCAAAATACTCCTGTAGGCGTACAACTCGTTGGAACTGACGAGCTTGTTGTTCGCATAAACGGTGACCGTCTTAAACATGCCGCTCAACAGGTGGTTTATTGGGAAAACGACATCTTTCTCGTCCATTTCTTCCCCGTCGTCGCGAACAATGCGCACGGTCAAAGACACGAAACTGCCGTAGAGATCCAAGTGTGCCCTTTGCAAATTTTGAATAGAAAATTCGATCACGGAATTATTTACCCCGTTGACCGGATAAAAGAGTTGGTACGAAGTATCTTCCACGCCGTATTGAATGGAAGGGGGTTCGAATATCATCACGTCACTCGTAAGACAATGCGGTGACCGTTGCGTCTGTATTTTTGCTTTCGTTGACGTCATGATGGACGGAGCGCGCACAGCGGATGTGTGACCTTCACGGCGTACCAAAGATAACTGCAGGTGCGTCGTGTGTCGGCGCCTTTTGTTGTCTTTTGTGGCGTTTCTTTCCATTGTTGTTGTTTCCAGAGCCCTCCATGGAATCCAGCACGTCTCTCCCCGTTGCTATGGCCGTCTTTTTTACTGCGCGCGATATTCCTTCGCCATCGGCCAAATTCCGCGCCAAGCGCTTCAACGTTCTCTTGGCGATCGGTTTTATTTGCTGCCAGATGGGAACGATAAACTTGGATATGTTGCTCAACACACCGCCCCCTCGTTGGAAAAGGGGTCCCGTGTACACGTGAATTATTTTGGGGGTATTACGGTACATATTTGAAATGCAACGTTAGATTGGTTCTGCCTTTGGACCGCAACAGCAAACGTCTTCCCGTTTCGTCCGCGAGAACGATCGTCACTGAGGGAATTTCGAATTGAGACAGGTTAAAATACTGGATGTTATCTAACGTGTAGGTGACGACGTGCTTGTCTTTCTCGTAATAAAAGGGTAGTATTTTTAATATCGGTTTTTTCCCGCTCCCCACGTACGTGGGTTCCACGATATCCGTGTAGACGATTATGTTGTGAAACGGGGGTTCCAGGAGTACCTCGACGGAGCTCGTGGCATCCTCCCCCGTGAACACGGTACGCGAATCGAAGCCCAAAAGCACGGCCAGGTACTCGGAAAGTCTTAGGGTGGAGGTGCCTTCGGAAAGCCGAATTTTACATTTCTGTTCGGTTCCGTCGAAGCTGAAGCGCGCGCGTTCGCCTACGCGCTGGTTAATCGCATCCAGAAGTGCTTGCGGCGTCGCATAATAGCCGGGAGGCACATGTACTTGCAAAGATCGAGGAATTTTCGTCTTGATCGTGAAAGAAAATTGGCGCGCTACGGGGAGAGAGACGCGTAGCGTTTCTTCGTGTCCCTCGACGGCTGTGAGATGTAGCAGCTTGACAAAGGGTTCCGGTACGTGCAACCCTTTCTGTGTTTCCAGAGAGTACACGTTATCCGCGAATTCTAGCGAGGCGTCCAGCTTGTGCGTCTGGAAATACTTGTTGAGTGTGTTCCGTAGGGACGTGGTTTCCGAATTCAGAGTGACGTCGCCGAAAGCGACGGGTGCGGCGTGCTCCAATAAGATGGAGGTGGCTTCGCGTTCGCTCAATTTGGGGGGTTTCACCGCACGACCTGCTTCGCGGGACGCTAGCGAGGCGTCGAGCGCTTGCGCGAGCCGAGGGTCCAATTCCACGGCTTTCACGTCCACGGGTAAGACGAAGTCGTATCGCGATTTATTGTACGCGAAAGAAACGTCGAATTCCGAAAGGGCTTTTCCCAAATCCCTCTCGAGATCCGAGGTGACACGAAAAGTTCTGCCGGCCTCCACCGTGTCCTCGAAAGAAACCTCGATTTTTGCATCTTGCCTTTTGTAGCCGATATTTAAAAAAATCGTTACTTATGGTGAGATCCATCAGACCGACTTTATACCGATTCGAGAGCTGAAGCGGACTATCGAAAGCTACCGTGAAGGCGTTGAGTTTATTCGAGGGAAACTTATCCATGCTGGCATTCGAGAGCAGGTGGACGTAGATGTCTGACATCATTTCCCAATCTTGACCACGTCGCTGCTCGGAACCCAACTGTCGTGTTCTTTGTCGTAACCGAACCAGCGAACCAAGGAGAAGCTCTGACCGTTCAGTTGCTTCTTTCTCAGCACTTTCGTTACTGGCCAAGGCTGATTGGCGTCTCGGGTTACGACGAGTACCTCCTCCGGGTAGAAAGATCCGTCCACTTCCTTACCCCGGTAATCTTCCAGGTGTACGATGGGAGGAGAGGTGTCTCTCAGGCGGGAGACGGTGAAAATCTGAGGCGACCAACTCCCTTCCGAGCTCTTATGAAAACCTTTTCTGTGTAGTAGGACCCTCACTTTATCCCCCAGTTTGAGCTTCTTTTTCACGGAGGGTACGACGGGCTTCCCATTTATCTTATTGAACAGCTCCAATTCGTTTTCGGGCGTGACTTCGGACGGGCTGATGCCCAAAGTCCTGTGTTTGGTGGGGTTGTAGTCGCGCACGATCTTGGGAAGCGCGGAAACGAAGCGGTATTTTCCCGTTACTCTAAAATAACGGAATATTCTGTCGCGTAAAGTGCGTATGACGCGTTCTGCCTGCGATGCTTTGATTACTGGAGAGAAGGTAGAATACATGTGTACCTTCTTTCGTGAGAGATACTCCTTGACGGTCTTGTTGTAGAATTCCCCGCCTCTGTCGCAAAAGATGCGTCTAGGTACGTTACCTCCCCGAAAAAGTCTTATCATGGCCCTTTTCATTTCGGCGGGGCGCTTCGTCTTTAGTGGGAGGGTGCGCAGAAAGCGGGAGAGGGAATCGATTGCCACGAGAATGTAGCGGTAGCCACCGTTGAATCTCTTGTATTTTGAAAAATCGGCGAGATCCATTTGCCACACGTCGTTGATCTTGAGTGCGATGATGCGTCTCCTATTAAACTTTCTTCTGACCGGATGGTGTAGCGTGTAGGCATCCAGCTTTCTGAGAATGGCGAGAGCCTTCTTTTTGCTCAAGTGATGCGCTTTTCTATAGCGTTCCACACCCCCCAAACCACCCTCTGGTTTCTCATATCCCTCCATAAGTCGTCCACGCAATGGAGGCCTGCTGCTGCTGCTGCTGTTGAGGCTCGCGAGATTTGGGTAGAGAAATCAGACGCAATAGTTTCGAGACTTTGGGTAACCAGGAAGGTTTCTTTCCCGTCTTACGTTGCAACAAATAATTGACGAGTTCGTAAGCGGAGGAGTGTCTGATGGGCTTGCCCGACACGGAGACACAACCCTCGCGATCCCAGGAAAGAACCTTCTTTAATTCCGAGACGACCCTTTCCGCTTCCTCTTCGTCCACCTCTGGAGAGAGGAGCGAATAGTCAAAGTCATTTGTAGCGTCGGACGCCTTGTTTTTATTGTCGTGGGGGTCAAATCCGTACTGCTTGAGTATGCGATACAGTGCTTGCAGTATGAGTTTCACTTTGACGTCGTCACTCTCCTTCGAGGAAAGAATGTTTCCGATAGAGGAGGAGGTGGTCACTTCAATTCTCTTGGCCATTGGCGAAAAGGTTCAACACGGCGGAAAGCAGGAGAGGAACCACCGACGAAAGAACGCCCTGTCTTCGCTGCTGAGACAGATAGCGCTTCAAACGTTGCGGATTCTTGTGAATCTTTTTGTAGGCGAGCCGTCGTAAAAAGCGTTTGTGCTTCTTCAAACGCGCGAACGTATCTGGAGCTAGAGCCACCTTTCCGTTCAATACATTGAGGCAAATTTCGGAGAGGTGTTTCATGTCGGACGAGGACGAACGTCTCAAGACGTCGCGGCGGCGTGGAGGGGGTAGAGTGGAGAGTACTTTGAGTAAAGTGAGGTGAGGGCGGCGATTCATTTCGGAGCGTAGATATATTGACGTTCTCCCGGAAAGATATTGCTACGCAACCTGTGATCCTCGTGCGTATAGTTGTGAAGATCCACGAGTAAATATGCGTGGGGCGACGACATCGCTTGTTTATATGCGTCCAGAAAATACTCCAATCTTTTTCTGCCAAATAGCTGTTGGCCGAAATGTTCCATCTGGTGCACGCTGCGCACGGTGCGCCACAGGACGACGTAACTGGCGTTGTAGGATATTGTTCTAAAATGGCTACTGTCGAAAAAGATGTTTTGAACGAGTAAGAAGATCGACGCGTTAGCGTGGTGAGAACCCCGAATGAAAAGATCGGTCACCTCCTTCAAGGAACCGGCGTCGGTCATGTGATCGTCGACGACGATCAGCGTAGCGCGCGACGTGTCCCACTCTCGCGGTAGCTCCTTGGTAAATTTTACGGAGTCCCCGAATTCGTCCTGCATGCTCGGCGAAGCATATTTCTGCACGTAGAATATTTGTGATGGAGGCTTGTCCACCACGTCGTTCAGGTTCCTGAACACGTTAGCAACGAACGTAGATTTGCCGCACATGGAGGGGCCGCTTAAGATACAGCGAAAGGGATGACGGAAACGAAAAGGTTCTGGGGAAGACATGTTGCGTGCGTACATGTTGCACGAAGAGAAAGAAGAGACTGAGACTCGAAGAGAAATGCAACGCTTTTATTTACACGTCGTCGTCGTCGTCCTCTACATCGGAACTGCGTTCCCAATACAGATTGTCCAGGCTAAAGTTGGACTTCTTTTTCGCCAGTCTGTCCGCCGCTAAGATGCGGTCGAGCGTCTTCATCTTGTCCTGACACATTTCTTGACGCGCTTGCAACCATTCCAGGCGGTGGACTTGAAAGGCTTCCTCCACGATGCCGCGTATAAATTCGCGAAGTTCTTCGTTTTTTGTCTTTTCCTTGCGACGACGAGAAACGCAGGAGAATAAACCACACATGGCGTTTTGCACGTATCGGACAGAATGATGACGCGAGCGCGGTGCGCGCTGCCTTTATAGAGATAAACGCGCGCGCAAAGAAACGAAAGTGAAACTCAAAAGCCACCCGTCGCCGCTAGGAGCGCGCGCGCGCGCAGCGGAGAGCCGAAACCGAAAACACCCGCGGGCGGCGCAGAGGGAGCTGCGCGCGCGCGCATGCGCGGACGGGTGGAGCAGAGGGCGCGCGCGCATCCATAGCTGCCGCTGCGCGTCGCCTCACCTCACTCAGTTTCTCTCGGGCTGTCGCGGAAGATGGACGTGCGCCCCGCGCGCTCGCTCAGTTTCTGGCTGGCTCTCGTAGAGAGCAGACGTGTGTTCTCCGCGCTCGCTCAGTTTCTGCCTGGAAGTTGCTGCGGGGGAAAAGGTGAGTGATTTGACGCGCTCCTTTTCTCGTATGTTTGCCGTGTTTAGCGGTGACCGCGCTCGTGCTAAGCCTTTTCTCGCATGTTTAGCGATGTGTGGTTCCCGCCTTGTGTTAGCTGCGTAGTGTTGAGGTTAGGGCTAAGCGATCGCCCCCCCGTAAGCCTTTTCTCGCATGTTTAGACTTGTTTTGCGGTGAGCAAGCCTGTTGACGCATGTTTAGCGATGTGTGGTTCCCGCCTTGTGTTAGCTGCGTAGTGTTGTGGTTAGGCCTAAGCGATCGTCCCCGTAAGCCTTTTTCCCCGATGTGTACTGTTTTCTGTTTAGCAGTAGCGGTTAGACCTTTTCTCTCGCATGCCTAGACTTGTTTAGCAGTGCTGCCATTTTTACCTGCCGCTAGTATCTTGTTCTGTCTTTCTCGTCTAGAGCTATGACGGTGGCGGCATCTGGTGTGATGCCTTGCAACTACGTGGCCACCTGTCGTCGATCTCTGCAACTGCTGGGTGCAAACTACCAACATGGCGGGCGCTGGTCACTCGGGTGTTGCGGAGCGGCTTCTTCGCCGCGGCATCGTTGATTTTCGAATAAATTGTTTCTCTCCACTCTATTTCCATCTTTTTATTTTATTTTCTGCCTATTATTTTTCTTTTTTATGGACTCTCATAGTGCACAACGCTCAGCTGGTCTGGACACGAGTTAGACTTTCCCCAATTAGTGTGGTGGCTCCCTGGAGGGTGATGATTAATGTGGGGGGTCCCAATTAGCTCTAATTGCTAATTAAATCGTGTTCAGGCCAGCTGGGCGTTGTGCAATATGAGAGTCCAGTACCTACTACTTTTATGGACCAGAGTAACTGGACACAGTTGTCTAAAAGCTGTCTGTGGTCTGTGGTCACACAATTCCCCATTGTCATCTTGGCAAAGAATAGGACACGGAAAGGACGACAACAAAACTTTGAAAAGATGCATCTCTCACACAGCCGTGCTTGTATAGTACACGACGCTCTTGTTTGGCAAAGATATTTTGCAACAGGTATCGAAAAAGAGCACGCAACACAGATTGCTTGTTACTGAATTGGCTCTGCATATTCACCGGTAAAACGAATGTGACAAATACAATGAATCGAAATGTGCGTTCGTTAAACACGAGAAACTAAACTATAAGCAACGCGAAGCACTAAAACTTACGAAATTTGTGTGAGGCTTGCTAACGTGCACAGGACATATTCCAAAATTGCAAAATCTTTATATAAGCTGTACATAATGTCATAATGGCACATGACCTTTGTGTGCACAACAGCACAGATGACGGAGCGTAAATTCGTTAAGCACCAGCAAGCCCATCAAAAGGTCACTAGGAACACAAAAGGGCGCTCTGCTGCAGCCTAAAAGCGTAACTGTTTGCACGTGAGGTACATCTGTAAATATCTAAGTTATAAAGTTACTTATAAAAGGTAAAAATACAAATAGGTGTCTAAATTACTGACCACTGTCTCTGTGGCCTCACATCAGTAATAAGATTATTTTATGGACCGGAGAACATGGCACTTTTGTTTGGCAAGGGCGTTTGCAGCAGGGACCAAGATTTACTTTGGGAAAATGCAAGTACTGAGATATGACAGCTGTTAAACTAACTGAATTCTCAGCAGTGCAAAGTTGTAAAAATTTCTGGGAGGTTTGCTCAAGTATACCGAGCTTTTGCTGTAATGTCCTATATCTTTTTATGTACAGGTATCCGCACAGTTAACCGGTCTCGCGCTCCCGTGGCTTTGCTCCGAAAAGTGCCCAACTAGCGGCTGACGACGCAAACACAAGAGAGCTCGTCCAGGGCGGGCCCCACCTCGCACTTACAAACGAAGACATGCCGCATGAGACACACACACACAAAAGAGGCAGATTGCAGACTTATCTTTTTTTCTGCTGTTCTGAGCGTGTGTGCGTGTTTTCGTCATATAGCACGAGTGCGCACGGGAATACAGTAAAAGAAAAATCCAGCCACCCCTGGACGAGTTCACTAGTGTTTGCGTCGTAAACTGTTAGTTGGGAGCTTATTGGGGCAAAGCCACGGAAGCGGGAGATTGGTTAACTGTGCAGATACCTGTACATAAGAGCTGAGCTGTTCCACCGGCCCAAAGTATGTAATGTTGAAAACTATGGGTAGACAACTGTTCATCACATGGGACACAGGCAAGACTTCAGTTGCAGGGTGGTCACTGTGTCCTCAGCATCTTGTCCTGTGCCACCCTGCTGAAACTGCTTTCTGGTTCTGAGGTGCACGTTCAGGCATGACCTCTCTTGTTGCTCCTGGGGTATACAATTAGGAGCTCTTGTTTGGACTAAATCTGAGTGAAATGGTCAGGATCCTTAACTAAGCCTCATCTGGTTAATCACGTCCGGAATCTGCTTCACCCAGACCTGAAAGACAACAGTCGACTGTAAACAATGCAGACAACACAGTTCCTGTGTTAGTCAAACTGGATCAGAAGCTTAAATGTATAGTATACTTAAGCGTGAAGTAAGTTTCCCCAATTCTCTTAGAACTATTCAATAGTCACTTCAGGTGAAATTTACATCCTTACACGTTCTACATAGGACGGCAGTTTCACCTTCAACTTCTTCAATAACCTATTATAAAAAAAAAGCAAGACGACTTATTTTCCTACACACTTGCAATGTAAGAATACCATTTTGCCGCCAACTGTGTACTACTAGCCTAATAGAGACGTGTAAATATGGAAATTTCCGAATACGAATGGTATATGAGTATCTCAAAAATTGCACCTTGAATATCGGATGAAATTTATAATATTTCACTGGAAAGTAAAATCTAGCAGAGGCATGAGTTTCTTGAAATCAAACCGGTGAGGCTGATGTTCGCAGACACCGTAGTACTGAAAATTATGTTTTTCATTATAAAATATGTAACTAAAATATTAGTGTGAAATATGCAGTCCTGCCCCATTAGTCACAAAACTACATACTTCTAACTATACAAGAACTGATCACATGATCAAAATCTGAATTTTCACATTTTTATTAACAGGATTATTTTACTTAACATAGTTCAATTAAGAGGACCATTTTCCTTCAGTTGCGGTTTATCTAAACGCTATAATGAGACCACTGATGCAGTGTTTGCATCTGAACTCCACGTCCAGGCAGACCTTGCTGTTTTGTGATATATATATATATATATATATATATCTTACCTCATATATATATATATATATATATATATATAGGTTGAGGTAAAATGATTATCAAATGGCCACGAAATTTTACAGAAGTTGCAAGAACAAGAAGGCTCGGAAACAGATTTCAGGGAAGTTACAAACACTAGTTAATTACATAGGGAGGCGTTAAAAAGTAACATGGGCAAGTGGTCGACGTTCCGACAGTGGCACTGTCTTCGTCAGGACAAAAGAGTCTGTTGTAATTTTGTAATATTTTATAATTCAAGCTTTTTCAGCAAATCCCTGATAGCATAAACGGAGGCAGTCCTTCTTTAAAGCAAGCGATTTTTTCAGAAATTCTGCAACTAATTTACTTGTGCTCTGTCGAACACGTACACAAGTGATCGAAGTACAACAACCACGAACCCCAAATGATCTTGTGTTGTGATGAAATTTGCCAAAATTTGATATGAAGCCTTAATCGAGCTGATTGCAGTTTGACTCCCCATGGCATAGCTATATATACTGGACCGCAGCCAGTAGAGCAACATTTATCACTCTCAGCTGTCACACCAATCTGGCGCACATTTTAGTTGAAGGATTTGGATCTCGAACAGAAATGGTAGCGTAGTGCCTGCACTTCTTCCACAGTTTTGCCTTGCTTTCGGCATTCTAAAAGAAAAATCTGACCATAAATAATTCGTGTCACGTGGTCCTTTCAACAAGAATTTCCCCACATTCCGCTGACCTCAGTACTGCCCGGAAACCTCCAATTTAAATAATTATTGCAGCTAAGAAAATTTAATCAATGTATTTTAATTAAGTAGTCGTCTGGTGGTTCTATACTATCTCACACAAAATATTTGCTTACACGTAGGTCAGACCTGCAAAAACAGCATTTGTGGTGTCACATGAAATTAAACACCGTGTTTATAATCAAACTCCTGAAGTGAAGCGGTTCTGATGTATGCAGGGTTTAGTACGCAAGTACGCAACGGTTTGACTGAAGTCCCATACTCAGGACATGACCTTGGTACATGATTACCATGTGCACAGGCAGTCATGAATTCCTGTATGGCACCCAACGTGTTGTGTACCAGATCCATCAGAATGTTATTCAACAGAGAAATAGCACAGTATAACTTACGCATATTGCATAGCTAAATTACAACTTGTATAATACCTACATATAGAGACCAGGTTGTGACTCAGTATGTTAATGAGTGTAACGTACTTTGTCACACGAAATGACCTCCTGCGCCTTCGCTGAACTTTAGACAGGAGAGCTCTGCAATGTGTTTACAATCCCGGCTGCACCTGTGAGGAAAATTCAAAGGCACTACATGTTGCTACAGTTGTCTGCTGCATGCACAACACATACTGATTGTGTTCTCCGAGGTGTCCAGCTGACAGTTCAGCACCTGGTTTTCCTTTTTCTGCACACCTTCTGCACGTCCAAGCATGAAAATAACAGATATGTCACATAGAGAAAAACGTGAACGGTTGCGAACTTAAAAGGCATATCATTGTGCCAGTTTGAAAGCATACGACTAAAGCAAAGTTAGCCTGCGTCACCGTTATGAGTCGACACCTGCTAATTAATAAACCATACCTCGTTAAACCGTAACATTTCACACTCACCTTGCTAGCTGCTTTGCAGTGCGCCTCGTTCTTTTCTCACGAATAGTGTCAGAGCAGTTCCTTGGTTGATGTTAACACAGGCACACACTCACACACACCAAGTAAAAGTCGGTGTCCTGCACTGCAACTCGTGTCCTCCATTTCGAGCAGATACTGCTCGCCCGCGTGTTACGGCTCGTCCTGGTTCCCCCAACGCATTCGTCGTCTTCAACGCTGTAACACTGGGACGAGAGATTATTTTTATTGCAGCGCCCACACCGGTGTCGATAAGACACGATATTCATATAAGCTCACCGAAATTTGGTCCGCAACCGCAGTTTCTTCTTCTATCCAGCACACAGCGAGGACGCGGCAGGGCTGCCTTTCGATGCCATCTTGATTGTCTCGATTCTGTGAGAAGACTCGCTCCTACTCTAGGATCCGCTACAGCCCATTCCGGGAAAATGTCCCACTGCTGCTTCGCAATCCCCCCATCTCATACAACACATTCTGAGAAACCAGACGCGTACGAAGGAAACAGTTGTCTCACGTGCAAACACCGAGCCCACAAAAACGAAGATGGCGCCGGGCGAGACTGATTCAGCCGTGCAGATGCAGCCGTCCGATCGGCTCGGGTTTCGTATCTCTCCAAAATAAGTGTTAAAATATTTGTTTTGGTTTCCGATAAAGTTATTTGAAGTACTTTTTAGTTTACAATTAACAGTTTGAAAACTATTTTAAGTACTTTTTAGTTTACAATTAACAGTTTGAAAACTATTTTTGATTTTATTATCGCAGTTCACATACTGCAAATATGGACACTATTGCAGCACATTGTAGTGCGTTATCATGCGCAACAAGAAACGCGTTTTTTCTTCTTTTTCTTGCTGCAAGCAGTGCATATGGACATAGACTTTCAAATTTTGACTGTAACAATTAATTAAGATATGTTCAAATATCCATAGAAGGACGTCCCATTGATCACGAAATTTCTACATCCATTTAGGGACGTCCGTGGGCTAACGAAATTTCGTTGTCTGTAGGCTGATCTCCGAGGGACGTCCTGCGGGTGTCCCGCCTCAGACACGGACGTAAGGATCAATCTCGGATGTCCGGGGGACAATATGTCCCGTCTGGGTAGGCGTCGGTCTCGGCGGTCTGCGTTGCTGGAACCCCAAAGTGGATGGTGCGCGTTGAAGTCTCCACAAGGGTCCGAACATCCGCAGCCTAATGTGAACATACATCGAACGCGTTCGTTGATTCTCGACCAACGATTCGTTGAGATGTTCCCAGAGCAGACGTTCCCCATACATAACCAATTGGACGCTGTGTGGACATCACCATTGCGTGAACAGAGGGGCGTTTGAGCAGCCCTTTTCGTCATCAATCCTGCTTTCTTCGCGTTCCTCTGCGGCGTGGATTATTTTGAGACTTTTTCACCTCTTGTCCAGTTGACAAGTTTGCGAATCCTCCTTGCATTAGGCCTCGAGGAAGGAATGGTGATGCGCCAACTTGATGTGAAGACGGCGTACTTTCACGGAAGACTCGAGGTAACTGTCTACGTAGAGCCACCTTTGGGCTGTCCCAGAGCTGACAGTAAAGTATGTCTACTAAAGAAGGCACTTTACGGCCTCAAGCAATCCAAGAGGACATGGTACCTAACGCTTGGAGAAATCCTCAGGGACTTGGGTTACAGGAGACTTCAAGCGGATAGATGTGTTTACATATTGATCCAAGGGCATCAGAAGGTTATTCTAAGCGTATATGTTGACGACATGCTTATGATGGCCACTTCAACAGCCCTTCTAAAACAGCCATCAAGGACCTAGGGAAAAAAGTAGAACTGAAAGACTTGGAAGAACCAACCTATATTCTCGGAATTGAGGTACAACATGACAAACAGGGCAGGACCCTAACGATCAGTCAAAGAAAATACATCGACGAGATCTTAAATCGCTTCAAGTTGGAGGATTGCAAACCGATAAAAACACCAATGAAAGTTCGACATAGGAATGACACGACGACTGCGACGGCTGCAGAGAAGAATCCGAGTGTACCATATCAGTCCCTGATAGGAAATTTAATGTATTTGGTGCAAGGGACATGCCCAGACGTTGCATTTGTCACTCACTACCTGAGCCAGTTCAACTTAAACCACATGCTAAGTCACTGGAGGTTGGGGAAAAGAGTGCTCCGCTACCTCAAGGGAATCCGCAACGTTGGAATAACGTACAGCGCATGCAAGGAGCTAATAACGGGTTACACCGACGCAAGCTGGAACGAGTGCGGCACTGGCAGATCGAGGAGTGGCTACGTATTCACAATGTCTCAGGGTGCGATCAGTTGGAGATCGACGAGACAACAACTAATAGCTTTGTCAACTTACGAAGCGGAATACATCGCGTTCACGGAAGGCTTAAAAGAAGGGAAGTGGATTAAAACGTTCATGGCAGAACTTGGATTCAATAACCATAGAACTCAGACCTTAGAAACCCGCTGTGACAAGCAGTCCACCATCAGAATAACTGAAAACCCGATGTATCATCAACGAACAAAGCACATCGATCTCAAATACCTATTCGCAAGAAACGAAGCGGAAAACAAACGGTTCAGGATCACATTCTTACGCACTGAAGACATGATCGCCGACGCTTTGACGAAACCTGTGTCGAACGCAAAGAACACCGTGTGCAGCAAAGGATTCGGCTTCACAAACTTTCCTTGATGTGTAGGATTTAGCTGGACGCATGGGTGGCTTTGTTTGGCTGTATCTTTGCGTCTAGCTCAAATCCTTTAGTTTCGGATTAGTTATCTTTTAATAATAAAAGGCTCGAACAGCGCGAGGCTTGTCATGACAAAGTGGTATACCACATTCTCTCGCTGACCGCGGACCGAACTGGATGTCTGACTGATGCTCTCTCGGTAGTGTTGAAACTACACGCATAGACTGTCCACGGCATGAAACGTCAACACTTGATCGTGCAGTACACACGACACAAGCATCAGTGTACGAACAACCAATCGGATTTCAAACTCAAGTGTTGCCGGGAATTCTGTCTCGATGAACACTTCGAGCACCGTCGGATTTGCATACCGATAACAAGAAATGGGACTCATGAAGCCGCATCATTTTATGTTCGACGTATAGTTCGCAAGGACATGATGATCAAGAGATTGTGTGCAAGTATGTGATAGTTGTTCGTTGTTTGGAATAGGTTTTGTCGATATGCATGCTTTGCAAGTTTGAACTTTGTTTCGGTGTGCCAGGAAGCGCTACGCAATGGACTCAGTCGGCTCAGTGCAGGTAAACGCGTCAACCTGCCGATTATGTCAGTATAATGACTCAAATTCATTACAACACTTTTCACAGTTCTTTTGGAATCACGAAATAACTTTACGGCGCGCATGAAAGCTAGCAGACCTAGAAGTCAGGGGCAGCCGGTACGGGCCAGTATGGAAAGCAGAAGTCAGCAAGAGCCAGAACGGGTCAGGCTGCGAGCCGGACGGAAAGACTTCTGATTGGAGGATTGAGGAAGCGATCACTGCGTCCTCATTGGTCGTGTGCTCATTGTGGTGTGAATTTTCCTATACTATGGGCTCTATTGGGAGTTGCAGAGAGCTGCCATAACCCGTTGGAGTGGATAATTTCAAATAGTGCTGGAGAGACAGGAGTTGGCAGACATGACGGCGTCTTCGATGTCTTGGAAAAATGCAGAAATTTTCAACTAGAACAGCAGCAGCACAGCTTAGAGTTTGTGAAGCTTTAAAGGAGCTAGGAAAGCACTTTAATCACTAGCATTTTTTTGAAACAAGTGGTTAATAAGCATATTGAAATGCACCATGCGAAGTAATGCTATCAACAGGTGCATAAATATCGCAGAATTCGATTTTGAAAATCGCGACCGTGCGCAACGGTGGCAATACCCGGAACGACCCGTCGAGCTGCTTGCGTCATTTTGACGTCAGAAAGGTGGAGCCCCTGGTTGGTTTCGAAGAACGTCGTCTGCTATTTTTCACTCGGAACCCCGCTGCAATGGTGGAAGAAGTTTCTTTTGCTTTTTCTTTGGTTTATCAGATACAGTAAACGAAGACTGGTCTACAGACACTGTTCAAGGTTAGACCGTGAGATTGTAGAGGCCTCCTCATTGAACTCCCCGAGCGAAGTCAACCAAAAATCGGTCAACCTCTCCCTGCTTGACCTTGCTTTCCCTAAAGCGACCTTCCGGAGTAGGTGGATTATGAAAATAAACTTCAGGTGCCATTTGAACGCTGTTCTGTCCATGTCTGTGTTTTGTATGCTGTTCGTTATCGTGGTGACTGTTTCTTGTTGTGTTGTTGGTGGCAATACGTATAAACACAGTGCGGCACTAAGCGCTGCTTCACTTCATGCCTCGAAATGATCGCTGCATGGCTATGACCACTAATTCCGTCCGCTATGTCGTTATATCAAAATACGCTGTATCACTAATTCGCTATGATCACTAGTGCCCGTCACTTTGACTAGCAACTTTGTTAGCCATTCAGTTAATTCCTAATTCAGCTGGAGGAGTGTTCTTGCCCATACGTTGTCAGATGCAATCCAGTGAAATCTATCGCAATATGCCGTCGCCGGCACATCGTGGCATCAGGAGTTGAACATTCATTGCCTGAGTTACACACCAACATAGCCAAGCAGTGTCATAAGACCACCACAATTTATGATCAAATTGCAAGAGCTAAAGGGGTCAAAAAGAACATTGTGCGCAAACACCTCCTCCATGATACGTACCACGATACCCTGTTCAAGCACACTAGCAAATCTCATGAACAGGTGTCAATATTGGGAAAGAAACAGTGCATGTACATCATCAGAAATGTGAAAAGAAGTCTGATGGCGTACGACGACAAACGATACCTCTACAATGACGTCGACTCCTACCCATATGAAAGCTGTGATATGACTTCAATATGGTAAGCTTGAGTGTATGACGGAGATAGCGTGATTTAACTGGGCATTCTTTCTCTCCTCAGATAATGCAGAAGATGAGAAGGAGTAGCGTCAGTTCGACCAGTGGAAGGATATGGTACCTCGTTCTCTTCTCGCGCGTCTCATGCACGTTGGTGCTGGACGCCTGCAACTGAAGACGCATGAAGCTCGAGAAGGATAAGCACACCAACCCGCATGAATGCCCTGGTGATATCTTGACTATCACAGATTGGCATGTGGTACCTATGCGGTCTGACATTAAGCTGGACAAGAACGCTACTGGATCGCTACGCACGTGCCTTCAACCACTGGACGTTGTGTCAACTCACGGAGGATGAAACTTTTCTTAGACGCTGTTCCAGAGACACCTACATGATTTGTCACTTCCAAGGAACCATGCCCAGCATCAAAAGAATCAATCTCTCCAAGACAGCCATGATGTACTCAATAAACATTGCAATGTATTCCTTTTGTCGGGGTCACTGGGTTGGCCCATCAGCTGTCCTAGAAGGAGCCAATCAGTGCCAAGTGGATGGATCAATCAGCAATCAGTAGGTTTGGAGGGCCAATTTGCGTGAAGTGGGCGGAGCCAAAAGGGGGCCTGTCAATGAAAGTGCGATCATCTCAAACCAATCAGCATGAATGGGCGAGCCAAAAAGGGGCCTGTTAATCAAAGTGGGGCCACCAACAAGAAGGATTAGAACTGGCTTGTGTTGGATTAGAACTGGCTGGTGTTGGATTAGAAATTCCTAGAACTGGATTAGAAAAAGGATGTTCTTACAGCGGTTCCCCCTATACTACTGCCTCGTAGGTAAAGAATACACCTCAGGTGATGACCGTCTTTGACCGGGATACAGGCTGTGGTGCCGTAAAGGCCGTTGTCGGTAAAAGCCCAGGTAACACATGGTGCGCTAGTATACGTCTAAAAATAGGATAACTTGAGACTTTATGGATGCCGATAAATTTAGACGTCTAGAAGCTGTCCATAACGCTATGCATTATTTAGACGTCTAAAAGGGCGTGGTCTACGCGATATGGCCGAGATATTTTGCTGTAGACGTCTACCGTTAGACGTCTAAAAGCGGGTCATATGTTGGTCATATTTAGACTTGCATGTCAAATTTATGCAACTATTTTCACAGGTGCTATAACATGGCGTTGCCTTGTACTCTGCGAAAAATTATCAAAGTAGTTCGTTTTTGCTGCTGTCACGACAGAGCGACTACAAACCGCGTGCCTTGCAACAGTGAGGTTCAACTTGATTAAATTCAATTTTTATTTGCACCGACCCCATGAACAACATAGTCTGAATGATTGGAAGACCGTTACAAGCAGGCAAAAGAAGAAGCAAGAGTGGGCTTGGCGCATCAGTGGGCAGGATGCCTCATGCGTTTACTCCGTTCTTTCAGTTTCTACTGCTTTTTGAGACAAGGGCAGTGCCAGGCAATCTTCAGGATCTACACTTCGTGTTATCGCCGCCTGTTGTCTCGATGAATACAACGCTTCTACACATGGTTCACTATCAGCAGCAAGGAGCGACTTCTGCAGAGGCGACACCTACCAGCCTATATATACCGGTTTGACACCCTTCCTCGACAGTGGGCTTGGCGCATCAGTGTGCAGGATGCCTCATGTGTTTACTCTGTTCTTTCAGGTTAGTAGACACTTTTATGAACCATGTATGAAAAACAGCTACTTTGTTTTTGTTGTGCCAAGCCCACAGTGTATGCTTCTTGTAATAAGTGCCTGCACAAGCGCTATGAAAGATCTGTTGCTACTGTCGGGGGACATTGAACAAAACCCTGGTCCCACCCTAGACGATATTATGGAACAGTTACTTGATAACAAAGGAGCAATGGAAACTGGTATGGCTGAACTGTGTCCTTCCCTCGCACAACTCGAGTCTACCAAATATGAGCTCAGAAATTTACAGAAGAATGTCGCAGACCTCGAAACAAAAGTTGACGACTTGGAAAATAGGGGGAGAAGAAATAACCTTGTCATTTATGGAATACCAGAAGATCCTGCTGAGGACAACGCATCGTTGTTACACAAACTTGCAACTGAAATATTTGAGAAAATTCTGGGGCTTGGTGCTACGAACATTGAAAGAATTCATAGAATTGGTAGGAGTGCGGATAAGGCACGCCCGGTGATCTTGAAACTAAGCGATTTTCGTGATAAGTTAAAAATTCTGAGATGCTGCAAGAAATTAAAAGGTACAAGTATTTCAGTCGGAGAAGACTTTTCGAGCAGGGTACGACGCGTACGTAAATATTTATGGGATAGTGCTCGCAGCAACAGATAATCTGGTGATAGGATGTTCCTTTTTTATGATAAGATGAGGATTAATAATGAGGACTACGCATGGGACGAACAGCTAAGCAAGCGGTACCTCGTATCCGTACCGCGCAATGATCCTACCTCGGCACACGATTGACTCTCGGATCACTTGCTGGGTAAATTCCGGCTTATTGACGTTAACGCTAGGAGTGTCACTAATAAGACCGTGGAAACCGAAACCATTTTGCTGAATTTTGATCCTCATGTTTTCGTGATAACCGAGACCTGGTTAAACACTGATATCGGTGATCACGAGTGGGTTCCACCAGGCTATGCAGTGTTACGACACGATAGAGACAGAAGTGGAGGAGGAGTGGCGGTAGTACTGCGAGGGGATGTTGACTATGTCAGATTACCAGATTTACCTGATGTTGAAGCTGTTTGGTTATTAATTAATTCTTGTATACCCCGCTTGGTGGTTGGTGCAGTGTATAGGCCACCTCGCTCTTCCATTAGCTATGCTCAGAGCGTGTGTAATCATATCGCGTCACTAGCGTCAAAAGACCGTGTGATCATTGCTGGCAATTTTAATGTGCCCAACGTGGACTGGGATAACCTTACCCCGTTATCCGGTAATTACCAGCTTGCTTCATTGTTTACGGACATGGTCTTTAATTGAGGCTTACGTCAAATTGTAAACGAGTATACAAGATGTCATGGTGGCAGTGCTTCTATTCTTGATCTTGTGTTAGTATCTAATGCCGTTTTAAGGAACCCGTTTGAATGTATTGTGTCTGATGGTATATCTGATCACAAGCTGGTTGTTGCAGACGGTTACCTGCGTCATGATCCTGTTATCTCTCCCGTAAATAATTATTATGATTTTGTCAACGCTGATGATGCTGGTATTTTGGATTTTATGGAGTGCAAGTTTGATGAATTTAAATGTTTTAAAATGAAAGATGATACGATCGTTGACGACCTCTGGTCATTTTTGTAACGATAGTGTCTCAGGCTGTGCAGCGTTTTGTACCGGTCCGTAGGAAACGGTCACGCAGGTTCAATCCCAGGGCCAACCGTGAAATCATACAACTGAAACACAAAGCTGAAAGATTGCGCAGAAGACGTGTAGAAGGCAGTGAGCTGAGTAAATGCCGTGCTACCCTGAGGAAGAAAGTTCGAGAAGCTAAGTTCAGATATATAAACGAGACCCTAGGCAATTTCCTTTCTGTTGATCCAAATAAATTCTGGAGGTTCCTCTCGCCGTCCACGTAAATCAATAGACAAGATGATTATAGATAATCAGGTTGTCACTGAAACTGTTCAGATAGCACAGCACATGAATCACTATTTTTGTTCTGTCTTTTCAAAAGATGACGGACTTAGGCCGGATTACGTAGTCGATGTGCCACTGTCTGTTCCTGATATTGTTGTCTCCCGTACTGGAATATTTAGTTGTCTGGTCCAAGTGAATGGCAAAAAGGCGATCGGCCTAGATAATATTCCCAACTCATTTCTCCAACGAGACGCGGAATGGTGCAGCTTTTATCTTGAATTAATCTTTGAGAAATCGCTGGAGTCGGGTCACGTTAGCTAAAGTAGTGCCTGTTTTCAAGACAGGTGATAAGCTAGATGTGTCTAATTACCGACCGGTTTCCCTGCTATCGACCTGTAGTAAGATCATGAACATATTGTGTACAAGCACCTAATGCGTTCTTTTTTGAACAACATAATTTTTTGCGCCATCGCAGCACGGGTTTCGTAAAGGTGTGTCCACAACCACGCAGCTCCTTGAAACGGTTCACTGTCTTGCTTCATCTATTAACCTTCGGGGACAATTGGACATCATATTTCTCGACCTTTCTAAGACATTCGATAAAGTACCACATGATAAGCTCATTCTTAAGTTCCGAACTCTTGTCCATAATGAAAAGTTAGTTTCGTGGATTACTAATTACCTCGATGAGAGGCAGCAACTGGTGCAAATAGGAAGCGTTAACTCTCGTTTGGCTCCTGTGATGTCCAGCGTACCACTGGGTTCTGTTCCTGGGACCATTGCTATTCTTGCTATATATTAACGATATTACAAAGCATATTCCAGTGCAGATTCGTCTTTTTGCCGATGATTGTTTAATCTTTACTGATATTAAGTCAATATCGGACCAACACACTTTTGAATGATTGCCTTGCCAGGGTCAACGACTGGTGCAAGACTTGGCAAATGAAATTGAACTTTAAAAAGTGTTTATATATGCACGTTACGCGAAGAAAAACAGTGCAAGCTTTCCAGTATTTCATTCACGGTTATAATTTGTTGCATGTAAGGTCTTGTAAGTTTTGTACGCGCGCATGTGCGTGCAGCGTCCCGGCGGCCTGAAGGCTGGAACCGGAGGGGCGAGTCACATATTCAAGATAGAAGCTCTAGTTCGACCCTGGGAACGAGGCTATGTGCCGATTGCGTTGGCATATAGTGAATCACTGGCTATTCTGTCCCCGTGCTGTTTGAGAAGCATCGAGGGTCGCCAGCTCCACTGTTCTTCAATCTTTCGTTTCAATCAATTTGTTGCATGTAAGGTCTTGTAAGTATCTTGGTGTCACCTTGACTGATGATCTCAAGTGGAATATGCATATAGACAACATTATAAGAAAGGCGACAGATAATTTATATTATTTGAGGCGCCATCTTAGACTTGCCACAGCCAATACGAGATTAAGGGCATACAAAGCATATGTGCTGACTGTACTGGAGTACGCGTGTGTAATATGGGACCCTTACACGGTATCAAATGTGTCCAAATTAGAAGCTGTCCAGAGGAAAGCTCTGCGATTTATTTTAAATAAGTATAGGAGGACGGACTCAGTCAGTGAGTTGTATGCTAGGGCCCGTTTGGACAAATTGGCCTCGCGTCGCTTCAAGCACCGTTTGAAATTGTTGTATCTGGCTGTTCATGGGCGATTAAAAATAGACTCTTCGCGATACCTGCAGCCTTTCGCAGGAAGATGTACACGCCAATCACGATCACGAATGTTGAAGCCTTTCAATGGTAAACATGATTGTTTTAAGTATTCTTTTTTTTTTCAAGGACAATTGTTGAGTGGAATGCGTTGCCTGAAACAGTGCTGAATAGTTCATCTGTAGAACAGTTTTCTACAGCTCTATCATTGATGTGTCCTGATGCTGCCCTTGCTTGATTCTGTGCCCACCCCTACTTAGGCTCATGAAATTTGGCCAGTAGTATGTGAAATAAATAAATAAGAAAATACGACTGCGCGAGAGTGCTGCAGTGAGACGAAAAAAGGTTCGAATCTCTCGGCGCGCCAGTTTGGAAACGGTGTCAGCAGAGGGCGCAGCCAGCGCGCAACGGCGCAACCGGTCCTCCTCATTTAACCGAGGATTCAGCTGTAGAATATGTACCACTGCGCCAATCTACAACGTTGCAAGCTGTGTGGCCCAGACTGTGTGTGCGCTCCGATTGGTCGACAATGTTTTGAAATCTCATTTTGTACGCGCGCATGTGAGTGCAGCGTCCCGGCGGCCTGAAGGCTGGAACCGGAGGGGCGAGTCACATATTCAAGATAGAAGCTCTAGTTCGACCCTGGGAACGAGGCTATGTGCCGATTGCGTTGGCATATAGTGAATCACTGGCTATTCTGTCCCCGTGCTGTTTGAGAAGCATCGAGGGTCGCCAGCTCCACTGTTCTTCAATCTTTCACATATTTATTCCCGAATAGGGTCGATTAATTGCATTTATTCTGTTCATCTGGCCCAGATGAAAATCTGGGGAGGGATTCGTACCATTCTGAGCAGTAGTTATTTCGCTGTGACCGATCGAAGTAGCCGTGGGTCGTCGCCAAGGGCCGTCTGCTCGTCTGTTCTCCAATCTTTCACATATTTATTTCCCGAATATGGTCGATTAGTAGCATTTATTCTGTTCATCAGGCCAAGATCAAAATATGGCGAGGGATTCGTACCAGACAGAGCAGTAGTTATTTCGCAGTGATCGATCGAAGTAGCCGCGGGTCGTCACCCAGGGCCGTCTGCTCCTCTGTTTTCCAATGCTTCACATATTTATTTCCCGAATAGGGTCGATTAATTGCATTTATTCTGTTCATCTGCCCAGATGAAAATCTGGGGAGAGATTCGTACCATTCCGAGCAGTAGTTATTTCGCAGTGACCGATCGAAGTAGCCGTGGGTCGTCGCCCAGGGCTGTCTGCTCGTCTGTTCTTCAATCTTTCACATATTTATTTCCCGAATAGGGTCGATTAATTGCATTTATTCTGTTCATCTGGCCCATATGAAAATCTGGGGAGGGATTCGTACCATTCCGAGCAGTAGTTGCTTCGTCGGGGGGCTCCAAGACAACACATGAAATCCCGGGGATGTCCCATGTTGCTTCCAAGGTCCACGTCCCGTGTAGGACGAGTCTAGGAATCCCCAAAATGATCCCTGAATGGATCCTCTACGGCAGTGTTTCCCAAAGTGTGGTCCGCGGACCCGTGGGGGTCCGCGACCGTCTCTCACATTTCAGTGAGGATTTTCGTGCCCAGAAACACGCGCTCGTACATGCTGCCCGATTTCCAAACACCCAGAACTTCCAAAATTGCTACAAACGCTTCAACGGCTAGCTTCTAACTTCTGATAGAAAAGTCATACAATGCACGTTTGTCCGCGTCATACACATACTATCAAGAAGAAGAAACCAGTACGGAATCGTTTCTGAAGCTGTATCGAAAGCACGTAGCAGCTGACGAGGTTGTTGGTTATGTACAGGCTAGCATGGGAAATACAGTGCGTCATACCGTTTTGCGTCGAGTTCGAACTGACTGAGAGTGTTCCTCCTGTGTTTAGCGTATTTTATATTTGGCAGCCGGGGAGGGGGGGCATGAATTGGTTCTCATCGCTTCCGGGGGTCCGTCACCGCCAAAAGTTTGGGAAACGCTGCTCTACGGAGACTGTCCCCAAGACACTCTTAGGACATCCTAGAATCCTAGAAGTACAATATGAGAAACTATTTTCATTTCGCTACTGAACTTCGTACGCCTTACTTTTTGCAGCTAAGATCGCTATTTATTATTTCTTAGAATTCTATTGCATGGAAGTTTCATGTAGATTAAATTTACAATTTACGAAACGGCCGCTTGTTTAGTTAGGCTTACTTTCTGGGGGGATCGCAGGCGTGGCGGACATGTGACCTGTAGCGGGTTTGATAGCTCACGTTGGGATTTCGGAGACGCAGAGAAGATGGCCAGTACAGACTCAGGCAACCATTTTTAATAAGTTTACAGTGGAAGTGCAGAACCAGAATGCCGAAGTAGTCGAAGTGTTCCGTGTACAGCCGTGTACGGCGCCATGTTGAAGCGACGTTCGCTGGGCTACCTCAAACTGAGCAGGGCCCAACATGCTCACCAAGCACGTCAGAAAATGTTGAGGACGTTCCTTGTTGTCAACAACAAATGATTCAAACCTGCTCTAGAGAAGATTACACAAATCCTTCTTGCGAAATGTTTAGCAATTTCGGTAACGAGCGAAACGAAGTTGAGACGCCAGTGACCATGATGCCAGAGCATGTTCACAATGAAGGTCCCAAATTGACTCACGCGTGTGGTAGCTGTCGTAATAGTAATACAGCACCTGAGATTACTAGAAGTGAAGATGCAATCATGCAGTCATTGTTAGGACGACAGGACGAAGAAGGTGACGAAAGCACTAACATAGACGACTTTTGCGCCAGGTCTACATTCTCTCATTCCCTCAACTTCAGTGTACCTTTTCTCTAGAACTACTTATCTTAGGATAATGAAACTTTGCGGGATTGTAATATAGCGCTTCCAGAGTAAGCTGAACTAAAAATATAGCACAGAATTACTTGCTATCATATAAATGAACGGAAACGTCAGTACAGGCCACTTCTGCAATTAGTCACAAGTAAACAAAATATTTTTTCTGTCTAAACTCCAGATAAATTTTTACTTCTGTTTAGTTCAGAATTAAAGTGATGTAGTTAAATTGACCGAAAAGTGAAAAATAACCCACATATTTTTGCCCACTGTCGTGCACAACATCGTTGTTTGGTAAGACACAGAAAGCGTTACTTCTCAATTCGGCATATTTTTTACGTATATGTATTTTGAAGATTGCCGGAACATGGACGGTGCTGCCAGCGAACGGCGAAAAAGAGCAACTTGGGTTTCAGGTCCAGGGCTCCCAGGGATTGGTCAACCCTTACCACGTGAGGGCTAATTTTGTAGAGAACGAAGCTGGCGCACATTATCTTACAGCTAAACACTATTTTAAAAATAGCTTTTACGTTAATAAAGCATTCAGCTACTTCGCCGCTACGAGCTACGATCCGCCGCGCCATCTGCAAGGCCGTCTGTGTTATCGCGTTTATTGTTTATTGTTTACGTCGTGGGCGGTCGTGTTGGTCGCGCGAAGAGAAGTGAATGACATGTTCGTGGTTGTTGTGTCAATTATTCGAGAGACCTACATATGCCTGGTGTGGTTTTGGTGTTCGGGGATGCAAAAATCATGTTCGTTCACCATCGGCGGCAGGCGTTTCTACCACAAGATTCAACAGGAGAGTGCGCGAAAACGAATGTGGTTCAAAGCACTCGGTTATTAGATGTAGCAGTCGTGTGGTATGTGCTGAGCTCATTTTGCTGCCGATGACTACGAAGGCGAATTGCGAAGACGTCCGAAGCACACTGATGCTCAGTACCCAGTGATTTTGCTTCACCGAGGTGACGAGTTCAACACAACGTCTTAGGTATGTACAGGCGTCACACACGTATAAGTTATAATATAGCGACGACGTATTCCATTTAACTTATGTTATCCTACTTGTCCCGTACTCAACTTTGTCAACATCAACAAATTTAATTTTAGGGGCCTTCCAGTGTTGAAGTGGCGCAAGACTGCTTCGTATGTGTGATCCAGGCACTCAAGTTGGCATGACAGAAATAACTGAAAGCAGGTATGCAAAGTCCACAGATGGAAGCACTAGATTTTTTACGTGTTGCAGACTTTGTGACTTTTTTTTTTAGTCTTTGGACAGGTGCAGAACATTAGTATGACGTCAACAAGAGGAGAAGAAACCGATGAGAACTACTAGCTTGTTTGAAGGGTACGAGAATAGTTCCTGTTGAGATGGAGTTATGACTTTATGACCAAGGAACGCTAATTAATTTTCTAGAGATGCATCCTCTACACTTGAATACCCAGTGCAACAGCAAACGTTCATTGTCTTTGAAGCCGCAACTACTGGAATTGTTCAATGTGTGTCAGAGCTGCAGTGAGCCATGCAAGGTAGCATGGCTCACAGCAAATACAAAAGTGAATAAATGGTAAAATATAACTAGCTTGTTAAATTCAAAAGGGAAAGACGAAACTGTTTATACTTCTCTTGTTTATTTTGTTGTAGGTTTTACAACTGTACGTTCAGGTAAGTCAAAACATCAGAGGGCAGGAAGTCCTACTCTATTTCCTAAATCCCTGGACAACAAAAAAGAAAGATATAGTTTGAATTGGGACAAAACGTTGCTTCTGCTCTTATATTATATTTCAATTAAATGTTACGATGCATTTGTAGTGTACACTGAAGCCAGTTTCAATTTGCAGGGCTGTCAAAAGTACTTTACGAAAGTACATATCAATTACAGTAACAGAGAACTTATGCAATATATCATTTAGCCATTTTGGAGTACTACGCACACCAATTGTGCATTGTTAACTTTGAACCCAGATCAAGGGTTAATAATAGTTGAAGTCAGCCCTCAAGTCCTTCTTTACAAATGTTAGTTGGCGGCGTGATAATGAATCAGTTACAAGTACTCCGTTTAGCAAAACAGAGTTAATTAAGTGTTAAATCCCAATCTTGGTTCAATTATTAGTTGACATTTGGAAACGTGGTCACTAAGAAGTATACTAAAAGGTTATGAACACAATCAGCTGAATGACACTGATGAAAATTGTCTTACTTACTCCTCACATATACAAGTGAGACATGAGTATAACCTACAAATACATCCATGCCCACAGGTTACTTAACCCTCCAGGTACAAACTAGTAATTATAATATGCTGTGACAGCAAAGAAAAAGCAATGAGAAAAACTTGCAGCAAACAAGAAATGAAAATGTGCTGACAACATTTCTACAGGTCAGCGCACTGATGGGAAAGCATCCCTAATAGCATGCATGACGCAGATCGAGATCCAGTGGAGTATTTTCTATTGTATTTTCACGGAGCACCCCATATCCTTGTGAATCGCCAACGGGTGGTATAACGGAATTTCCTGCAGAAATAAGGGTTTTCCGTCCAGTTTGCCTTTCAAGTAGCGCGTAAAGACCACATGGCGCTGCCGTGTACGTTGCCATGCTCTTCGGTTTCTCGGATGTATGTAAAAGACACTGGCAGTACTTCGGTGTCAAGGCACATTATTTCGAAAATATTCGTTAGTTCTGATGCAATCGTCTGTCTGCTTTTCACACGCATTCTCTACCTCTCGGCAGCAAAAAACCGTAGTATCCACCGTAGTATCCGTCGGTTTGCATTTCACACATGAACACCTGCACGACGAAAAAACAGCGCTTGTTTCGGCTTACAGAAGTGCTTCTCCCTGATACATGGAAATTTCACAAAGCAGTCCATGTTCACGGCACGGTGAGCTACTGCTGTGGACGAACGTGACTCCGATTAATCTCTGGACGAGGAATCTTCTGCTGCGAAGAACACACTTTCCAGCACGCTAACGCACGAACAACAGTTCAGTGTGAGTGACAGTTCTCGAATGCGGAATTCCAGCGCACTTATGTCCAAGAGGCTCGATATTCTCGACGTAGAAAGCGGTCACAAATGCCCACTGCCATTTTCGTTTTCGCCGGATTAGCGGCCGGAAGTGCGCGTATAGTAGTAGTAGTAGTCGCGTCCTATCCCTTTCGTGTCAGGGTGGGCTTTGGCACTTCGCCTTCACGCGTCCTCGAGATGGCGCGGGGTCATGCCATTGTTGACAGACTGCTCGGTTTCCTACTAGGACGCTGGACATGTGATTATGGAAAATTCGATTACAGAAAAACTACAGCGATTTCAGCGGAGTTCTTTGACATTTGAACTTTTGAAGGTTCAAGCTTTTCGCTGAACATAAAGTTTCGATAGGTTTATATTCACTTTTCGGTCCCTTTAAGAAGAAATCCTACAAATATCATCATGAAGTTCTTTGCAGTTGTTGAGAAAAGGTACATTACATTTTGAAACACACCTTCAACTTTGGGCTCTCCTAACTTCTGTCCTGGGCGAGCTGCCCAAGCCAAAATGCATGATATGAACCACAAGGGCATCCTTCCTGAGCATGCAAAATTTCATGTTCTTGTGTGCATGTGTTTCTGAAATATTACATTAAAACCAACACCTATCTTGGACCCTACCATGCCCCCTTAAATGAATTGCTGAAGGTTTTGCGGACACACCAGTGCTTCGCTAACCTTCCGCGTTCAGCAAGAACGCTGCTCAAAACACCACGAATTCCTGGATGTGCATTCCGGAAAATATCATCACTTCGGACTGGCGTCTGGCATGAGGTTTACACTGCAACACACAGAGCTGATACAAGAAGTCCTCCTTCTCAATGTTAATATCGATGGCTTGCCCTGAACAAAAAGTACCTTGCACCAATTTTGGTCAATCCTATGTTACGTTCTCAACTGCAAGAAAGTCCATCCCTTCCTTGTGGGGATATATTTCGGGAAGAGTAAACTATCAAATGCAAAGGACTATCTGCAATCCTTCGTCTCAGAAGTGATGGAATTGCTCCGTGATGGTATCCAGATCAGGAATGTTCACGCTCATATCAAAATAAAAGCATTTGTCTGTGATGCGCCAGCCAGGGCTTTCATCTTGTCTGTCAAGTGCCACTCTGGGTATTTTAGTTGTACGAAATGCACAACCAAGGGAACCTATAAAGACGGGCACGTTTGCTTCCCTGAAATGGATGCCGTCTTAAGAGATAACACAACGTTTACGACTGCAGCCCAGAAAGAACACCATACGGGGTCTACTGTATTGATGAAGCTTCCCCTTGACCTGGTGCAGCAAATACCTCTTGATTATATGCACCTCGTATGCTTGGGTGTCATAAGAAAGATGCTGCTTATGTGATGCAAACTGACTTCAACTTTCAGGATAAGTCGCGCTAAACGTGAAGAACTGTCAGAAAAAAATATTGCTGTAAGCCAGTTGCCACTTTACTTTAACAGGAAGGTCCGAGGTGTTGACGATCTTGAAAGGTGGAAGGCCACTCAATTTAGAACAATGCTCCTCTACACGGGACCTGTTGTACTTCACCAGACAATTCCAACCAACATGTAATCCGACTTCATGACTTTGCACGTGGCTATCACAATTTTGATTAGTCCACCGTTTTATGCATTGCATATGGAGTATGCTGGGCGTTTACTTCAACATTTTGTGCGGACGTTCATCAATATATAGGGCAGCCGATTTGTGTCTTACAATATTCATGGTCTGCTCCATCTTACGGAAGATGCAAGAGTACATGGACCCCTAGACACCTGGTCAGCATTCCCATTTGAAAACTTTATGACGTTAGAAGGTATGAAAAGGAAACCGGAGAGGGCTTTGGAGCAGCTTGTAATAGGATCAGTGAAAAGAGAAGCCTTGTACAGTCCTACTGTGGTACATCTGACCAGACAGCTTTCTTTCAAGAACACCATGACAGCCGATTGCTTGGCCGCTGTCAGGGTTTGCAATACAAGAAAGTCAAGGTTCCAGGGAAGTCAGAAAGACAGCATCTGTGTTCTCAACGATGGTGACGTTGTATAGATTGCGAATATAGTGCGTGACTGTCGTAGTTCTCAAAAATGTTCTCAGAAAGTTTCTTCAAGTGGAGGACCTCTACGCGTACCCGTGTCAGTCGTCAATGCTTGGAATACTTTGGGTATCTAGGATGTCGGCAGTGCAGTCGTGGCCATTGTGAAGTGTGGCATATAAATGCGTGAAACTACCATTTGGAAATGGGCATGCCATTATTCCTCTTCATCATATCACATCGAATTAGCCACATAAACATTTGCCTTCTCTTTCCGTGTTTTGTAGACGAAAAACCGTTCGCGGTTGTGAAGTTCCCAGATGATGACGACGCTGTTGCTATTATTCATCTCAACTGGCTCAATGGTGGAATTTGTTTCTGGCCTCCCGAGAAAAACTGGAATAAACTGCGCCATCTCATAGAAAACAACAACAACGTTATTTCATGATAATGGGTGGGGAGTTTCATCGCCGGGGGCGATACTCTACCCCATTGCTGGAGGTGAAGGAGGGAATGAAGGAATGGGTCCCGTTACAATGAGGAACGAAGTGCTGTGGCGTCCAAAAAGGCGAAGAAGGCATAGAAGAAGGCAGGGCACCGGCTGAAAACTGGATAAAACAGAGATGCAAGCCATTGGGCCTCTTCAGTGAGCGTTGTTTAGGCTTCCATTGCTGGCAGGAACTTGAGCTTAAGCCATAATGCAGCATTTATGCAGGTACCTATGAGCAGGCACGGCGAAAGTTAAGGGTTGCAGAAGACACATTGGACCTATCTACTGACCACGAACTTGGGCGTGGTAAACGAAAGCGTGCTATCAGGGCTTTTAGCAGTTCAGAAGATGAGGACAACATCTTTCCACGTCCTCCAACACCACCAGTTCCCGCAAAGGGTAAGCCGATTGCTGAATAAAGTGATGGAGTGCTTCACTGTAACAAGCTTAATAATACTGGTGCCTGATACACATAATGTAAAAACTCTAAAGCACGTCAGAGAACCTGAAAGCCGTACTTGTAATTAAATAATTGATAGCATGCAAATCCTGCAATGTTTAGAAAAACCAAAGTTCTCCAATGGTGTCAGTTATTGCACCGTACTCACCTTAGAAAAACTGCCTTTCCAGGCCTGCCATGTTAAAAAATGTTATGCTGAGAGACCGCACAGGAACAGGTAACACTGTGCGTCCGGAAGAATGACTTAGTGCGAAACATTTAACTGGAAACAACTGCAAGGTGTATTGATGCAGCAATGGGAAGGATGTCTTATTACTGATTTTGGTGAAGCCTGAACATATGGGGAATGTAATGTGGAATGTGAGTGATTATTAAAGAGCCACAACGCGCATTTGAAATCACAGAAAAGAGAGGCAAAGTCTGTTGCCCGACTCTCAGCACTTGTGGCTCTCTGGAATCATGCTGCTGTTGCTGCTTATCTCAGAATCAGACAAGTGAAATTAATAAAAAAGAACAAGACCCAAGCACTAAGTGATGCGTGTTCAGTTATCGCGGTTATGAGTCGAGTAGTCTTAACGTGATATCTATCATTCCAAGTTTCCCAGGAAAACTCGTCATTGTATCAAGCTGCGGTAACAGAGCACCGCAAGGCGAGCCGCGAGTCTCCAACATCATACTAGACGGCTACGATGACCATGACGGTAAGGTTAGGATCATGAAGGTGTCTTGTGTTTAACCTTTTGGATCTGTCGCACATGGGAACATTTTCCTTCTAGCATGTATTTTTCATATTTGTCTAATGGTGCGTAACATACATTTCTATCATTCTTAGAAGCGCGAGATGTAGATGATACAATGACATCTTCAAACAGCCAAAGGTCAAATTAGACGAAAAGGTGAGAAAAAAAACGGGCTAAAGGTCAGCCAAACAGGACGTCGGCTTGCTATTCCAAAAATACATAAATAAATAAGTAAATAAAATTAAGAACTAGGAGATAAATGAAACGGACGCGACGGAACAGCACGTTAGTTAGTTGATTATTAGGTTAGTAAAAGTTCGGTGTTTGCATTTTCATGTTCAGGTTAGTCTAAGTGGGCTTTGGCAGTTTCCGCGCAGAAACAGCCAGATAACATTTATTTACAGTAGTTTATTTTGCAACGGGGACTTCGATCACGTTATTTTGAGATACGGCCAATTTTTCGAGACCGGTTCCCTGGATTTTCTATCTTTCGACAATCCTTGCTAGTTGCACGTTGGATGACCCAAAACCTGTACCCGTCTGTCTTTGGACGGCGACAAAGGGAGGCCTTCTGAGGAAGATAAGGAAAAGCTCCGGGCCACTGGGAATTCTCCGCTGAGCTAGTGTCTACGCTGAACGAAAGGTCTGGTGTAATGTGAAGTACCCTGTGAAAACCGAGGAGTGTCTAAAAATATAGTACTAAAGTTTCCGGGTAATAATCAGAGCGTTACGAGACGGAAATCGTGCTCCGAGACCTCGTCGCGCGTCAAGTTCCTCTCATTTTATCTTGTCCATTTATACATAAAGATTGAGTTCAAGGAGTTATTCCGAAATCCTAAGCTGTTTGGAGAAGGCGTTTGATCGAAGACCGCTTGGTCGCAAGCCGGTTGATCGACGCCGTTTGTTCGAAAGACGTTTTTCCGAAGGGAGTTCGAAGCTCGCAGCGTGTCCTTAGCACCTCTTTT
This sequence comes from Ornithodoros turicata, assembly GCF_037126465.1. Lineage (NCBI taxonomy): Eukaryota > Metazoa > Arthropoda > Arachnida > Ixodida > Argasidae > Ornithodoros > Ornithodoros turicata. The sequence continues at coordinate 64,407,445 of NC_088203.1, forward strand.
TCTGTAACTTTTGATTCGAACATATGGAGCATGAGGCAATCAGTGTCCTCTCTTTTTTTGTTTGTTCCTTGCTTTTTTTTTCAGCTAAAGAGGGTAGACCACTGATCATTTTTAGAAAGGTTTTATTGGCCATTCACGAACAGCACAGCCTTCTGGGTTTCTACTCTCTCCCATCCGAAAGGAAATAAAATTGAATAAAACTGAATTGAATTGAATAGGACAATGCGGAAGCATCCCCCGTAGCTGTAGGACACATACCGAAGAAAATGTCTTTAAGTTGGGAGCAGCCAATAGTATGTGCTTCTTCTGGGCACCCTTGTCATTCCTGGGATCCGAAATGGGATAGTGATATGTGCACGAAAGGCACTCGAAGCCTGAATGCTAAGAAGGAAATTTCGCCATAGTATAAAATGCAGATATTGTATTAACAGCCATATAAAACTTTAGTTCAATCTTGTTTAGGGTAAGCATCTGCTCCAAACGAAGCAATAAAAAAATCAATCAAACGACCGCTGCCGTTTCGATCAAACGGTGTTCGATCACTGACTAGAGTAACTGACTGAGTCTGAGGTGTTCGATCAAATGACTTTAGACCAAATGTCCCGCGTTCGATCAAACGGCTTTCGTTCTTTCGGAGACGATTTCTCCGGGAGACATTTTTCCCTGGGGACGGTTCTGTCTGGGGACATTTTTTTCCGGGAAAGAAAATCTGGCATCTCGGGCGAGCTTTGATTATATGAAACGACTTCTCCGTGATCATTCCTTCATTTGGCAACTAGCGCTCCTATTCATCTCTGGAAACCCCAATTTTGTAATTGCATCCGTGTTGCCCTTCAAGAATAGTGATTTTCCTAAAATACGCATAAATTTGGCTCACATGGTGTCCAGTTCTTCAGCTTTTCCACGACCGAATTTCACGTTTTCAAGTTTAGATTGAATTAACTGAGACCTCAGCATTCAACACAACGAAATCTGGAGTAAAAATTTACGCTTCAGAAATTCTTCTAAAAAAAGAAAGGAATGCATATATTATCCTGTCCCACATAATAAGGAGGCCCAACTGTACTTTTTTGCCACACTCAAACAAGAACCTGTTATGTTGTCAGGTGACCATAGTTATTATTTTTCTCCAATGTGTCCTTTTATTTTTTGTCGAATCGTTCCTCTTGGGGTTCAGGGAAAAAAAGACTGTGTAGGGAATATCGCGACTCCCGCTGCGAGGCCCTGCCGCTCGACCTTCCCATATATTTTTTGGTTGGTTTCCGTGTGTCGACCCGAAGCCTTTATCGCCCTTCACCTCCTTTGTACGGTTTTGCAACCTGGTACACCAGAAGAAAAGGGGTCCCCTGTCACTGGGGTTGTCGACTGACATCATTTTTCTGAGCGGGTGTAAAGTAAAAGAAAAAGAAGGGAGAACATGGATGAAAGGAGCCTTTCAAATATGTTACTGAAGTTTTCGGGTAATAATAAGAAGTCTACGACGGAAATTTTGAAAAGTCTTTTGCACCAACGCCTTGTAAATGAATTCAGATATTTGATAATGCTTACTTACCAGAAATATACATATCAAAATGTCATTTTTGCATGAATAATAGAGTTATTATCAAGGTAAATTGCATGTTGTAAAAACATTTTTGGGACCCCTCATATAAGACCCCGGTTAGCGAATGCTGCCCTTCTAGACGCAGGCGGGTTAACTTTGTTATGCATTTTTCACACACAAAATATGGACTTTGTCGCAGGCAATGCTATGTACCTCGTAATTTTAATGAGCTCCCCTTAAACAGTTTTTCTTTGGAATCGAAGTACAAACTAAAAAAAAGCGCTACGGCAACTTTATCATAGCATGTAGTACCTTTATACGTATGTTCATATACTGTCAAACTGTATGCCGCTGGCTGCTTCAGGGCGAGTGCCACAAGCCTTTCGGCTTAGACGGGCCTGTTTTATTATATTTGTAGTTTGCTTTCTTGAGTAAAATTATTATTATTATTATGTAAGCGAGTGCAAAAAAAAAGGAATACCGTTTCGAGCACTAGATTCTCCAGACTGGCATTGTAAACGCTGTGTGTAGGCAATGTTTATAGCCTAATTTATAGCCGCTGGTGGATCCAATTGAGAGCCTCCGAGATACCGGCATCCGTACTATCCGATTACACTTGTACGTCGGCAACTCGGCATACAGTAAGTATGCACTAGTAAAACAATACGAAGAGCAACTAAACATTCCATAATCAGTCAGTACAAGCAGTAGTGACTTGGGAAAACAATAATTGTAGCATAAATATATAAGAACAAAAAAATTAAAATAAAGTACTCATGTAGCAATAGGAGACAAGCAAAAAGACGTGAATGTCTCGAATTGAACTGCGGACCTTTCGTGGCAAAGTCCGACACTTTACCACTCGACAAACAACGCAGAGGGCGCGGGCCGCCTTAAACTCGCGAGATCAACCATGCACAATGGGGATTATTTCGGGAGTCGAAGGCGAACGGCGTGATAAGGACGGCGAGCGTGGAGCCATCTAGAATCGGGAAAATCCTGAATCGGAGTTGCCCCCCGACTGGTACGGCCTCTTAACTTTGGTGTCATTGCAATTTGATGTAACTTCTGTAAGCACTTGGCGGATGTGCGTGCCAGAAATACCAAAATAATCCAGGTAACACGTGGAGCGCTAGTATACGTCTAAAAATGGGCTAGCTTGAGACTTTAGGGGTACCGATAAATTTAGACGTCTACAAGCTGTCCAGAGCGCTATACATTATTTAGACGTCTAAGAAGGGGCGGTCACGAGACATGGCTGAGATATTTCGCAGTAGACGTCTACCGCATCACAAATTCATGCAACCATTTTCACTGGAGCTATAACACAACGTTGCCTCTGTGTTCTGCGAAATATTATCAAAGTATACTTTGTTCTTGCTGCTGTCATGACAGAGCGACTAGAAGCCGTGTGTCTTGCAACCGTGAGGCTCAACATGATTAGATTGAACTGTTATTGGCACGTACTGACCCCATGAACAACCTAGTCTGAATAAAGTTTCAAGCAGGCAAAAGAAAATGTGACTGCGGAAGAGTGCTGCAATGAGACGAAAACATACAGCGCGAATAATCCCTCGGGCGCCAGTTTGGAAACGGTATCGGCAGAGGGCGCCGCCAGCGGCGCAGTGCAACGGTCAGCGTTCAAACTTGTTCGCTCAGTTGCTGGGGCTGGCGCTCGCTACCGTAGTGTTTCGAAGTTTAGTAAGTTTATTTCTTGTCCAGCGTCGTGCGTATGTTTTCTTGCAATCTGTCGGTCAACTGGACAGTTCCGGCATCCTGTCCAATACGCAATGGGCGATATCGTTAAGCGTAACAACGAGCGCTGCTGTAGCGGAGAGGCAACGTCCCTTATTTGTTCTCTGTACTTCAGGCAGCCCCCCACAGCTCTCGCAAAATATGTATCAAAATGCGTGTTACTGCGCACGGAGCAATCCGTGCCTCTCTATTTGTCGGACGCCGCAAGCGTGTCCGGATTGGTCGCCGGAATTTGAAAACGGCACTTCGCGCTTCCTCGCCTGCGTGCTGCGTCCTCCTTCGGCGGTTTCATTTGAAATCTGAACGGTGGACGCCGCGTCGGCGGTGTCTTTTGTTGGGAGGCAAGTGCGTTCGCCGGTCGCCGTTTTATCCGTGTATTATGGTGTCTTTGATCGTGTTGTACTGTTTCTCGCCACAAGCATCGGTCTACGAACAGCCAATCGGATTTCAAACTGATGTGTTGTCGTTAATTCTGGCTCGATGAACATGTTCGAGCGCCGTCAGATCTGCATAGCGGTGACAAGAAAATACGATTCATGAAGCAGCATTTTATGTTTGACGTGTAGCAGGCAAGGACATGATGATCAAGCGATTGTGCGCAAGAATGTGACAGTTGTTCGTTGCTGGGAATAAGCTGTGTCGATATGCGTGTTTTGCAAGTTTGAACTTTGTTCCAGTGTGCTAGGAAGCGCTACGCAATGGACTCAGTACGCTCAGTGCATGTATATGTGTCAAGCTGCCGATTGTGCCAGTATAATGACTCAAATAAATTTCTGTTCATTACGACATTTTTCACAGTTGTTTGGGATTCACGGAATAACTTGCATAACGTGCATGAAAGCTAGTAGAGTTAGAGGTGAGGGGTAGCCGGTAGGCCAGTATGGAAAGCAGAAGCCAGCAACAGCCAGAACCGGTCGGGCTGCGAGCCGGACGGAAAGACTTCTGATTGGAGGATTGAGGGAGCAATCGCTGCACTCTCATTGGTCGTGTGCCCAGTGTTGTGTGAATTTAGCTATACTATGGGCTCTATGGGGAGTTGGTGAGAGCTGCTTCAGGTTTCAGGGGTGAGTTTGCTTTCTTTCTTGTCCTCTGCTTTCAGATTTGTGCCTGCTTGTGTTCACAATCGCATGCGATAGAGCTCTGGAGCACAGCAGTTGAATATGGTTTTCTTTCTCTGCAGAATGATGTTGCGGATGAGTGAGGAGCACAATGGAGATGTGGGACTGACCTAAATGTGTTAACAAGATTGTCGTTTGGTTACGTTCGATGCTGTCTGTTCAGTGTACTGGCGACGAACAATATGGAGCGCACTGGGCTTTCGGAGGTGAGTCACTCACCCTGACGGGAGGACATCACGTTCCACGTGACCTTCCGACGCCACTCGCTCAAACGTCGCCCACCTACGCATGGCTGATGAAGGCCCAATAAGGCCGAAACAGCTGTCCAATGCTGGTGTGGCGACGTTTGGGACTTATAAACATATGTTCAACGTGCAGCCAAAGAGCGTATGCTATTTTTCTTCATTTAATATGGAGATATGGGACTGACGTATGTGTCTGTTAAGATTCAATCGTTTGGATACGTTGTTGGCTCGGATACCTCTTGGATTTACATCTTTATTATCTTTATAGGTGCTGGCAGAGTCATGGAATGAAGGTCACGATTACTACGCCTGGCCTGTAAGCCATTTGTTGGCACTTCAGCTGGGCTGGAGCTACGATCACATTTTAGGTAAACGAAAACAGTTACCTTTTCAGATCTGTTGTCCCCTTGTGTTCTATGTACTCGCTGATCTGACGCTGTCTGCTCTCACTACTCTGTGCTGTTGTCACTCATCTGTGCTGACTGTGTGGCAGTGAAATATGGGTGCAGTGACCATTTTGCCACGGGCAGCATGTTTATGATAGTTGCATTTTTTAAAACAGTGCGTACGTTGAGAAGTTTTTTCGTTTGATATCTGGCTGTCAAAAGCCGCACACGTTATGCTGGAGCGGATACCTCATGGTTTCATGTATTTTATAGGTGCTTCCAGGCTCATGGATCGGAGGTGACGAATACAACGCCTGTCCTGTGGGTCATTTGTTGGCACTTCGGCTTTGCTGCAGCTACAATCCTATTTCGGTAAACACAAACTATTACATTTTCTAATCTGACTGTGGTTGTTCAATGTCGCTGAATTTCTAAGAGTTCGCTAATCTGATGCTCGCGTGAGTCTCTTGTAAATATTTTGTTGCCAAAGAGCTTCAGTTACAGTTGGATTGTCTGAACTGCGTCTGATTCATGTTATTGATGCCATGTACGTGCAGCCTGTCAGAATGATTATTTTTCAGATTCAGTCACACAATTTCCTTTTTAACGTGTGCACATTGTGATTTGCCGAGTAGGATGTGTCACTTCACGGTTCCTTTAGTAACCTCATCCTTCGTCTTCGAATTGTCAGTCGGGAATCAAATGGGTTCTCCACGAGCAACTATGATCCGACATGTATGGATACGGAAATACTTGACACTTGCATAGTGCCTGAATAAAACATATGCATAAATTGCAGTTCTGCAGTAAACAAGCTGCATGCAACATTTTTACATACAGGCATTTATAGTGATATCACTCATTGTCTTTTCTATTTTCAGTGTACCTCTGAAACGTTCCTTCCTGCTACCCACAGCCGTCTACCACCCCACACGTGTGTAAAGTACTGGTTGCATTTGGAGCACTCAAGCACGGACCCAGAGACAGAGGCAATACTTGCAGCTACCAGTGATATAAGTGCTGCGATTTGTGTACATGTACATTACTATCTGCTTTGGAAGAGTACCAAGATTTGCTGGTATGTGACTGTGCAATAAGGGGAAGTGCACACAATGTCTGCTGACTTGTCGACATGTTTGGAAGTCAGTGTTTGCCCGGTATGTTCATAGAAATAAATCTTGTACCAACATCCATGTTGCCTTTGTAAGACATACTGTGCATGAACCACATATATGTGCATGTCAGTGACATATACCTGAACGAACCAATATATGGGCCACTAGTGCCAAAATTTAGGTATAAAATATGTATAATTTTAGATGTCATGGCTAATACATGTCTATATGACGGCTCAGTGGATAGATAAGTACCGTCCCATTTTAGACGTTTGGTCGAAAATGGTCTAAATCGATCCAACAATTATCCGGCTATTAGCTGTATTTTAGCGTAACGTTAGCTGGACTAGGGGACGGATACGAAGCAATACAGCTACTTTGTTAGACGTCTAATAGACATTCCCAAAGTCTACATTTAGATATCTTCGATACGTATACTAGCGCAAACGCGTTGCATGGGAACACAAATCAAAACAGGGAATCGAGGGAAAGCATTGTCCTCCATGTGTACTTAAACTGTCCTAAATTGGTCCCTGAGGATGGGCGAGGGACAGCCTCGGGGATGTCATCTCATATGCCAAAGTGGCAGTATTATGACATTTTAAGGATCACATTTTGACATCCTAGGGATGCCATACCTGTCCCCATCTGAAAACCTTAGGATAGCCCTGGGATGACAGTGTGTTCTTGGGTGTGTATATATATACATATATATATATATATATACAAATACAAAAATGAGCAAATGCTCCATGGCTGCACGTGAGGCATATGTTTACTGTTCAAGCGTGCCACAATCCCAGCTGTGGACGGCCGTTTCGAGCTTCTTGGCTCTCATCGGCACAGCGTAGGGATGTGACACGCTCTTGGGTCGGCACAAACATTGTGTCTCTGCAAGACATCAATTTTCCAGGGTGTTAGCAACACCTCTGGAGGCCGCAGTGCAAAGCCAGTAAGTACAGATACAAATACAAAAATGAGCAAATGCTCCATGGCTGCACGTGAGGCATATGTTTACAGTTCAAGCGTGCCACAATCCCAGCTGTGGACGGCCGTTTCGAGCTTCTTGGCTCTCATCGGCACAGCGTAGGGATGTGACACGCTCTTGGGTCGGCACAAACATTGTGTCTCTGCAAGACATCAATGTTCCAGGGTGTTAGCAACACCTCTGGAGGCCGCAGTGCAAAGCCAGTAAGTACAGATACAAATACAAAAATGAGCAAATGCTCCATGGCTGCACGTGAGGCATATGTTTACAGTTCAAGCGTGCCACAATCCCAGCTGTGGACGGCCGTTTCGAGCTTCTTGGCTCTCATCGGCACAGCGTAGGGATGTGACACGCTCTTGGGTCGGCACAAACATTGTGTCTCTGCAAGACATCAATGTTCCAGGGTGTTAGCAACACCTCTGGAGGCCGCAGTGCAAAGCCAGTAAGTACAGATACAAATACAAAAATGAGCAAATGCTCCATGGCTGCACGTGAGGCATATGTTTACAGTTCAAGCGTGCCACAATCCCAGCTGTGGACGGCCGTTTCGAGCTTCTTGGCTCTCATCGGCACAGTGTAGGGATGTGACACGCTAGATGGATGGGACACGCAGAGCGTGTCACATCCCTACGCTGTGCCGATGAGAGCCAAGAAGCTCGAAACGGCCGTCCACAGCTGGGATTGTGGCACGCTTGAACTGTAAACATATGCCTCACGTGCAGCCATGGAGCATTTGCTCATTTTTGTATTTGTATCTGTACTTACTGGCTTTGCACTGCGGCCTCCAGAGGTGTTGCTAACACCCTGGAACATTGATGTCTTGCAGAGACACAATGTTTGTGCCGACCCAAGAGCGTGTCACATCCCTACGCTGTGCCGATGAGAGCCAAGAAGCTCGAAACGGCCGTCCACAGCTGGGATTGTGGCACGCTTGAACTGTAAACATATGCCTCACGTGCAGCCGTGGAGCATTTGCTCATTTTTGTATTTGTATCTGTACTTACTGGCTTTGCACTGCTGCCTCCAGAGGTGTTGCTAACACCCTGGAACATTGATGTCTTGCAGAGACACAATGTTTGTGCCGACCCAAGAGCGTGTCACATCCCTTCGCTGTGGCGATGAGAGCCAAGAAGCTCGAAACGGCCGTCCACAGCTGGGATTGTGGCACGCTTGAACTGTAAACATATGCCTCACGTGCAGCCATGGAGCATTTGCTCATTTTTGTATTTGTATCTGTACTTACTGGCTTTGCACTGCGGCCTCCAGAGGTGTTGCTAACACCCTGGAACATTGATGTCTTGCAGAGACACAATGTTTGTGCCGACCCAAGAGCGTGGCACATCCCTACGCTGTGCCGATGAGAGCCAAGAAGCTCGAAACGGCCGTCCACAGCTGGGATTGTGGCACGCTTGAACTGTAAACATATGCCTCACGTGCAGCCATGGAGCATTTGCTCATTTTTGTATTTGTATCTGTACTTACTGGCTTTGCACTGCGGCCTCCAGAGGTGTTGCTAACACCCTGGAACATTGATGTCTTGCAGAGACACAATGTTTGTGCCGACCCAAGAGCGTGTCACATCCCTACGCTGTGCCGATGAGAGCCAAGAAGCTCGAAACGGCCGTCCACAGCTGGGATTGTGGCACGCTTGAACTGTAAACATATGCCTCACGTGCAGCTATGGAGCATTTGCTCATTTTTGTATTTGTATCTGTACTTACTGGCTTTGCACTGCGGCCTCCAGAGGTGTTGCTAACACCCTGGAACATTGATGTCTTGCAGAGACACAATGTTTGTGCCGACCCAAGAGCGTGTCACATCCCTACGCTGTGCCGATGAGAGCCAAGAAGCTCGAAACAGCCGTCCACAGCTGGGATTGTGGCACGCTTGAACTGTAAACATATGCCTCACGTGCAGCCATGGAGCATTTGCTCATTTTTGTATTTGTATCTGTACTTACTGGCTTTGCACTGCGGCCTCCAGAGGTGTTGCTAACACCCTGGAACATTGATGTCTTGCAGAGACACAATGTTTGTGCCGACCCAAGAGCGTGTCACATCCCTACGCTGTGCCGATGAGAGCCAAGAAGCTCGAAACGGCCGTCCACAGCTGGGATTGTGGCACGCTTGAACTGTAAACATATGCCTCACGTGCAGCCATGGAGCATTTGCTCATTTTTGTATTTGTATCTGTACTTACTGGCTTTGCACTGCGGCCTCCAGAGGTGTTGCTAACACCCTGGAACATTGATGTCTTGCAGAGACACAATGTTTGTGCCGACCCAAGAGCGTGTCACATCCCTACGCTGTGCCGATGAGAGCCAAGAAGCTCGAAACGGCCGTCCACAGCTGGGATTGTGGCACGCTTGAACTGTAAATATATATATATATATATATGTTTACAGTTTGACCGTGCACTCTCAGCCGAGTACAGCTGTTTCGTCCTACTTGGGCCTCGTCAGCCCGGCGTAGGGCAGTGACACGGTCTTGGGTCGGCACTAACAGTGCGTCTCGGCGAGACGTCAATGTTCCACGGTGACGGTGCCACCTGTGGAGGCCGCAGTGCAAGCTAGCAAGTACATATACAAAGGGAAAATAGCCGAAGCTCTGTAGCTGCACGTTGAGCATATATTTACAGTTTGACCGTGCACTCCCAGCTGAGTACAGCTGTTTCGTCCTACTTGGGACTCGTCAGCCCGGCGTAGGGAAGTGACACGGTCTTGGGTCGGCACTAACAGTGCGTCTCGGCGAGACGTCAATGTTCCACGGTGACGGTGCCACCTGTGGAGGCCGCAGTGCAAGCTAGCAAGTACATATACAAAGGGAAAATAGCCGAAGCTCTGTAGCTGCACGTTGAGCATATATTTACAGTTTGACCGTGCACTCCCAGCTGAGTACAGCTGTTTCGTCCTACTTGGGACTCGTCAGCCCGGCGTAGGGAAGTGACGCGGTCTTGGGTCGGCACTAACAGTGCGCCTCGGCGAGACGTCAATGTTCCGGTGACGGCGCCACCTGTGGAGGCCGCAGTGCAAGCTAGCAAGTACATATACAAAGGGATAATAGCCGAAGCTCTGTAGGTGCACGTTGAGCATATGTTTACAGTTTGACCGTGCACACCCAGCCGAGTACAGCTGTTTCGTCCTACATAGGTGGGCATTTTCCTGCGGCCTCACTCATCCTCACCTCACGAAGCACGGACTTTATCAGCCTCACTCACCCTCACCAAATTTTCCTCACCAGTACCTTAACCTCAGTCACCCTCACCCTCACATTCCATTTCAAAATTTTCCCTCACGAACCTCACTTCAGGGCATCGGGATCCCTAAAGGCCTCACCATCCTCATCCTCACATGGCCTCACCTCATGAGGCTATTCACGACCCTCATGGCCTCACGTATCTTCACCTCATGAGGGTCCTCATCCTCACTTGTCCTCACCTCATGAGGGCTCTCATGGCCTCAGGAGTCCTCATCCTCACGTGCCCTCACCTCATGAGGGCCCTCATGTCCTCACGGCGCCTCACGTACATTCGCCTAATGAGGGCCCACATGCCCTGTTGAAAAAAAGCCAAATAGGTTGTATGCGATCCTATTTATCCTATACAAATTGATGTAGGATCCTTTCTGTCCTATTTTGTATCATGTGGGAAAGTTGTGGGATCCTACATGTCCTATATTCATTCACATATAGGTGAGTCATAGGATCCTACATGTCTCATATTAGGCTATGTAGGAGAGTTGTGGTGTCCTACTTGTCCCATATTCGGCAATATAGGAGGGTTGTAGGACACTACATTGCCTATATCCGGCTATGTAGCAGACTTGTAGGATCCTACAAGGCATCAAAAAGGAGCTATGGGAGATCTTACGTGACCTGTTTGGTTTCATGCGGGGAGGACGTGGGGAATTATTTTGAGATATGGAACTGATATATTAACAGAGCAACAAACATTATTTGATTCCATATATATATCCTTCAAAACTGGGGCCCAGAACGAACTAGTCATATTCAATCATGTTTGCCAACGCGCACACATACGGCAGGTTGTCAAGTGCGAATTCTATTAGAACCACTGCAAATGAATATATTTTTTAGGTTGAAAACAACTGAATGTACTGGTTGCATTCATTTACGGAACATGCATAGAGTATGTCCATTACTAGTCGACGAACCATCAAGCATACAATGATGCGTGCATTCCTTTGAGTGCTATTTAAGCACAAACTTCGACAGCAGTGCGCAACAGGTCGAGGTGGCGGTTGAACCCCATCGAGCGACATTGCGGTGTCGATGGGGTTCTCGGTCTAATTTCTAGGACTAAACCGGTTCTATCAGGACGCGGTTTGTTGTGAGGGATTCCCGAATCCTTCGCCTTCACGTGCACGCTCACGGCTCGAAGGAATCCTAAGAGTAGTCGAGATACTTGAAAATTCCAGGCCTCCGTCTGCACTTCCGACACATTCGGAGCTCCGTCACATCCGCTCCGCTGGTCATGTCGACGCCAGAATTTCCGTCCTAGTAGGACTTGAGTCGCTCTACGATCGGTCAAATGGAACCATGGGTCGGTCTTTAACGGTTCGGGGGTTGTGGGCACAGACGCGTTCGTAACTCTGTTTTTCTAAGCTTTGATGCCCTTTTTCGGACGGAAGCCCGCGATGGACAGTTTTCATCTTTCTGGAGTGTACTCGCCTCACCTCGGTGAACGTGGCAAAATTTACTACAGCTGTCAAAGTCTTCTGGTTCTCGAGCTACCGGTTTCCGTGTTTACACTCCTCCCAATACATGGGACTGCCGGCTGTTTTTTTCCCTAAAACCGTTTCCATCGCACCTACAGAGTCGTGTTTGACATAGTTTTGAAGCTCTTGACGTGCTCTTTCCAACGGCTTTAATCCCGTAAGCGCGCGACTCTCCGTTCCCCAGATATGGGCTTTGGAGTTGGAGGGTCATCGCACTGGCGCCAGCAAGTCTGGCTGACGCCGCTCGGAGACGCTTCCGTGGGTGCCGTTCCTTTAGTGCCGTAATCTCGCTTACATAACGTCCAATTTACTGGAAATTTTGGATGCGTGTTCTTCGTTCTTTGCTCTACAACTTTTCAATTCGCACCTTCCGTCTATTTACTACAGGTTATGGCGTTATTCCCGAAATTCCTTAGGCTGACTCTCCTTCGGCTACCATCGGCCCTGTTTTTAGGTTTGAACCCTGTGGGAGATCTGAATCACCTATTAACGAATTCGTGCACTCCGAACAACGAACGGCTAGAAACTTGCGGGATCTTTTTATCTCTCTCCATTCTCGAGTGAGGACAACATGGCAAAAGCCTCTCGTTATACATGGGGCTGGGGGCATTTTTTTCGATGTCGGTTGTTTGTTGGCGTAGAAATGTGATTGAAGACTTATTTTGACGGGAAAAACGTCCTCTTTCCAATGGCACTGGTCACCCGTACGCGCTACTTTCTGCTTTCTGGATGTAGCGCGAGGAGAGCATGGTGGAGAGCCGTTACAGCCAGGTGGCGCCATTGGAGCTTGGAATTCCTCCAGCTCATTTGGAAGGGAAATCTTAGAAGCGTTCGGACGCATGTCCAGAGAGCTCTCGTTCGGGAAGCGTCTTTCGTCGTAGTTTTGGTGGTTTTGGTGCCCCACAGTGCTGTGACTGTATTTCATGCCTTACTAGTGGTATCTGAACCTGTTTCTGTGTGTGTACCTTGGAAGACCGAAAGCTGTTGGATTTCGTGAATTGAAGGTTAGTTGTGTGCATGTAATGCCATGTTTCGTGCACCTATTGCTTTGTATTCTTCCTAGCGTGCGGGTACCTATAACTTAATCCGCTCAGTGTGCGATTATTACCCTATTGTTACCTATTTCCTTATCCTCCATCTGTGATCTTGTGCTCTTACCCTGTTGGTTAACCTGTATCATCACTTAACATCAGGTTGATATCATGTGTGATGCTTCAGCGGCCCTGCTACAGGGTACCGGTGCTCTAAAGATACAGATCTTCTTTTTTTTTGTTATTAATTCATAATAACTCAGCTTGGGTCATGCATATTTTCCCCGAGTGTGGGAAGGAATATGTACAGAATGTAAATAATTGCGGATATTATAACTCAACGTGGATTGTTTTCACCCTGTTCAGGTAATTCCTTTCTGACACCCTTGCTGTAGCCCCAGTTGTCATAGTTAATTGATCTTACTGCTAACAAACAAAACCATTGTCTTTGGACCTCAACCCTGGTAAAAAATGCTGGTATGTCCCCATACCAGACGGATTATCGTGCTGGTGTAGCTCGCCCAAACCAGACTGGTATCCCTCCCTATGTCAGCATACCTGGTGCAGCTGCCCGATATGCCTCATATCAGCATGCCTGTGGGCCCGCCTGATATGCCTCATATCAGCATGCCTGTGGGCCCGCCCGATATGCCTCATATCAGAGGCTCATGTACCAGCATAACAGCACATTTATAACCCAACATATATTCAGCAGCAGTAAGTGGCCAAGTTGTAAGTGACAACATGATAGTACCGTAACTGGCATGCCCTTATAGTTCTGCATCTGGTCATCCACATCTAGCCCACCCAGAAACAAAATGTGTGTGTGTAGTTGTTAGAGTGACAAAAAATCATCTGCAGACTGCATATGGGATATATGTTCATGTTTAATTATTTCCTGCTCACGTCTGACAGCAAGTTTCGCACATAGGTCTTCATCTTCCCAAAGCGGTCCTCTGGTGTGCGTGCAGGGTCATGATGATGTTTGATGTACTCCTTGTATGCACCTACGAAAAATAAAATGCTTTTGAAACAATCACGGGACAGATTCTGCTAGTTAGGTCAGCCCCAAATTTCACGCTTGTTAGCCGCGGCTTGCCCACAATTTTTTTTTTTCTCACAGGCACTCCGCGTCTTATTGCAAGGTGTGGCTTATCTGATGACTATTTTTCCCTGGTATTTTTGCCGTATGCTGGTTGTAACAAAAGGGCAGACAGTGTCTCTGGAACAGCACCGCCCTTCCAATGCTTTGAAAGTGTTCCTAAAAACGGGTCCTGTGGCTTATCTGCAGTGCGGCTAATACATGTGAAATTACATATCTCAGCGCGTGGGAGGGTTGGTATTCGAAACTGGTTTCCACGCCACCTGCAGACCTGCCAAGGAACTTTTGTTTGGAAGGTGCTTTGTAGAAACTGCTCTTACAGCAGTGCGGAAAGGGGATAGTAGACACCTCTCATATCTTACACTGGGACTTCCACATTAAAATAATATTCAAAACACTTAATAAGAATAATGATCTCTATTTCTACGTAACAGATATTACAAGATAGATATAACCAAATCTCCAAAAAACAATTGCCAGAAAATAATTTACGAAAGTACCAAAGTCTAATAGTTGTGCTTCACAGCCCCGTTTATAAATAAAAAAATCAAGGAGTTCTTGTCATCTCTGTGGAAGGAGTGCGTGCAGACTCCACGACCGTATCTTACAGCAAAATTGAGCATGACTTGTGTAGTGATGATCTTTCTCATGATGCAGCTGAATAATTAATACTTGATGGTGCCATAAAGTTGATGCTCAATATTTAGGGGGCCAGATTTTTTGGGCTATATTTTTCAGCAAAATTGGGGGGGGGAACATCAGGTTATATTCTGCTGCAATAATTAGGGTGTAATCAGGTTCAACTGAACCTGATTCAGCCCATATCCAATGCGCAGGAGCAAACCATTGGGTGCTCAGAAGCGGCTTCAGACCGTATTCCAAACAAGAACAAACAAGGATGATCATTGCTCTGGGGGCATAAGGTATGAACTATGACAGAGCAGTCGTCAAATACAGTGAAATGCTTCCAGAAACTAGGGTGGTGAGCACTTGTATCATAAGGCGTGCATTTGTGAGACTGTTCACAACAGGAAGTTTCCGTTCCGGTACCCAGAGCGGGTCACACCCAATCTCTGCCAGTGAGTCGACACAAACAGACCAGACCCTGAAAGAAGTAGGAGAAGATCTCCACGTAAAGTCTGCGCACCCTGGCAAAGTGAGTACAGACATGAAAGTCAAGTGTGCTGAGGATACTACACAAGCACAAACTCCACGCACATCACGTGAGCCTTCATCAACATTTCCAGCCGGGCGACAACCAGAAACGGCTGGATTTCTGTGACTGGATCCGATGTCGGACCCAGGAAAGCAGAAACTTTGTGAACAGGGTCATTTGGGCTGATGAGGCCCACTTCTGCCATAGCACTCAAGTGAATCGACACAACGCGCATTATTGGAGCCAAACAAACCCACACTGGCTACGGGACTGCAAGCATCAGTACGGGTGGGGATTGAATGTATGGGCCGGGATTTATAACGGAGCAATTATTGGGCCAATCTTTTTCACGGGACCCCTAAATGCCAACGTCTACTGTAGCGAAATTTTAGATGTCGTGTTCAGCTTTATTGATGACCTGCCTCTTGCTGAACAGACCCGCGTGTGGTTTCAGCACGATGGGGCTCTACGTCACAGCGCGCGGCGTACAGTACAGCTGCTCCGTCACATGTTCCGGGAGAAGTGGGCTGGCCGATTTGGTCCAGTGTCATGGACCGCCAGGTCTCCGGACTTAACGCCGATGGACTTTTACCTCTGGGGTCGCATCAAAGACGAAGTATACAAAAGCGAACCACGATCGCCGGCTGACCAGCAGGGGAAAATCACTGCTTTCTGCTCGTCGCTTTCCAGATCCGAATAAAAAAGGACCGTGGAAGATACAATTCGGAGAGCCCACCTGTGCATTGCAGCAGATGGTGAACGCTTCGAATGCTTTTACGCTAATGATAACCTAATCAAAGTACACAGGAAGTGTGTTGAATGTGAAGAAATCCGTAGCACGTTGAAACAAACGAATTTAAAAAAGAAGAGAGCTGACAGGCGTTCGCGCATACAACTCTTTCTCTCACACACACATACACAGGTTCATGAAAATAAGGCGATGCAGAAAAACTACGAGACCGCTATCAGCGGTCATAGTGAAAAGAGTCGCGTACGCACCCAAAAGCAAACAAACACACTGAGCAAAACACGAATAAAGGAAAAAGGGCGCGACCCTGAAACTGACGTGGGCAAAGCTGATACCTGGCAGCGGATCTCTTCTGTGGGTTGGGTTTGTAACCCTTTCCCCCTCGTGTGGCGCGTCAATGTAACCTCCTTTCTTCGCAGCTTTGCGGTCAAACTTAGAGCCGTCAAAAAAGAGGCGGTGCCAAGGGCTCCCATTTCCACGATTTTCGACGAATTTATTTCGGCAATTGCCATTGCATTACGAGTGGGGTTATGCGCTATACTGGGTAAAATGACGACGGGGAACCCATTTCGCAAAGAATACGTTAGATTGCCTTGGGAAATTTCGGAGTTCAATTCAAGAAATTAACTTTCCGTCAATTGAAATGAAATAAAAATACTACAAATATGTGACAAAAATTACTTGCAGAAAAAAATCCCTTCACCGCATGTTTCTCCAGGGCCTACGTTTTTTACTATGAATTTCTATCAGGGTTGGTGGACCACCTTGTATGAAGGCTACCATGGAGAATCTCACTTCAAAGGGGCATGCGACTTTTTATTAGTGACCTTACAGATAAGCCATGACTCTCTTAGGCGGTCACGTTATGTTGTTGTATAAGATAAAACCCCGAGAATAGGGAACACGATTTCGAAGTCGTGTTTTGAGCGCCACACTACCTCTTGTGGATTCGTTTTTCTGCCTGTTTACTGGAATAGCAGCCTCGTTTGGAGAGGCCCTGTACCGCGTTTTCGAAAGCGCGTGCAGCTGCTTTCCCCCGCTAATTTCGAATGATTGCAACTGGACACACGCGTGCTGTGTCGTGCCAAAGGTGCCATGTGCGGTGTCTTTGTATTTTCTTTTTAAACAAATGTTGCCGCTGCTGGGAATGTAACAAAGCTTTCTTTTTTATTTTGACATCTCTTGTTCATAACAGCATAAAGCTGAATATAAAGCAGCCTTTACCGGGCTCCCCAAAGTCTGTGCGACAGCAATAATGGACGAAGTACTAAGGAAGGAACTAACAAAGCAGAACAAATAACAATCAAAAAGATCTATGATGAAAAACCCGAGTCTGGGGAAGAGGCGAAAAACAGACGTTGAAATTGAGAGTTTGTGTGCGTCGTCTGTTTTTCGTCTTTTCCCCAGTCTCGGGTTTTTCATCATGGAGTTGTAAGAATTTTCAAAATCTTTCTTTGTCTCCTCAGAACGAAGCCAGGAGAACTGGAATCCCCGTGACTGTAGCGCGCCTTTGAAATGTAAAAGAAGGAGAAGAAAAAACAACAATAAAAAGGTACAACCTGACTGCAGGTGCGATTAAGTACCATCGTTGTGCCCAAACACTTCAGCTGTGTGCGTATCCTCCGATTCTGGCAGCAGCGTCATACGGTTCTGAGAATCGAGTACAGGATCTCTTCAAGCACTATTGCCCGCCACCACCCGATCATTTCCGTAACGGTACATCTTCACTGAAGTATTTCGGGCTCTACTTTACTGATGCCAAACACTAACGTTAAACCTCACTGTGACACTAACAACTGTCAGCACATTTATCCAAGCACAGCACGAAACCCTGTAAACAGCGCAGTACCATTAGTACCAACTGCCGACACAGTAGATAAACGCCGACGTCTCATGTGAACATGACGGATAGTTCTTTTGAGGCTCACGTACGTGTCTCCTAGTGACTTGAAGACACATGAGGTCATGTGGGTCCTCATGAGGTGAAGGTACGTGAGGCCATGAGGGCCCTCATGAGGTGAGGGCACGTGAGGATGAGGACACGTGAGGCCACCCTATTGGAAATTCCTACTTGACTCCATATGGCATTATGACACCAGGTCCTACATGATGAAGGAACCTACATACAAATAGGATCCTGTTTAATTGTGGGTCCTACATGCAAATGCGATCCTACATATAAACAGGATCCTATTTGGTTGTGGGACCTACATGCAAATGCGATCCTACATATAAACAGGATCCTATTTGATTGTGGGACCTACGTTGGGTTCTACATGCAAATAGGTCCAAGTCTCTCGTGGTGATCCTGTATAATATGTGCACCCTATTGTGCTGTGTATATTAGGAAATAACAAATCATGCAGCTTATATTTTTTATTTTTTATTGATATCGCTCATCATCCCTCTGACATGTCTGTTGAACAATCACACTCTTGCCTGATGTACAGCGTCTTCAACACCTTTACAGATCATGCTAGATGATAGCTCTAAGATATATTTCTTGTAGGCATCTGAAACAATAAAGTGAGTTAGGAAGCTAGATTTAACAAGGGATAATACATTATGTGTCACATAAAATATGCCAAACTTGTGCACAGGTTAACCAGACTTCCCATGTATGCTGTTACTTCCCTGCTGAAAAGTTCTGGTTTTAAATCAAACCAGAACTGGTACGATTATACCAGTTTCTGGCTTTGCTGATAACCATCTACACCAGAACTGGTGACTAGATACCAGTTTCTCATATCTCAGGTATGTGACGTTACAAGTTTCTGGTATGGGTCACACCAGGAGAACAGACACACTGACATGAACATATAACAGCACTGCATGCATCCAGGTTTGACTAGTTATCAGAAACACCAGTCATACTAGAAACTGATGTATGCTGTACCAGTGTTGCCAATACCATATCAGCAGCGCCTGCATCCCGGTTTGAAGACTTGTCAGAAACACAACTCATATCAGAAACCGATGTTATGTTGTACCAGCACTGCCAGCTAGTATACTTCATACCAGTGTTAGAAGGTGCTGACAAAATATCAGTGACGTGTAGAGATACCAACATCCCCTTCTGTTAAAGTACATTGTCACCTATGGAATCCATGAGAGTCAATTTTAGCTACTGTCTCAGCAAACTTAACCATGCAAGCAAGAATTTGGGAAAATGCAAAGTAATATATATATATATATATATATAATGCAGGAAAAAAAGCCATTAAAGGCTTTAATGGCTTTTTTTCCTGCATTACAATTCACTGGCTTGCACTGTGGCATCGAGGAGTGCTCAGTCACCCTCCCAGGTGTATATCGCTCGCTGAGTGACCCCTGGTTTGCCAATTCGGAACGATGCGCAGCTACCCAGGGCCGATGAGCCGCAAACACGGCGAAACACGTGTCCTCTGGTGCTGCCGCATCGTTCCATGAGTATCTATATATATATATATATATATATATATATATATATATATAATATAAAAGCAAACCAGGGGCACAAACCAGAATATTTTTTTTAATTAAGCAAAGCATCTCTATGGATTGAACTCTGTGCAACTGGTATCAATATTAGGGAAACAAAAACATATGAACATGGAATGTTAAAAAACCTATAGACTCTGAAAGATGGGTGTGGTGAGAAAAGCAGATATATAGTCACGGGCTATGTGGTTACTGGAATGAAGTGGTCAAAGTTATGCAAATGCATATCTGTAAAAAAGAAGCCTAACCGGAGTACTGGAGCAGGGACAAAAATGGCACACACACAAAGTGCACAACGTAAGAATCAATGCCTAAAGTATAGAGCAATTGAGAGATGTGCAATTCAAATCCCACCACTGTCTGGCATTTTAGACGACTGCCATATTTCAACACAAATGAATTATAGTATTATTATTAGTATTACTATACATTGCCTTCTTTTGTATTTTCTTTTTCGTGCCCTCAGTCCTCTCTAATAAGAATTTGTATGTCCTCCTCACCACCTTCTTTGTCCCCTTTCTCCGATGTACATTAGTATAAATATCTCTACCAATTCCATCTCTTCCAGTTCAATGTATCGCACCTGACGAAGGAAGGACTCTGTCCGAAAGCTTTTTTTTAAGTTAAATAAATGTTTCAATCTCTTTAAGTACTTCTTTTATTGCACAAATAGGGAAAAATGGGAAAGTCCAGTACTCGTAAGTGAATAAATTTGACATTGAAACATTTAAATAATTTATTTTAGTAAAGGAGAAGCTTCTTTAGTAAAATATATTTCTTATATATTGCCCGGTTTCAGAAATGCTGGTTAACTTAGAACCGAGATCAAGCATTGCTAAAACTTGAAGTTTACGCTCAATTCTTTTTCGCAAACGCTACTTGGTGACGTGATAAATGTTTCAGTAATAATAACTGCCTTTTGTGAAGCACAGTTCAGTATTAAATTCAATTTACGGGACTCTTGATCTCGGTTCTCTTTAAATATTTATCTTAATTACACATCTGTTCAGAAGCAAGGGTTACTGTTACGAGTTGTCCTTTGGTGACTGCAGTAATTAAATCACTCGTGGTTCATTGCTTCACAGTCAATTATGATATTTTCACTACACACCCTCAGTCACGTTCAATGTCATTTGCCAGAGTACACACATACATCCTGTCTTCATTTTTGAAATCAAGGAGCATACAAACTGAGTGCACTTCTGTGATGGGGAACGCTGTTAACACACCACTAGATGAAATGAAGCACTCCACGATGTGATTGGGGTAATGAGTTTCCTCTTCTGTGGGAATCACCTTCTTGCAAAGGAGGATACATGCTTTTGAGGCATCTGAGGTCACCTCAAGTGCACGACAGATGATGTAGAAGTCACCTTGATGCCTTTGAATCACTGTGCTGTTGGTCCTCTTTGCACGGCGGTACTTTTCACTTGTGTACACCTTACGATTATAAATGAATCGCACATACTCTGAAGCGTGCACAGGAGCAGGGTAGCCTGCGCTTTCAAGAGCTCGCTCCTCTTCAACCGAAAAACTCTGAACACGTCTCCCACGACCAAGGAGGCTAGCACCCTGAATAGCTTTTGCCTTTTGAATGTGCGGATAACCCAGCATCTGCTGACACACAGCTTCTGCTGCTTCTGGAAGATGTAGGTCATAAGGCAGCAGCTCAACTTCCTGCGACACTGCCACACGCTCCAGCACTTGTTGGGGAGCATCCTTGGCAGAATTAATGCAACTTACAAGCCGTCCATTTCCGGACTCGAACACAAAAGCCGAGTGTGCCCACAATGGTCCAAGCTTGCCCACAGAGTTTGAAAGGTGCAGGAGCTGATGCATATTGAAAGTCATCATCTTTGAGCCGTACAGCTTTAGAGTTCGTTCAACAAACTGCTTCAGGAGGGACTCTAGAACACAAGAAATAAGCAAACCACAATCAATTAATGAGTGATTCCACGCAAAATCAAGCAGGTTTGTACAGTCAATCTTCGATTTCCTTCCAACGTATACAGAGGCTTAGTGTCTAGGAAACACATCAGCAGTGGAATTTCAAATTATGTTATTCCTATGGCAAAGGTCATGGTTCCTCGTGGAAGTCCAAATGATCAGCATCCAAAAAATAAGTCCGCTGTTGTACAGGACATTCCCTTTTATCAGTCACAGAATTTTATAAAACAGCTGTGACAGCAGTACTGCCATTCTTGCAGGTTGGTTACGTGGTCAATGGCGTAGGTTGCAGTTATTCTGTAATACAATGCATGCAACTACTGGACAAATAATTAAGAAATACCTGTTAGTTAACTTGTCAATCAACGTCAATTTCATTATGTTGTCGATGCACTAACAAAACTCTAATCACCATCATCATCATAATGAATGTAATTAATTTGTGTTCTGGGAAGTATGATAGAACTTGAGCCAGTCATCATTCAATGCCATCGTCCTTGTTGAACACCCTGAGAAAAAATATATTCGAGGCAATAAATCCCTAAACTTCGCTATGCAGATGTGTCGAAAACAGAGCTCTGCCCATCCGAAATGAAACCAGCCAGGTGTGTAGCTCGGCCCCCTTATATTTAGAAGAATTTAGGAAATTTTGAGGAGGTTATGAGGAAAGAAATTATGTGCATTCCCTAGGAGGTGTATGCAGAATATCAGCGTTTTTTGCATGATTTTGTCTTTCTTTAACATTGGAGGTGCCTTGAGCTTGATAAAATCAAGTGCTGTTCAACAGTCAGCACCTCCTAACACATACAGACAAAATTTTTGCGTTTTTGCCTGGTGAAGAAGGGGGCATCTAACATACCCAAGACCATATGGAATGGGGACCCATACCGTTACATCATAAGAGTCCAAGGTCAGAACTCCTTTCGGGCAAAGTGTACGATTAATTTTTGACAAGTTCGTGTTCTTGCAGCAGCTCCAAGAAGCACATAAGCTACTGTATGTACTAGATTAGTTTCACATAAAAATTAGAAGCTAATCAGCATTCATTGTTTAACAAAGCAATCGAGAATATCGATCATTTGTAAAAACAACACTTCTGAGATGATGTTTTCATCATGTACAGCTCCAGTCTATGACGTGATGTCATCTAGGATGTCAGAAAAAATCTTGAAAAAAAAAGAAGCTTATGTCCTACATACTCCTTTCCTGATTAAATGCACCCAATTTTTTTTTTTTTTTAGTAATGTGAGGAGACTGATCTTCACCACTGGCTGATTCGGCTAGGATGGCCCATCTACCAATGCAGTGGCATGACAACAAAGAAAACTGTTTTTCAGTAATGCTATCAGTTAGCTGTACTCACAGTACTTAAATTGGGGATGAATATTTGCATGATCAGCTGTTACGCTAGTTCTACACAGGACCCAGTGTTATACATAATAGTAATCTATGTGTTCTACTTCTGATACAGCAATGAAAAGATAAGCTACATCTGTGGGTCTAAGTGCTTGCAGGAACAGTAGCTTCATGTGTTACATTTCAGAGATGTGTGATTTGATTTAGCCTGATGTCAATACCGTGCTGCTGAATACCTGAATGAGTGAGTGCTCTTTGTGAGACTGTCGTCGTGTTCAGCATCCATATAGCCCGTACAAGTAGGCACCAGTGGTTCCAGTTACGTTGAGGTAGCAGGCCCTCTAGACAAGGAAGACTGTAGTAGAGAAGCCAGTTCCTCCACTCACTGGCTTTCCAGTGGCACCGTTCAGAGATGGCACGAGGTAACCTGGTTATACAATGTGGAGGCTTAAGTGCCTTCAGGCGCCTGTTCAGAATCTCTGTTGTACTTGGGCTGCCTGTTACAACAAGGAAAAACTAATATCAAAATTTTTAGTTCGAAGACAAGCAAATATCAAAATTTTCAGTTCGAAGACTTCTACAGTACAAATGCACTTGCAAATGCACTAGTGTCAAGTTATTTTACGTTATTCTATTGCAAGCTTGTTTTCCTTCCTGAGGGTAAGTTAGGTGTGGCAGCAAAGTAGGATTTCACATGTGCGAGAGAAGGTTGCTAAAATCATGTTAATGCCACTAAATGTGTGATTTAAACTTGTCATGCCTGGAGGCTGGACTTGAGGCTTAAAAATAGCATAGTAGTAGTAAAAAGCAACATGACACATACGATATTTCTTCAGGAGTAACGAAAAATATTCTAGCCTTCCCTGTGTGCTGCTACACTAAAGACATGATACAGATACAATCTGAGCCATACTTGCCTATGTAGAAGCGTTCCTTAGAGTTTGAAGTATCAAGAACATGATCAGTAACTTGCTTGGCGACACCCAGCAGCACTGAATGCATATATTCAGAAGCTTGACCCCAGACAACATTGTAATTTGTTAAGTTAATTAGTGGAGAGGGCCCCTTGAAGCCGTTGACCTGCGTCTCACACTCCACTGCGAGCTCCATGTCTCGGATGACCCTGTCTTGTGTCCTCTCCTCACCCGGTTCTCCACTCAGAAATCTCACTGCTCCTGCAGTCATAAAGCAGAAACAAATTTGTGTATACATGTACCATTTCCATAGCGAATACAATAACCCTTGAAGATGAAGTACATACCATCAATATGCTCACCACGCACCATGCACCAAGGGCAGCTGAAGAATCCGCTGAACATGACCTGGTTTTGTACTGCCGCACGTGCGGGGGCATCCACGCTACAGCAAATGCCATAGACCTTTGAAGATATTGTTGTAGAGTTATGTGTCCAAATAACTGGTGGCATGCGCTCTACGTGATCCACAAACTTGCTGAGGAAAAGTGACATGTTAGGATGCTTGCTGCCAAACCACAATCCAGCAAGACAGGTGTTTGAGAAGCGTTCTAACACCGGTACTTCGTTGATTATGAATTGCAGGGCCAGATGGAGGATTTGGATGATTTAAATACGGGGCTACCATCAGTGTTAAACGTCATGGTAAGATCACCCCATTCCAGATTACCATTACGTTTTAAATCCTTATAAATGCTTCCACTGGTGATATCGGTGGTATCTGACATGTCACCTGCAGCTTCTTGGTTCACTTTCTCAAGATTTGCAAAAAGTTTGTTCGAAGTTTTTTTGATGACATGTCGTACCTGACTGGGTAGGTCGAGAATCGTGAAGAAGTGTCCACTGTTCTTCAACTCTGACACCGTGAACAAGTTGTGGCACATGCTACAAGTCAGTTCATCACGACCTCCTCCTTGCTGCTCCAAGAGACACTCACAGAAATCACAATAGTAATAGTTTGTCGCACTCTCTAACTTACATGCCCAAAGTTTTCGCATCAAGTATTTTGACCTAGGTAGGACGTCCGAACCAAAAAGTACATTAATGATACACAATAAATTGTCCAGGCCATTCCAAGTTAATCCATGAGATACAACAAAGCTCATTATCATTGCAAGTGCTGTTGCTTTGCTCGCAGTTCCACTTGGCAGCATTTCACTTTCAAACTCCTTAAGGAGGCTTGCAATCATCGAGGCAGCTGCAGAAGTCTCAGTTACACCTGCTTGTTGTTCAGTGAGGCTTTGTATCACTTCATCACCAGATGTTTCACTAAGATACGCTGGGATATCTTCAAGGAAGCTGCCTATGATATCATCGGACGCATCACTATGACCAAGCTCATCGACCGTGTGGGTCTCAGACACATTTCCATAACGTTCGTCACAAAGTACCTTTTCAGACGCGTATTCAGAAATGTCATCATCTGCACTAGAACCTGCGTGCTGTGTTGACAGAGTATCCAACCCTGAGCCGGGGTTAGATGATTCTTCTTGAACGCTTTCTGCGAAGTCGACGAGCGTCGAGGTAGGATCATGATGTACCGATATAGTTTGCTCTGCCCTGCTCAGCGCTTCAGATTCGCAGTCAGGAGTGTGAGGGTTGCGCTTGAAACGTTCACGTACGGTCGACTTTGGCACATTGAACGATGGCCCGGGTGCCAGGTACTTTTTACGACGTCGTTTCTCCCGTGGCGGTTCCATAATGATACCTATATGTTTGGCACCGTTACACTTCGAATAATGTCACTTGATATTAACACTTCACATAATCACAAGCAAATTATCCGTTTCGAACTCGAAAGTCAGAATAGCGCACGGAGAACGAACAACGAACGCGCTGCTGCGCAATAGTGGTGTGATGTCGCTGGCCATTTCATTCAGGCTTGCTTGAAGTGTACGGCACAATGAAACCTGCGTGGTAGATATTCTCCAAGAATCGGGAGAAGCTTCTTAAATGAAAGAATATGATTACATTCATACACCTTAGCGTTCTCCTAAGCCACCTGGCTTTCGGTTTGTAAGTTACTGCTGCTCTTTGGCACAATGCACTAAATTATTGTATAGGCATATTTATAATACAGCATCATTACAACACCAATGCCGAATTCGTAAAATATTTGAAAAATAAGAGAGAACTGATGTTCTAGGGCTGAGATTCGCAAAATTAAAAAATTATCGGCTTACAGCGCCGCTATCAATGACAGCGGCAATACGTTGCAGCCCTGGCCGACATCAAACAAGTGCTGCCAGATCACATGGATGCCGTCCGTTGTCAGGTGTTCTCTCACTCATTCCAGGGGCCCTATCCTGGTCAAAGTAATCTACCTCGATTACTTGAAATTTCTTCTGTCATTGGTGCACAATCGAAAAAGGCGTGAATATTAAAAGTGGTTGACACCTTCTATCAACCAATCGCCCCACGTGTTATCTTGGAAAGCGACCCGCCTTATCGGTGTTTCATCCTGAGAATCCGAAGACCACACCTGTGATCTGCCTGCCCTGCCTTGTTGCTTCGGTTCTTAGGTGTCGGAAACAGAAAACTCTACATGCGTAAAACTGAATTTCGTAGAAAATGCGTGGAAAAGCACGCTCGTAATTTCCTTTTTTGCTGTTTGTCATTTTTCTTGACGTACAGGTGTGCAAGACGGTAATGTATGTGTGACACCGTGATTGTACTTGGCATTTATAATTCGGTATGTACCCGTGAGATGGCGCTGATGGCACGCAACAAAACTGACAAAACGATAAAAGCGCGAAGGATCATTGCGAAGGGTCGAACGGTCAGTGCGGCGCGAGCCGTAAACGCGTTTATGAGAAATCGGTTCGTCCTTTAAAAAAATCTTGAGCTTTATTTATGAGCTTTTCTTTATATTTTTCTGTGTGTTCGTGTGCTCGATATGCGAAATGATAATTCGCATTTCAATATGCTTCTTTTGTTCGTGAGCTGTGGGGGTGGTAATGATACCGCAAATGAGCATTGATAGTTTTACTCAAGAAACAGTGAACTTTGATCGATGAGTTTTTTGTATGCACACCGCTACGTTGCAACTGATTGTACGACGTACGGCTCGGACGACGCTTCGAAAAGCCCGCCGCTTTCACGCATACGATGCCGCGATCGGCGCAGAGAAACGGTGTTACGCGGTGCTTTTTTCTCATTATGTATTAAAGACAAACGAAGAAAGACATGAATTTTTTGTTGTGACGAGCACACACAGACTTTATACAACACAATAAACGGAAATGCACATGCGGACCCATCGCGAAACCCATCGCCGCTCAAAGTAATCGACCCTCTTTCGCTAGATTACTTTTCAGCTTTGAAACTAATCTTTTACGTCATTGTTACGTCAAAATGACGTAGGGTCGCGGTCCGAGATTAGGGCCGAGAGGCTGCGAAGGAAAACTAGGTATAAATTTCAATTGAAACGGGCGGGATTTAAGGGCGGAGTATTACGTGGCAGCCCCGCCCTACAGCTTGTGACGTAAAGTAATCGAGGTCGATTACTTTTGACGAGGATAGGGCCCCTGCTCTCTATTTCTGCATTCGCTTGCACATTGGTTGGGTCGCTTGCGATGCGACATCGAATCTTTCATACATCGCGCTATGTTTTACGCACATGTGGAGTATGCACTCGACGAAGTGCGAGCTATAGTACCCGTTTCACTCATCAAGAACTTCAGCCCGAAGACAGTTGAAGACTTCGATGACAGCGAAAAGCTAGTGTACTGGCGTTCCCGCGACGGGGAAATCGAAAGTTACTACAAAGCAAAGATTCTCGGGCTCGGAGGTGAGTATAGTTACTTACAAAAGCATGTGCTTCCCTTCTGTATCATTGCACACCTTCGTTTCGCGCCTCCGAAATCGAAAGTGCCGGCAGTTACTCATTGTTTGTTGTGTCTCCTGCCGTGTAATATGTTTTTGCGCTATAAAGTTGCTTGCATGACGTAAAAAAGAAAAGAAAACCATATTCCGAAACTTTAACAGCTAGTAACAACGGACGCGCGTCCACTGAAAATGTACGCGTTCATGTACGTAATATGCGTGTTGAACGCGGGTTTAACTTTTTTGTACTTGTAATGAAACGTGCGTTGCATGCTGGATAAGAGTTGCGCGATGAGGAAAAAAAAAAAAAGATATTCCGAAACTCTAACAGCTAGTATCAACGGACGCGCGTCCACTGAAAATGGACGCGTTTATGTACGTAATATGCATGTCGAACGCGGGTTTAACTTTTTTGTACTTGTAATGAAACGTGCGTTACATGCTGAATAAGAGTTCTGCATTTCACGTACAAGCCATATGCGATCAGAACAAATCTAGTAGTTCAGGCGAAAAAAAAAATGTCTGCGCGTCACTCTGTGTTTTTCACAAATTGTTTAGACTCGACAAATGAACAAAAAAGACTATGGCCCACTCTAGTGCAAGGCAGGGAGTTTGAATGTAAAAATGACAGTTGAACCTTGGCGGCAACTTTGTTGCAAACGGCAGGAATAAAATGAGATTGTGACGAACATCGTTTATTTCATAACTGTGACATACATGCATAGCTCACTGTCAAGTGTATGGCACAGCTGCTATATTTTTTGTGTTAATGGTTATATTATCATTGCTGTTTCTGTATAATTTCAGAGACCCGGAATGCACTTGTACGTCAGATTGCAAGGACGGGCCGTGACGTCCCTGATATCATCGAACCGGCCTCTGTTGAGCAGCCGCGAATAGAGGTAATCTGTACTGTACATCATATTTTGATGTCTCCGACATCACCTTACTGACCTCTGATTTTGTACGATGTGGTATTGGCATTAGTGTATATGGGTCACATAAAGGACCTTCAAGGGGTGATGAACAGGCATATGAGGTTATCTTTTCTAATGCATACAGATACGTTACCGGCGGTGTTCTTCAAAGTAATTTGCCACTAAAAGGTGAATAATAGCACCAAAGTGATCTAATATTTGTGCACTCTTTTGCACTCATGGCCCGCCATGTGATGCCATTGTGGCGGTAGCTACATATCGTTTTGATGTCTCACATCCTCAACAGTTCAAAACAGGGACACTTAAAAGGGGCACTAAAATGCAAAAGCACCTTGCTCTCAAATAAAACTCTGTTTCGATTAGTACAATTCAAACAAAATTAGTTAACACAATGCTACTCCTTATAAGAAGAACGCAATGTAAAAAAGAAGGCGGCAACGAATGGAATCCCGAGGGGGCCAAAGGGCTGGAAGCATCCAATGAGACAGCAGGAGAAGCAAGCACATATCTAGTGTGTGGGTTTGGAACGGGTTCGATCATACTGTTCCATATATGATGTATGAGGTATGATGTGTAATCGTGCATTTTTTAATACCGATTTACTGAACTGTAGCCCACAATAGTTGTCGCGAATGTTCCACTACTACCATTTACCATCATGTCGGCAGGCACATCCCAAGGCTCTGCTCTCGCCTAAGAAATGGTGCAGCATTGTCATCGTTTTGCGTGTCGCAAGGCTTCAGTCATGACAGACCAATCTAACCAACTGCTGAACTGGCTGAACCAGGCTTGGACAGTACTGTAGCTACCACTATTTCGCATGCCGCAAGGCTTCTGCCAGTGTGCGCCAATTTAACCAACGACTTTGCTGTCCGTCAACCTGGGAAAGGCGAAGCAGGAGTTGTGCATACACCGGTTAACGGACGGCAAAGCCGTGCGTTAGATTGGTGTGCAATAGCAGAAGCCTTGTGGCAGGCAAAATAGCGGCAGCTGCTGGTTAACGGGTGGTGAAGCAGTTGGTTAGATCACTAAGGCAGAAGCCTTGTGACATGAAAAACAATGGTAACGCTGTGCCATCTCTTAGGCGAGAGCAGAGGCTTGCGAAGTGACTCCCTCCGCATCCTCTTATTGGCCAGCATCCAGGAGGCGGAGCCTCCCTCGCTGATCAGCAAACGTAAGGATAATCGGGGAGTGAAATCTTCCTTACCTCCAGTGTTTGCAGTGCAGCATTGCTACACATTGAAACGTTGTGATGTCACCCTGTTCCAAGGATGAAGGACAGACTCTTCACACTTCTTCATGGTAAAGACACACGCTAACAGCAAAAGAATTTTGTATTTCGATATTGCGAGCCACAAGGTTTCACAGGGAATAGTAATCGGAAAATGCTTATCAAGCTGTTTAGTGCCCCTTTAACAATATGTGTAACGGCAAAAGGGCAAGGGAGCAGGCCAGGTGGTACATGGTGAAAAAATTTGGAACCCGAGAAAGGGACAGAGGAGGGACGACACGAACGTGTCGTGTCGTCCCTCCTCTGTTCCTTTCTCGGGTTCCAAATTTTTTCAACACCATGTGTATTTACTTTGAAACTATATGTATGTTTGTTGTCGTCCTTTGCTATACTTGCCCTCAGCACTAAACTTCTTTTTTTGCTTTAATTTCAATTCAGAGAGCTATACCTGATAAAAAAAATCAGAAAAACAACAGGGCAGCTGCACGCCAAAAGGAAATGAAGCAGGTTATGAAACGGAAGCGACATAGGGAACAGACATCTGAATGCTCTGACTCTGACGATGACCTCGTCCCAAAGGCACTGCTGCGCCAGCAGAAGCGCGAAACGAAGCGCGTCTTGGTCGAAAATCAGACTCTACAGAAGAGACTGGAAGCAGAGAGGCAGCTGTGCATTGATCTCCAAAAGGCTCTTCTCAAGAAATTCTGTATGTGCTATAGCCTGTTTAGCTTCATTGTTTATCATGTACTGCCACAGATGGTTACTTGTTGCATTTCAGTTCGTGTGACCGATGCCACCAACAGCTCTGACGTGACGGACAGTGGTGATCTACAAAAAGTTTCCTTGGTTTGTGTGATAATAGAATTGAACGTTCCACGTATAGCTTATTGTAACCTGCCATCTTAGGACCATAGCCGTCCAAGCACACAAGAAAGTGTTCTCAGCCAGGCACCTGACGGAAGACTACATGATCCCGATATCTCCCCCAGTCCTTGTTGCTCGTCGGAAAGAAATATTTGTCTAGACGCTGCTTCCTTCTCAGCTAACCTGCAAGCAGATGCAGCCAAGAGCCCCATTGCTGCGGACAGGTGCACCGAGGTAGTGTATACTTTAGCACTTGCTTCTTTCTTGTTTCCCTAGGTAATGTGTGCAGTCATCTTTCTTTTTGTGCATATTCCAGGAGCTTCCAGACATTTTGCTTGCCCCGTGTCTTTTCTTCATGCATGCATGTTATTGGAGGGAAATATGGCTGTTCTTTCTGTCACTACGTCTTAGGAAGCATGGTTTTACAGTACATGCTGTAAGTGCTCCTACACTTTTTTTTTTTCAGGACTATGGGCCGGCACCGTTGGTTTTGCACATTGATCTTCAAACCACATCAGGGACAGAAGCAGCTGGCGGTGTCAACACAGAGGTGACACATCTGACTAGACTATGGATGTATTGTTTCATGCCAGATCAGAGTCAAAGTTAATGATGCAGAAATCATCCACAAACATTTAAGCTTTACTTCAGACGCTTTGAGGTAACCTTATATATCATCATAAAATATTCCAGACAAAAACAATCTTCGGCACTTCGTGAGATTATTGATCAATTAGCTGTGTTCACCTTACATATTTGTTATGCAAGGGAAACAATTAGCCGACGCCCTTTGGCTGTAGGTGTAGCATATGTTTGTAAGTGCTCAAACATTGCCATGCCAGTACTGGACAGCTGTTTCAGCCTTACTGGGCCATCGTCAGCAGTATGCCGGCAGGCAACGTCTGGCCGGGTAGTGCCAGAAGGTCAGTAGCAAGTGATTCCTCTCGTCAGGTGTGCTAACACACCACTAAGGGCCACGCGCTTTCAGTGGTGTGTTCGACGGCGACGTATGAGCACTTACAAACATATTTGTTATGCAGTGCAGCATGCCAATGTGCTGGCTGAATCAACTATACCTGGCTGTAAATTGCGTGTTTGCCTATGTGGTTCACAGGTAGGGGTGACTTAAGTTAAGGAACAGGTGACAGAGGTGCTTAGTGTTGCTATTCTACCTGACAAGTACAGAGCACTGGCAGTGATTTCGTCATTGAGATAGAAGCTGTGTTTCTTAGCCTCCGTCTTCCCTGTGTGTGAACTAAACAGGCGAACACATAATTGACAGCAGGATGGCTGAGCCAAATAGCGCACTCATATTCAGCTCCATGCAACAAATGTGGAAACTGAAACCAGTCTCAAACCAAACAATAAAGTACTGTATGTCGACATTTTTCGCTCAATGTCCCAATAAATCAACATTTTACGAGACTGTCCAATGCATAATTTAAAAGCATCTTAGTTAAAGCATATACAAATGAGCTGCTTGCTGACTAGTTCTTTGCTGATGCCCTAGTGATCCTTACCAAACAGAATTTTCGTCCATAGCTTCACCTATTCACAGCACGATTATCTAGGGCACCTGCATGACAGCACAAGTACATGTAAACTGATGTAGGACATGTAGGGTCGTCTCAAGTACCAGCCGCATGAAACTCATTTTTTCGTAATTGTGTGTGCATGACAGGCTTTTGCAACACAGTAGCTGACTGATTTCCTGTTCTTGGAGGTGACTGGAAATACTTTAAAACAGAAATTCAAAAATCCGAATTACGATCAACAAATATTAATTTTATTAGACATTATTTCGCCTCAACTTCACATACAAAATTTGTAATTGTGCTGTGCTGTATGAGGCATGTGCTTGCAGTGACATCCAGTTGCATTTGGCGCGCGCCACACGTACGTTGCACTCATTTCACAATAGTGACAACATGTCTAGGATGTATGAGGTCAACGGTTCTGTATGGTACCTGAAATCATCTTCACAGTAACATTTCATCGAGCACTTGCAGCACAACTTATGGAACAGATGTGGCTATATTGAAAACTGGTGAATTTCGGGGGAGGGGGGGACAGTAGCATGCCCAAACAAAACTCAAGTACCATCCCACTTCAGAAAAGTGCCTTGACTCACTTGCCCTTGCCATGGTGTCACCTAGAGGTATACTTTAGGAGCTATAGACCAGTTTCAGCTGGGATTCCAATTACCAATCTAAGCTGAGCGCATAGTCCAAAATGTTGACTTCGAAATTTTTGTCATAGTGCCGAAAAATGTACAGTGGTGCTTTACCACAAGTATTACATTCCTGAAAGTCTGACTTTTGTACACCGACCTATGTAGAAAACTGGTACTAAAAATGTATTGATTCTACAGCGAAAAACTGTTCTCAGTTGGGGTCCAAAGTCTGAATCAAGTCATAATAATAAATGTCGAAATAATCAGTCGGCTACTGTATATACTTTATAGCTGTTTCTTTATTTGTGACGTGCACGGCACTTGATCTAAAATATGCTTCTTGTAAAGGGAATCTCTGGTGGATCAGCACCCCAGGGGAGGACTGTGGCACGTGCCAAGCTACCAGGAAGTGGCAGAGGGGCCCCTGTTGAGCTCCCACGTACACCACTAGCCGTAGTGGGCGATGAAGTAAGAAACCCTGGGTTCGAAACAGCTTTTCATAGTGTCTCACCGCACAGGAGGTCTCGGGCTCAGTAGCAATGATCACTGCCTCTGCCCCCACTTCCCTCACGTGATCACTGTACTCATAAAAAAGAGAAAAATGTCTACTTCTGAGCAGTGAAAGGCTATGGTCACAGTTTTACTATCTTTGAGCTCACAGGAGCGATACATGCCTCAGCGGTGAGACTCAAGTGCCTAAAAACAATGAAGTCGAGTCCTGCATCTGGCTAACCTTCCAGTGACTTTTATCTTTCCTCATTCATTGTCTCCACCCTTGTGACAAAATCACCATCTTGTCCTGGCCTGACATCACCAGAAACGCCATCTTGAAGCCCTGACCTTGTTTATTATTCTTTTAGAGCTGGCCGACGTTTTGTATTCAGCATAAATTCATTCGATGAACGTATTTTTCTACTGGCAGTTGCGTGGTTCCTGTTACTCGACACAGTTTATCCGTGTAAATTCTCAGTGGATCACATCTGTTGCGTGAGCCTTGGCACCGGCATAATTCACATCGTTGTGAATGGCGAGTACTATGAGGTGACTTGTTTAACTGCAAACATGTTGGCTAAAATTTGCGGCTATGGATTAAAAGGCATTAGAAACCGATATAGAGAAACTGCTACCACACTGTTCATGAGTAGTAGGGCCGCTGTTCACGGGCACCGCTGTTTTTATGACGTTTACATAGACGTCAGGCCAGGTCCTGCCCAAAATGCATTATGTTCTCCCGGTGAGATGTCGTCCATGGGGGGTTTGTGGTAGGGCATCCCTGTGTTTGAGATGTTCCCATTTCTGTGATTTGGAAAGGGTATATCATGATCACTTTCTGATTTCCTTTATTTGCACAGGCCTGCTGAGCATGAGCATGTTTTCCAGTTCACGCTTGATGGAAAGCTATCATGGAACAAACGTTACAATGCAAAATCAATTATTATTCTGAAAGTCTGTTCATGCATGTTTCCCCAAGTTTGGTGTCAGTTGCTGCAGTTGTTTTCGACGTTCAGTGTCTAGCTTAGTTTAACCTAAACTAAGTAATTGCGTGCCTCGTTATATTACAGGTGGTGCTGGAGGAGGGAGTGTCCGTCAAAAAAGAAAAGTTTGATTGGGTCATGGGCACTGTAGGGGACTCCCGGTTCTGCCGGGAAATGGCACGACTCCTGTGGGCCCACGATGAGCTACAAGAGCGCAGTGTAACTGGGGAAGCATGCCGCAGGCTGTTGAAGCAAGGGGCCATTCCGAGAAAAGCACTCACTCCAGTAAAGATGAGAGCTATGGCAGGTGAGACAATATTGACAACACTGTTCTGTGCTTCAAATATTGAATGAAGATGTATTTTGTCGCATGTTTATGTACTTTGCCAAAATGTGTCAGCTCAAGTGTTCCGATTGTGTGGCTTGGGTGCTGTCAACTTGTGTGGAAGTAAAATTGTGTGATATATTTTTCTTTCTTGAACTGCAGAGGAACATCACCATGGTGATGTTCCTTTGCCGCTTCAAAATCGAACACTAGAGAGGACATTTTGATACTACTTAGAGCAGGGCTGCGAAGCCCTGTCAACAATTTAAAAAAAAAAGAATAATGACTGTCATGAGGTGGTGCATGGCTCTGTAGCTACACGTTGAGCATAAGTTTACAGTTTGACGGTGCACTCCCAGCCGAGTGCAGCTGTTTCGTCCTACTTGGGACTCGTCAGCCCGGCGTAGGGAAGTGACACGGTCTTGGGTTGGCACTAACAGTGCGTCCTAATAACTTCCCCTACTCCCTACTTCAGTCTCTGGTGTCTTTTCTCCCCTATCTATATTCAACATCCTGGTCGTTCGAACCTAAATTTTGTAGCGTATTACCCAACGATGGCCAGCAGAAGACACGGAGAGAAGATAGTTAGGAAGTATCCCTTTTACGCCCCTACAGTCGCAGTACTTGGCGACTCCCAAACTAAGCACTTGCGCCACCATTTCGATTGCAGATCCCGTTCGATGCCGACGATGTTTGTGTCCCGAAGCGGTGGCCGGATCCTGGATTTCATCGAGGAGATAGACCAGCTGCCGGGGTCAGTTAGGCTGGTGGTTCTGCACTGCGGGACCAACGACATGCCATACGTGGAACCGGAGTTGGCCATCTCGCACTACAAGCAACTGCTCGACAAGATCCGAGCCCGACGCGGGATTGAAATGGCGGTATGTACACTGATCCTACCTCGATCCTATAACCGACGGCGACCTTTTATTGACAGGCGCAGGGAGTTCCAGTGCAACCCCCGGGCGTTCGAATTTAATCGGCGACTGGTAAGGTTGTGCAGGAGCTCCCCGCACCTGTGTTACCTCGACCACGGCTTCCAACACCAACGCCCACCCCACGTGCTAGCCGCGGACGGCCTCCACCCCAACTTCGAGGGCGTCCGACAGATCAGCGCTCATCTTCAGGACCTCGTCCCACGGCTCCTCCGACGACTGCCACGAGGACGACAGGACAACCCTGGAGTGCCGGATCCGGTGTGGCCTACACCACAGGAAGCAGACTCCCTCCTTCAACAACGGCAGCGACGAGGAGGCCGCAGCACCACATCGAAGCACGACTGACTAACCGCCGGTGAGCGTAAATTTTCCCAACGAAATAGCGACGTAACTCCCGAGACTGAAGCGTTCTTTAGGCTCCGTCAAGTATGCGATAAGAAAATACGCTACAATTCTCACCGCGCCGCACTCAAACTTTACAAAGAGCAAGAAAAAACTCCTAGAGGGTTGACCATTAAAGTGAACCCGACATTCCCCCTCGATGATAGACTTTCCCGTCAGTGGAATAACATTGTTCAAAATGCCTCTACTGCGCTAATAGATGTACTAATCTCTCATTGCGATGACTCTATTAACGAACTTTCTCGAGAAGCGAAAATCATCCACGATACGACGACATTATCCGACGCCCATCAAGAAGAATTGTCAAAATTTTGCAGGTCCCGTGAACAGCTCGTATCGAGAACTAAACACAAAAAGCTTGCCAGGGACGGAGTATGCTCACCTATTTTAGCTGATAATAATGAAACGCCTCCAGAAAGTATCTCGGTAAATAAACACCCGGTCACCTCTACTCAATTATTACTGCCCCAACTTCAACGTGATCATGATGGTGAATTGGACGGTGCGGCCTCTT
This sequence comes from Ornithodoros turicata, assembly GCF_037126465.1. Taxonomy (NCBI): domain Eukaryota; kingdom Metazoa; phylum Arthropoda; class Arachnida; order Ixodida; family Argasidae; genus Ornithodoros; species Ornithodoros turicata. Next base: position 64,443,809 of record NC_088203.1, read on the forward strand.
CCGTCCAACAACGTGTAACTGTATCACAAAACGTTGTGAACTTGTCATCCCGCACCCTCACCGACTCAGAATTCTCACTTCTGAATCGGGGTCTGTCATTCTGCCCCAACAACGCTAAACTAAATGAATATCAACTCCATCTTGATTTGGACAATTTCGCAAGACGTATGCGCCTAAAAGAATATTTTTTCGACAAACCTAACTCCAATCCGAATCCCTTTAAACCAACTTCTGATTTCACACCCGATGCCAACCGCGACAAAGCCCTGGATATGTACATCAAGGCTGTTCAAAGGGATGTACTTGACGCATACAACAATCCATCTAACCGCAAAACTAAACCAAATTTAACAGCAGCTGAGCAGCGCAGCCTCTCCGACTTACAGAACTGTGGCGATATCATTATCAAAAGGGCAGACAAGGGAGGGGCAATCGTAGTGATGGACAAACAGGACTACCTTAACGAGGGGTTCCGACAACTGGGCTGTAACAAGTTCTATGAGCCGCTTGACAGTGATCCAACAGATAAGATAGCTGCCGAAATCACCAAAACCCTAAAATCCCTAAAAGCGCGTGAAATAATCGACTCCTGCCTATATGAATTTCTAGCCCCCCAAAACCCTAAACCAGGCAGGTTCTACATGTTACCGAAAATCCATAAACCAGGAAACCCAGGGCGACCTATAGTTTCCTCAATCGGCACCGCCACGGAGAAAATTTCTAGCTTCGTTGACCACCTCCTTAAAGATATACCTCCCCGATTACCCTCATATATTAAGGACACCAACCATTTCCTCGAAATACTTAGCAAATGTGAACCACCCAATGCAAGCTTGCTTGTAACGCTAGACGTTACCTCCCTTTACACTAACATCCCACATGAGGATGGCGTGCTAGCAGCGAAGGCGGCGTATCTGAAGTACTCCGATCGCGCGGTTGACCCATCTGTATTACCAACTCTACTCAACTTGATCCTCAAAAATAATAACTTCGAATTTGACGGCCGCCACTATCTACAAATAAATGGCACAGCTATGGGAACCAAGATGGCACCAACGTACGCAAATATTTTCATGGGTGCACTAGAGGAAAAATTTCTAGCCGTGCGCGACAAAAAACCTAGTCTATACAAACGCTTCTTGGACGACATATTCATGGTTTGGCCACACTCCGAAGAAGATCTCACAGGATTTATTCGCGATTTCAACCTGGTACACCCCGCCATGAAGTTCACCCACTCCTTCTCGGCAACGACTGTTAATTTCCTAGATGTAAAAGTAACCTTAACCGAGAAGGGGTTTTCCACTGACCTGTACCGAAAGCCAACTGATGCTCAGCAGTACCTTTCCTTTAACAGTTGCCACCCGCGCCATACTAAACTCGCCATTCCTTATAGCCAGGCACTCCGATACAGGAGGATCTGCTCGGACGACGATGTTCTAAACAAAGACCTCGCGGAATTAGAGCAGACCTTCGTTAATCGTAATTTTCCACCCAGTCTAGTAAGAGACGCCCTGTCCAAAGCACGACAAACAGACCGGAGGAACTTATTCGGTAAACGCAACGACGAACCCAAGGGCGACCGCGTAAACCTTGTTCTTACCTTTGGTGCAGGCGCGGGTAATATTAACAGTATCCTCCACCGCCAAAATAGCATCCTTCTGCAATCTGAACGGACACGACAAATATTTGCCGAGAAGCCACGAGTTACCTACAGACGTGCCCGCAACCTCCAAGATAGACTAGTCAACTCCAAAGTTCCCAAACCATTAACACCTACGGCGGGATGCCATCCATGCAATGGTAAAAGATGCCAAATATGCAAATCAATGCAAAGCACGGCAGCGGTCAAGAGTACAAACTCCGACTTCTCCCTTAAAATCAATGGCGACTTTGACTGTAACTCCAGTAACATTATTTATATCATTCAATGTACAACATGCTCCGCGCAATATGTAGGTCAAAGTAAAAATTCATTCAGGATTCGATTCAATAACCACCGATCAGATGTTTCGAAAAAAGGTAGCCTCCCGGTTTCTCGCCATTTTAGTCGACCCGGTCATTCCGTTAATAACGTCGCACTTTTTATTTTAGAGTCAAATTTCACATCCGATCGCTGCAGAGAGAATCGCGAATCGTACTTGATCTACAAATTCCAATCTCTAATAAATGAGGATAAAGGAGTGCTATCAACTATAAGAAGCATATCCGGATAACTTTTTTTCTGTATGTCCTCGGAGTGCCCGCTGCCTCTTTTCTTCTTTTCTTTACAGTTGGACACAATGACTCTAACACCCCGGACAACAGGTTTTCAACGAGCGCGACCCAAGACTCTGACACGTAATCTCCCCGGCCGATGACCCAGGAACCTTCCGGAATCTTCCAGAACATGACTCACTGACTACTGCCTCGCAGTGGAATTGTACCAACTGTGACGACACTTTTGTAACCTTTTAAAAGACCTTGTACATAGATTTTCGTCTCAGTCCCGAAGAAGGCGGAGCTTCCGCCGAAACGTAGACTTCCCCAGACCCTTAGTTTAAATGCCAGCTTAATAAATAACTTCCCCTACTCCCTACTTCAGTCTCTGGTGTCTTTTCTCCCCTATCTATATACATATATATATATATATATATATATTTCGTTTGTTTGTTTAGCGCTGTTTTCGTCATGTTACCCAGGCCGTCCTTGCTTGTGAGCGTGGAAGTGTTGTGGCCCCCTGTCAGTGCGGTGCGTTGCTGTGCCTCACTCTGACCTCTTTTATTTCTGCATTTCAGTATATCAGATTATTGTAGAAATCACTAAGCACTAAATTGATTGTTCTGTTCAGCTCACAAAGATTCATCGTTACGTTGTGACTCTCTCTTGCTCTGATGCGTTTGTGATGTTCTAACTCGTTAAGTAAGGGCCATGAGACAGGCGGCACCAAAGGCGATTCAATTCAAGTCAAATTCTTAAAGTTTATGTTACACCCATTGCAGTTGCATCTTTCTCTTTTCTTTTTTTTAATGACTTACGACACAGCTTTGGTACTGACTGCGGAGGCACCGCACCATGGTGTGAAATCAGGCCCTAGAGATGCTAAGAGTGGACCAGCGGCATGACCGCTTGTTGGTGGTAGCCAAGGTCGCGCTGAAGACTGGGAGGTTGTGGGTTCGAATCATACCACCGGCTGCGCTGCCTGATGTTTCCATTGGTTTGCCGAATACTTTCCCATAGAGTTCCCTCTGAAGTCTGCCCAGGACGCGTACTAGTCCCCGTCCCCCACTCTTTCCTGCTGTCATCTCTCCATGTGTCCACATCTGTATGCCACTCATAACCACAGTTGCTGTGTGGTACTAACACATAAGTAAAAAAAAAGATGCTAAGGCTGGCCCTGCCTTGATGTGTCCATGGGTGGCATGGTATATATGGGAACTGGTACCAGGGCATTACCAACAAAACCAAGTTCAGTTGCAGATAACAACATTCACCGAAAAGAAGAATATGGGTGTTGTTGTTTGTGGTCCTATATGCTCCACATTGCACACTGAGTGCAGATGCAAGCACAATGCAGTCGCACTGTGCAGCGAGGTATGCGTTGCTCACCTAGAGATGTAGATCTTTCAATGCGGGTGGATGAATCAAGCCAGTTGCTCCATGAACTGCCATGTAACTCCTTGAATTCCAGGGCGTGAATTATCCATGTATTCAACTATACAGCAGCCCACAGGGTTTCAAAATAGCAAGTTTCTAAGAAACGATGACCATTTTAGTCCATTCATCTGTGTTTCTAGCCTCAGTGTGAGCTCCATTTCCATACTAACACCCCCGAAGTCTCCTCCACTGATATCTCAGTATAAATATCGAATCGTCTTTCTGCAATGCAAATGTATGTAAACAACAACAACAAAAGAAACAAGAAAGAAAGATAGATTCGAGGCAATCTTTCTTACCGTCCTAAAAATTTATCCATATGAGGCACCAGGGGCAGCCAAACGGGCCATTAATATGTCCGTGACTCCCAACACAAACACAAATGGAATGTTCTTTGGGGCCCACAGCGAATGTAGTCACGTAGCCACACGAGTTCGCCGACACTCTTAATTGCCGAACTTCCACACGAATATAACCATGTCGGTACCTCTTCGGATGTTCTTCTGGTTGGCGTTGCCATTCCGCAAGTTGGCTCAACCGGCTTCATCTCATTATCGAAACAGATTTAGGGGGGCAAGGCAAGCTGCCATGGCCTACAAACTACACAGCTGACTGAGTAATATCATAAACACATAGTTTGAGGTACGTCATAGGCTGAGTTAAGATGATGGCTGTAGCTAGCTGGAACTCCACTACCCAAAGAACACACGCGGTCCTCAGGACGTCCCCACAGTGTCATCGTGTCCTCGTCCTTCGTGTTTATCCTCGGGACGTCCTGAGGATAACACTTTCGGACTGTCCGTGAAGAGTCATTCAGGTACGTCCTGTGCCCGTACCTGTGGGTAGCTAGCGGGACGAGAAATATTACTTTGTTTAGTTTACCTGTTCAGACTTTCTAAACACATTTGTTTTCTTTTTGGGCCGATCCTGGGACCGGATTGAGATTTTTCTTAAATGAAGGGTGGTCCAGGGTAAAATTTTCTGCATCTAAAAAGCATGTCTGTTTATGATAAAATGGAGCGCATTACTCGTGGAATGGAGAGAAACGCGCGATTCTGTCGCACTGCTTTTGGCTTTCAAAGCTCCTACCTGAACGTCTCAAACCAAAATGAGTAAGAAACGTAGACTTTGCATTGATGTGGACCTAATACTTCAATCAATTCCTCACTTTGAGTATTCTCTCTTTGGGTAATCGAAAGAAACATGGATAGCTCACCCTTCGTTTTGTGTCACAGGCGAGCAGGACTCTCGAATGTACGGAGGATCCCGTTATAAGCAATAAACAGTGTCTGTTTTGGCTTCGGAAGAGAATTCTAGTACCTTTCGGAGTGGGTTTCTCAGACTTCGTGGCGTGCGTCTTTTATATCCCACTCTGCTTTCTCTTTAAACCGCTGCGCTCGTTGTTCTTTATGAATTGTAAAAGTTAATCAAGATGTATGGAAAAAGAGAAGTTATCAGGACTGCGTCTGGTTTCGTATAAATTATATGCAGAAAAATGAGGTACGGGTAGGTGCAGGGGAAGTCGTCCTCACAAGGTCCTGCGAGTGTTCCAGGTTGACACCCTGAGGATGTGCAAGTGATATGACCGGGAGTCCCACTTTAACACGGAGGTAACACTGGGAGGACCAGCTGATAACTTCCTGAGGATGTCATCGTCGTCCGGGGTTGACATCCTGGGGACGATAGCAGGACGTTTCTGTGTTGTTGGGGTAGGCATCACCGTCACAATTTTGGGCAGCGTGGATCTTTCTATGATGCCGTCGGCTGTCGTCACATGAATCTTGAACAATCAAACAGCGACAGTGCAAACCCAAAGAACACACGCGGTCCTCAGGACGTCCCCACCGTGTCATCGTGTCCTCATCCTTCAATGTTATCCTCAGGACGTCCTGAGGATAACACTCTTGGACTGTCCGTGAAGAGTCATTCAGGTACGTCCTGTGCCCGTACCTGTGAGTAGCTAGCGGGACGAGAAATACTACTTTGTTTAGTTTACCTGTTCAGGCTTTCTTCACATTTTTTCTTTTTGGGCCGATCCTGGGACCTGATTGACATTTTTCTGAAATAAAGGGTGGTCCAGGGTAAAATTCTCTGCATCTAAAAAGGATGACCGTCTATGATAAATGGAGCGCATTACTCGTGGAATGGAGAGAAACGCGCGGTTCTGTCGCACTGCTTTTGAATTTCAAAGCTCCTACCTGAACGTCTCAAACAAAAAGGAGTAAGAAACATAGACTTTGTATTGATGTGGACCTAATACTTCAATCAATTCCTCACTTTGAGTATTCTTTGCGTAATCGAAAGAAACATGGATAACTCACCCTTCGTTTTGTGTCACAGGCGAGCAGGACTCTCGAATGTACGGAGGATCGCGTTATAAGCAATAAACAGTGTCTGTTTTAGCTTCGGAAGAGAATTCTGGTACCTTTCGGAGTGGGTTTCGCAGACTTCGTACCCCTGACAAGATTTTTTTTTGCGTCTTTTACATTTCTCTCTGCTTTCTCTTTAAACCGCTGCGCTCGTTGTCCGTTATGAATTGTACTCGAAACAAACAGCGAGATTGTATTGCGGAAGTTAATCAAGATGTATGGAAAAAGAGAAGTTATCAGGACTGCGTCTGGTTTCGTATAAATTATACGCAGAAAAATGAGGTACAGGTGGGTGCAGGTGAAGTCGTCCTCACAAGGTCCTGCGAGTGTTCCAGGTTGACACCCTGATGATGTGCAGGTCATATGACCGGGAGTCCCACTTTAACACGGAGGTAACGCTGTGAGGACCACTTGATAACTTCCCGAGGATGTCATCGTCGTCTGGGGTTGACATCCTGGGGACGATTGCAGGACGTTTCTGTGTTGTTGGGGAAAGGATTGGTACGTGGCTCGAACTGTTGCCTGTTCTAGCATAATGTAGATCGTGGTACGACGAATGGTTTGTTGACTACTAAGTTTGCCTACGATGCACTAGAATACATATTTTAGTTCACCATAGTTTACCATGGTTTACCAAACAGAACACCTTTAGATCTTTTTGATTCCAATAAACCACCACTGCGCGTCGCTGAGTTGCCCGCCATTGGTGGAGTGCGCTAGTTCTGGCGAAAGAAATTTCAATAATATGACGGTTTCTGTTTCAAATTTTAATTCGCACTTTATGACAATGCTGAGAATGGATTTAAAAATTATATTACTTCAGTTGGTTCAGTGGTGGTTGCAGTTGTTCGGGGGGAGGAAAAAGCCCTGTGTAGACAAGGTAATCCATATCCGTAGTCTCATTTCGAAACCGCGTATCCGTTTAACCGTTTTCAAAGTTTCAAAGCGGACAAAGTGATTCTAGGAGATGCGATGCGATGCCATGCCAGCTCCACGGCCTTTCGTGATTGCATTTCATTTCTACGTCGCCGATGTTCTGCAACTAGGAGGTGAGTACTTTACTTTAGAATATATGTCCCTGTATGGTATCAGTGCAGTGTGGAATATCAAATATGTAGTGGCGACTGCGACTCAGTATCCGTTACGTAGGCTAGGTTCGCGACAGGGTAAATGAACTTCATCAAGTCGTTTCCTTAGGTGACAACGTAGCGTGCACTGCCAACGAATTAAATCGGCCTTCGGCGCACTCATATCAAATGATACGACGGTATATACAATCACCATAGCCGCCTTTCTTTGTTCCCCGTTTTCGAAACTACGATTCCCGCACTGGGCGTTTACCACCCGCCGAGCAAAATGTTAACCTCATTATATGTGTCGTGTTGGTGGGACATTTGTCAGGAATCCTGTAGAAGAGTAGTGGTTTTCTCCGGCATTACTCATTCGCAGTTTTGGGCCTTTTTTGCCATGTAATACATGCTTTTGCTTGTCTTCCTTATGCTTGCAGTTACACAGGCCGCCCTTACTCATTCATACAGTGTACCTGTAACACGCAGCAAAAATAAAGAGGTGTGTATTTTCGAAAGATGACATTGTGCCACAGGTAAGAGCAGTCATGATAGACGGAGCAGCTATATATTGACCCTAAGGGAATGCACTTTTTCTTCTTTTTTCAGCAAAATCTAACAGGGCTGAGCTACACCCTGTGCTAGTTTCTGCTGGAATTCTAGTGTGCAATATGGCTAGCTGCTGAACGCTGTCTAAAACTGACTTGTTCTACAGCTTCACCTGAGTAAGTGTCCATGTGTTACGAAACCGGTTGTTATGGTACAAGAGGGAATTCTTATTCTACAAAGAAGTTACCAGACTTGATTGAGGATCCGCTGTACACCGTTGATGCTGCAGCAGTGGTGCTTCCTGACATCTGAGAAAGCTTTCATGGATTCGTTTTACTAACAGCGGACTTTTCGAGTACACAAGTGCATACATTTTATTCAGTTACTCTTTTTCTTTTCAGTGAAATCTAACAGGGTCGAGCTATGCCCCTGGCTGGTATCGGATGGAATGCTTGTGTGCAGTATGACTAGTTGCTTAGTGCTCCTTAAAATTGTTTCTGCAGGTAACCTGGGTAATAGTATCCATGCGCCGGAAGACCAGCTGCTGGGATGCAAGAGGGAATCCTCCACTTATCAGACTTGTTCAAGGATCTGCTTCACTCTGTGGCTGCAGACGCCGTCTATATTGACACTACAAATGTGCTGGATAAATGTGCCTTTATCCCACAAAAATGGAACCAGTAAGTGCCTTATTCACACTTGTATAGCTATCCTTGAGTTGTGGGGATGGGAGGCATCTGTGAGGGGGATGATCTTGGGCAGCGCTGCCGAGGGAAAGCAGCCTTTGTTTATCAAGGTAAAATAAATCATTTGATGTTTGATTGACTTGCTTTGTGTTCCACCGGTTGAATAATTCATGAATAGGTGGCATCATCAAAGAACTTTTTTGGAAAGATCCTAGAGACATTTGCTAAGAAATGAGCAGCATTTGCATACGCTCACTAATTAAATAAGCATTATAAATTTTAAATTTGATTTTGGCGCCCTTGGTACCTGTTTTGTGCATAAAGACCTTCCGTGATAAACATGCCCACAATTATTGATTTTTGCGACATTGATTGCTTTCTGTTTCTATATTTTTTGTGCACAGCAGTGAACCAATGTGCTCTTTGTCAGCTATCTGGCTGTCAGTTACGTGTTTCTTTGCCTCAGAACGTGAAGGAGTGATGCAAGATAGAGAGCAGCCATGGGTGACGTTTCCAAGCACTAAACAGAACCAAAATTGTTACACATCAGGTGAAAGCGGCTGTGTGTTTATGTGCTGACTGCGCTTACTGACACCCCCCACTTTCACTGTATGTGGAAACATTTGGTTGCATTTAGTGCTATAGCTGCTTATCATTTTCGAGGTAAAACCACAGTGTCTACCACATCAAACAAAAGTAACAGCTCGTGTAGAAACAACCACCTGCTGCTGTTCCCCTCCTCCCGGTGTGTGATTCAGGCGAATGAATTCACTCAATTGACAGCCTTACACCATACAGCCTTACAAGTAGAGCACATTGCTGCACTGTTCCACAACCTGCTGCAACAGCACAACTGCAGTTAACTGGAACACCCATTGCTTCAAATACTGCCTGGTCGAAAGACTGATCTTCAAGAGCCATCAACGAAACATACATGCGACATATGTTTAGTAAAACCCGTGTTGCGTGAAGTACCTGGAGCAAGATACTTGGCAATTCGCTCCTGATATACACATTCCTGGATCAATGATGTTGAGTACATAGCGAGGCTAACAAGTCATTCCAGTCATCACTTCCAGGGATTTGAAAGAAATTCATTTTAGTACTAACATTCGTTTTGAAACATGTACATACATTTTTTTTTCTTATTTTCTAAAGCAAAATCTAAGAGGGTGGAGCCACAACTCTGTCTCGATGTGATATGGCTAGCCGATTCATGCTCTCTAAAACTCATTTCTTGTTTTGCAGGTTTGTCTGGGTAACAGCGTCCATGAGCCAGAGAACCAGGGGTGCAAGAGGGAATGCTTATTCTACAATTACCGCACTTTTTCGAGGATCCATACCAGTTTGTGGCTCCAGCACCAGTGGTGCTTCCTGTCAATACTTTCAAGCAAGTGCCACTACAAATGGGCAGATCAGCGTGTCTTTAACCACCAAAGCTAATCACATTTTTGCACAATATTTGTGCTTCATTGTAACAAACAGATCTGAAGGGTTCACCGCTGTGACTAGTTTTGCATTACAGTTTTTGGTTGAAATAAATTCATTACAAAATACCTGCTCTCAGACTGAAGTACTCACAAAGGGTTATACACAGACAGAAAATTCACATTAACACGCACGGAGGGTACGATAGACAAGACGTCTAAACTACGGATAATGGTAGCAAAAGTGAGGTACACTCTTAGAAAAAAGTTAGTATGGGAAACTCTCTTGGGGGTGTTCACGCTCGTCACACATATAACTCCCTTTGGGGTGTTTAGGCTACTCCACTTGTAAGGGTGTTCTCTTGACTCCCTTGCTAAAGGTGTTCCCCTGACACCATTCCTGCAGGTGTTCTCTTGACTGCCTTAACCAAGCACATTGCAGAGAACATTAGGCACGCCGTTTAGCGCTCTGTTATTTAGTGATGTTACTCCATTGGTTACTCCATTGATATTACACCATTTTTCTTTTTATGCAAATACTTATCTGTTTGTAAAGCGTTACAAAAACAAAACTGCCATCGCTCAAAAACACGAACAGGTGCAGCGCCTCTCCGTCTTACTCAAGAATCTAGGTAGTCCCATAGAACTACCCAAGCGGGAACGTCCCTCGAAAGCCGTCATTGGGATTGCAATAGTGTACGAATCAAAATTGTACAACCCGCTCCTAGAGTACCAAGGACCGAAACATTTTCATAACGGTGACGGACATACGATTTATCAACTCGCAGTGCATCTGCACTTCAAGGCACTTAGCGTTACAGAACAGATATCTCTTTCTATCATTGTGTTTCTTACTCGATCTGCCGCTTCCCTTGTCAATAGAGAGCATTTTCACGGACATTTTCCCTCGAATGAAACGACCGATCCGGGTGTCAATTACAATTATAACAAAAAAGACTGCATTGTCGAAGTGGCGTCTTTATGAGCACACGGAAACAAGATGTAGGCACCAGCTTGCTTATAAAATTGCAGTACCTGTTCCCCAGTATGTAATGTTGGGTACTTTACAATTATATGAGCCACCAACGGCTTTTCTTGGTACAGCCAGGGCTTGCGAAAAGTAAATGTGCTCTGTTGGGATACAACTACTTTGGCCATGTCATACACAGGCTTGTTTTCATTATTTGCAGGTGTGTCTCGATAATCGTAACAAATGAATAAATGTACGAGGCTGCACTGCTGTATAGTCTCGTCATAGACATTGGGGAGTGAGGCTGACACCCCTCCATGTAGGGAGTCTACGCAACACCCCGCATTAAATACGGTCACGGAAGGGTGTCGCTGCAACTCCCTCTCTGTTCGCGAGGGTGTCCGAGCATCGTCTGACTCCCTTATGATTCCCTGTTTTCTGAGAGTGTATAACAAAGGTCTAATCCTAGACCTACTTCCGAAATGGAGGTATAAAACATATCTAAGTCTAAACTTCAGTGCTAATGCATGTCTAAGAGCCATGACTAATTTTAGGCATCATGTCTAGAAAAGGGGTAAATCATGTCGACGTACGTAGACATTCAATGTCTAAGGTTAGACGGCTATTAGTGTCACATTAGCACGTCTACTGCTATGCTAGTGGACGTCTACTTGATATTAGGTCTAGCCTTAGATATTCTATAGTTATCCCAGATGGTCTAAGGTTAGACATCATATAGCCATCTATTATCCCACCATGTGCTGCCTGGGAACGTTCGGCTTCATCATCTGAGCAAACAGACATCACAGGACCTTCATGTCAGGAAAGTAAGACAGGTGTTCACGAAGCTAACCCAGTTTAAGGGACAGTAATATGTTCACCACATGACGGTGACAGTCACGTGAGCACACTTGTATGTAACCATGCAAAATGTTGCAAAAGCATTCGAACATTTCAAAATACTCAAGTGTTCCATAATCTGTAGTGTAAATATATTCTGAATTTATTTTTATATATTGCACTCTAGCATAAAACACCTTATGGGTGGAAAGAGATACTTTTAGAAAAAATAATGTGCACTATCCTTAGACATTTCTGATACAAGTAGTTTGTACTATTTGCATATCTGCATTTTCCTGCTCGCCCATGTCTTTATCAGTTAAAATGTTGTAAGGAAAATAAAAAGTCGACATTTTCACGCTGAAATGAACGTCATTAGACAGCAAAAAGAAGATATAAATAGTACGAACAGTGTCCACGCAGATCACACGTCTGCCTCGCAGTTTGTATCACTCTCACAACGGTTGAATCGGACTTTACGTTTCACTGTGCGGCTTATTATATCGAATCTGAGTACTACTGCAACACAAACCGAAAATATAATGCGCGTTTCTTGCCGTGCTGTTCATTGTACTGCGATTCCATGGAGGAAGGAAAGCTCTCCTTCCTCCATGAGGATCTAGTTTTAATCAAGGGCGATCCGGGATCCTTCCGGTCGATACCAGTTCGTTCCGGACCAGATTTGTCCGGACCTGTCCTGATAAATACCTGGTTCTTCCGGATTCAGGTTGCGGATCAGAAGTGTGTCAGGTATATTCGAAGCAACCGTGGTATAGCTGTTTTACTAATGATGCATAAATTCATTAGCTGGCTTGGCTGTACGTGCTTGTCATCATTTTTACAAGAATTTTTCGACAATAATTTCCATTTAAGCGCAGACGTATTGGTGCAGTAATCTAAATCCTTGAAATAGCCTTCCTAGGATTATCCCAGCTGCTTCAAAGCAAGACGTCACAGCAAAATATAGTTAAATTTGATGCGTTTAGTTGTTTGACATCATCCCACGTCCTCAAGCGTTATTCCGTATCATGCGTGTTCCACAGTTCCGTGTGCTTGCTGGCCCCTGCCGCGTGTACGCGACAATCGCGCAGCCATCGAGCGCACCACCGTCATTACCAGGCGCGGATCTAGGAGGGAGGGAGGTCCTGGGGTCCAGACCCCCCTCAATTCCAGACTTAAACATAGGGTTCAATGAACCAATCCCAGCATGCACCTGGCACTTGTCCATAGCGGACCCCCCCTCGGAAAAATCCTAGATACGCCCCTGGTCATTACCATCCTTGTCATTCCTGAAACGTATGTGTGCCCCGTGCTCTCTTACCTCGTGGCAATAATACACAGCGCATTCACGTAGACAAAGTGTACTAATGTCATTCTATCGCGTATACGTAGTTTTGCCGTTTGGCGTTGGAAGACTCAGTGAGTTGCCCCGTTTTCAAAGAAGTTATATCTAACAGGAATGACAGTTGCGACGTGGGAAAACGGTACGCTCATTTCATCGAAAGTGAAAGTTATACACGTGGCTATGTCACCTGTAGAAGTGATACACGGAAGTCCCATCCCTGCTGCAATGCAGAGACGAACATCGGACCACGGGCACCTTGCAGCAAGTCGTCGTCACTGTCGTAGAAAGCGTCCAATGCAAGTAAGTACAACTAAATCCAACACACCTTAGTAGTAAGATGTCTGGGGGCTTAATCGCTTCATGGTCGTTACGGTTGTTACAAGCTAACGAGTGGCGGGAAATTCAAAAAGGCGGGTGGGAAATTTAAAAAGGTGGGCACGTGATAGAACACGTGCACGACGCTCTTCGCGCGATACGTGAAGGCCGTGGTACACGTCACGCGCAATGTGTCGCGTGCCCACCTTTTTGAATTTCGCGCCACTCGTTAGCTTGCAACGACCGTAACGACGATGAAGCGATTAAGCCCCCTGGTCTTACTCTAGGAAGATCCAGTTAGCAACCAGGACCCCTGGACCCTGTGTCGTTGACCCCTGAGTCCTTCGCGTATTTTTCCCGGGCGGCGCGTGTGCGGAGGGTTGTGCGCGCGCTTACCGGCGGGGGGAGGGCTGCGCGTACGCTTATCGTAGCGTATTTTTCAGCCCGGGCCGACTTCTTTCGCCATTTTTCCACCTGGGCCGACTTCCCTGAATTTTTTCCGCTATAACAGGTGTGCAGTGGGTGGTTTACATGCAAGTATGGACATGCAAAGGATGCATGGATGCATGCTGTGACTCTGTGTGGAGGAGAAAAACCCAGCCAAAAAACCTGAAGCAGAAGAAACACAATACAATACATCTAACAAAAAATATACTTATTACAGGTACGATACAATAGCATTGAATAGGTATCACAGATCAAACACAATGTTTTTTTATTAACTGTAATCATACACACAAGTTTTCAATGAATCAGAATTAAAATGGAGTAGCATATTTAATCAAAGAATATATTCTTAATACAATTACAATAAAATTACAATTTGTATATTAAAAAGTCTGAGATGTGAGAACCATCATTGCATCACAGGAGTTTTAATTACAGTTTTAATTACAAGTTCTGATAGATGAAAGTAATTTCGAGCACAATATGGAAGCTAGGTTTAATATTTTAATCTGACACAAATTTAATTAATCAATTTCTTATGCATCGAATAGCGGAGACATAAGGAAATAATTCGAATCAACACGATCAACAGATAGCATTAATATAGAACCAAACCGACATATCCTCCAACATGTAGGGAAATAATCGCTGCGCAATACCATATCAAAACGAGAAACGGACACCACAATTAATCAAAGATGATATTCTTAATCAATATGATTACAATCAAAATTACAAGTTGTATCATAAAAAATCTAATATTCGTATACGTGAGAACCATCATTGCAATAGCGGGAAGTTCTGATAGTTGTATGTAATTAATTGTGAACAGCAGAGACCCTGGAAGACCATGGGACACGAACGACAAGAACGAAACGAACAGAAGAGGAAATAAAATCTATAACACCACATTTAACCAAAGAACATATTCTTAATCAAAACAACAGAGGTGGAGAATAATCTATCATTTTAACTTTCATAAAATCATCCTCGTGACACAATCTAATCGAATCCCGTCTGCGGGCTTTCAAGAAAAACCGAGATCCTCTCATGGTGTCTGGGTGTTGGATTCAGAAAACAAGGTAAGGTTTGTAGTGTCTCTTAGAATGAAAATTGTATAGTGTTCGATTAGATTATGTCACGAGGATGATTTTATGATAGTTAAAATCATAGATTATTCTTCTCTGTTGTTTTGATTAGGAACATCTTCTTTGATTGAATGTGGTGTTATAGATTCTATTTCCACTTGTGTTCGTGTCGTTCTTGTCGTTCGTGTCCAATGGTCTTCCAGGGTCTCTGCTGTTCACAGTTAATGACATACACAAGAGCAGCATTCCGGGACATTCCCCTCTGAAACCCGGCTTGACATGATAGCAGAGGACTACACAAGGAAGCTAAGTTTACAAGGTGGTGCGTGAGTACGTGAGGAGGAACAGATTTGGGCAGGGAGAGGAGGACATATCTGAGGCGAACAATTCCCTTTTCGCGCCCTGACCTGATAATGACACCGATAACACGCCTGGGAGCTTTCGCGTAAGATAAAGAATAAGACATGTACAACTGTGGGAACGAGCATGAGACTTTCCAGATATCTAGAGATTGCCGGATGAAATTGGCAGGTTGGCGCCTGTGGTACCCTTCTGGACGACAAATTGACTAAATGCGAGTTCTAAGGGTGCAGCAAGGACAGCAGCTACGGTCCGCAGGCAATACACAGACTACATAATTTTATGATGATACCGTCAGTATCAAGTTGGTATCAAGAGTTATTACGAGCTAAAATAGAGGAAACTGACAATTTGGCGCCAGTGAGTGCCACTTGGGTGACGATTTCGCGAAATGTCTGAAGTATATAGATTGGGCTTGTTGGTGTAAATCCACAAGCGACCAAGAAACAAACACGAAACAACAACAGAGGGACTTGTGTGTGATCTTGTCTCCTGTTTGTTCTTTGGTCGCTTGAAAATTAACGATTTGACCAAACGCTACTTCGCACGCTGTAGCAAGGGAAACAGGTATGGGCCGCGGACTCATAGCTATTAAGCATGGATATACAGACTACGCAACTGAATGATGACATCTTCGATATCACGTTTATATCCAGAGTTATTATTAAATGAAATGGAAGATGTGGACAATTTGGCGTCTGCGAGTGCTGTGGCGATGCGAGTGGTGGCGTCTGCGAGTGGCAATGATTTGATCAAACGCCACTTCGTTGGACCAGAGATTTTGGTGCAGAACTAAATACATTCAGAATCGAAGGCGTGTATATTCCCAAATCCCAGCAGTGGGTAGGAATACAGAAGGTCACCGACACACGAGGTGGTGAAGAAGTAGAGAACACTAAGTGAATTTTATTTTAGTGTATTTAAAATACTGTTTACCCATACTTATAGGTATAGTCGCAGGTGGATTCGTATGCTTCGAGGATAGCGAGGGTCAACAGGCTCTGGCAGGAGGTAGTCGTTATAAATTCGCGCAAGGTACACCACCCTTTTCTCGTTCCGAAAGGCGTCGTCCAGTACCTACAACGAAGAGGCAGTACTGCCGGTTGGTTATACGTGGAGTTGGCCGTGGATCTGGGACATGCGTGCACTTCCACAGACCGCACTTCATTTCCGGTACGTGACTCTGTCCTGTACGCTTGCTACCGTCCGCCAGTTGGTCCTGATATTTCACGAATGTTCCGGTCACCATACACGGCCACCATGTTTAGTGTG
Source organism: Ornithodoros turicata (assembly GCF_037126465.1). Classification (NCBI taxonomy): domain Eukaryota; kingdom Metazoa; phylum Arthropoda; class Arachnida; order Ixodida; family Argasidae; genus Ornithodoros; species Ornithodoros turicata. Next base: position 64,460,180 of record NC_088203.1, read on the forward strand.
GCACATAACTGAGCATCGACTCAATATGCCGTTGCACTAGAGAGGGCTCCCAAAACTGCAGCGGTGTTCACGTCCATATGATCGTGTCCGATGCTTGATGGAACCTCAGTGTCAGCCACACCCTTTAGTGTGCACATTTTGCACTGCAGTGTTAGTTCACTGCGCTGTCCTTTTCTGCGTTCAGAAACGACTTCCATGTTTGCAAGTGCACAACTGAATTGGTGATAGATTCCGAGCGCCTTGACGCTACTGAACAGATGCATTAGGGAAGACAGACGTAACTAAAGCCCACAATATTCACATGTAACTCAAGCCCACAATACTGACATGTAACGAAATCCCACAATATTGACATGTAACTAAAACCCAAAATATTGACATGTAACTGAAGGCCAAAATGTTGACATGTAACTAAAGCCCACAATACTGACATGTAACTAAAACCCACAATACTGACATGCAACTAAATCCCACAATATTGACACGCAACTAAAACCCAAAATATTGACATGTAACTGAAGGAAAAAAACGTTGGCATGTAACTAAAGCCCAAAACATTGACATGTAACTAAAACCCAAAATATTGACATGTAACTAAAACCCACGATACTGACATGCAACTAAATCCCAAAATACTGACATGTAACTCAAGGCGAAAACATTGACATGTAACTAAAGCCCAAAACATTGACATGTAACTAAAACCCAAAATATTGACATGTAACTGAAGGCCAAAACATTGACATGTAACTAAAGCCCAAAACATTGACATGTAACTAAAGCCCACAATACTGACATGTAACTAAAGCCCACAATACTGACATGTAACTAAAACCCACAATACTGACATGCAACTAAATCCCACAATATTGACATGCAACTAAAACCCAAAATATCGACATGTAACTGAAGGCCAAAACGTTGGCATGTAACTAAAGCCCAAAACATTGACATGTAACTAAAACCCAAAATATTGACATGTAACTAAAACCCACAATACTGACATGCAACTAAATCCCACAATATGGACATGTAACTAAAACCCAAAATATTGACATGTAACTCAAGGCCAAAACGTTGACATGTAACTAAAGCCCAAAACATTGACATGTAACTAAAACCCAAAATATTGACATGTAACTGAAGGCCAAAACGTTGACATGTAACTAAAGCCCAAAACATTGACAGGTAACTAAAGCCCACAATACTGACGCTCATGACGTCGTAACGCTGAGATTCATTTCCCAATTTGAGGGAGCCAACATTTCTATCCATTTATTTACCGTACTTCGACCTGGGTCCCAAGTGCTCCGATTCCATTTCGGCTTCCATTCTGATTCAACTTCGATCCTGAATAACTTTTCTCAGCCGAAGCATATCTGCACACTTGCCCATCAAATTGTCCGCTGTACCTTATTGTACACTAAACGATATGGACGTGTCTGAAATCTGCCCCAACCAGCTCCATCCGCCGCCCGAAATTCCAAATGCTTAGAGTCTAGGGGACCGCACTTGATCCGCGCTCCTGACCACGTCATGGGATGAGGAGATACCCAGTGCGGTTCAAATAACTATTGTAAAGTTGTCCCATGAAACAACAGACCCCACTTCCCGTTGACATCCTACTGGATGAGTGCTAAAAGCGCTGCCAGGTTTCCGGCATCCAGTGTAAAAGAAAATATTTCACTGTATAACCTATCCAGCGCCACTATTTTTTTTACAAGCATGATCCTTCCACATTTCTGTGGCTGCGACTGGGAATTCCAAGACAAATAAGTTTCATCTACTGTTCCCCCGAGAAAATGAGCATCGTTGAACAAACAATAAATAAAATTGGGGGCAGGGCTAAGCTGCCCCTGCTCCCGCGTCATGGTCAACGTCGGCCTCGTCGTCTTCCGGCCCCGTGCAGCGGTATATAATTTCCAGCGGTCAAATTGTTGTTGCTTGTGACGACACACTCGATGAGAGATGGCAGCACTGCGCTGCCCATTCTGAAGCGGCGTACTCCACGGATGACTATACCTGACAAAAACTCGTGTGCTGAGTCAGCGGCTTAACATAGATTAAATCTTTTTGCTGGTATTGGTTCTTGATATGATTTCCTAGTGCGTGATCGAGCCAGATTTTCGATTTTGGGCGGCTCCATTTTGTAAGCGAGCGGAATCTCGAAATATAGCTTTTCCCAAACCTTTCGACTACGATATAAAAACTTCTGAGGCTAAAACGCAAAATTTGCTTCGATCAGGCACTAGATATAAGTATCATCTTCCACTTAAAAGCAGTTGCACCGAGATCAACCAAATTTTCGCGGCGCTACGGGAGTTGAAAAATGTATGGGGATTCCCATAGAGCGCGTCGGTGGTGATGCACCGCCTTGAAGTCCCATGTCACATTTTGCCTTCCGCAGGTAAGAAAATTTGATTGGCTGAAGTGTGGAAAGGAAAATCAGTGACGAAACCAAAATAACATGAAAATGAGTTTTTTTCTGGGGGTTCACTTTGAAACGCGTTCGGGGGTGTGTTATCGCATCTCTGAATGACAATGCACGTCTGCCCCCCCCCCCCGCCTGAAAAGGAAACATTTCCGTGACGTGATCCAGCGGGTGAAAGTATTTCTACCGAGGCGACATTCGTCCCTTACAACTACAAATGTAGGATGCATCGGATGCACCGTGCGGATCTTGTTGTATTGTTTTTTGTTTTGTTTTCATTGCGCGTTAGCGCCGCGAAGTAACTGCGGCTATGAGCGCCGTACAGCCGTTGACGTTGACGTTATGCGTGGAAAATGTAAGGTGCTCCAAAAATAAATTGCATAGCAATCAGCGAGTTTAGATCAGCTTGAAACGGAACAACAATAGCGCGTTTGATGGTGCGACCCGTTTCTTCAGTCCCAGCCTATACCTTTCAACTTGGTCTCCAATGTTTCTTGTAGATTTCCAATAACCAGTTGTATGGATCCATGGCATTCAGACTGGCATGGGATTGAGTATAGCCTGTATAGGGAAGTAGAAACTGGAACAGGGTAGCATACCGCCGGCGGCGATTAGACACACCAACTTCAAAAATAAAGTTGTTCATTAGCAGATTTGGAGATAACGCTAAACAAGTGCTACGCGCCCTCGAGTACATTATTTATTTCTCGCTTAAGATCAAGCAATGCTTAGATCAGGGTAATCAGGGCTATCACACACACGGGCCGCATGTGCATGGCTTGCAGTCATGCACATTTCAGCAGTCAGCTATTCTGTGCCCCGAGGTGTCTTGACCACTAAATAGAATAAGACTCCACAACCCCCACCCCAACAATGAAGAATTCGAAATGAATGGAATCACCAGGTTTTCAGGCATTGTTTTTACCCTTGTTCGATGTAGTGCTGCTCCTGTCGACGTTACGAAGTACATTCACATTCGAGCAGCTCTTGTGACTCATGAACCTCAACAAGTAGTTATAGCGAGTTGGTCTGAACGTGAATTTTGATAAACTACGCTGTAAGTAATATGATAATTAAGAAGTAATAGTGGAGACAAGGGCAGAGAATGGCATCATTTCAGTGCTCCTGAACGTTGGGATAATTGTTCGTGAAGAACTATGTACGAAGAACTTGAAACGCCTTTCAAATTTTCAGTGTCTCATTTGGAAAAGAAGCTCATTTGTTTCTGTTGGTGTGTCAAGTGAAGTTTTTCATTGATGAATTGTATATGCGAATGCCTAATAACTAAACCGCTCAGCTGTTTACGTTAGTAGTATGGGATGGTCTGTCATAGTGCACAACGCTCAACTGGCCTGAACACGATTTAATTAGCAATTAGAGCTAATTGGGACCCCCACATTATTCAGCATCCTCCAGGGAGCCACCACACTAATTGGGGAGCATCTAACGTGTCCAGACCAGCTGAGCGTTGTGCACTACGAGAGTCCATAAAAAATAAAAAATAGGTAGAAAATAAAATAGATATATAGAAATAGAGTGGAGAGAAACAATTTATTCGAAAATCGACGATGCCGCGGCGAAGAAACCGCTCCGCAACACCCGAGTGACCAGCGCCTGCCATGTTGGTAGTTGGCACCCAGCAGTTGCAGAGATCGACGACAGGTGGCCACTTAGTTGCAAGGCATCACACCAGATGGCGCCACCATTGTAGCTCTATGCGAGAAAGACAGAACAAGACACTAGCGGCAGGTAAAAAATGGCAACACTGCTGAACAAGTCTAGGCATGCCAGAGAAAAGGTCTAACCGCTACTGCTAAACTGCACGGAGAAAACAGTACACATCGGGGGAAATGCTTAGCAGGAGCGATTGCTTAGGCCTAACCACAGCGTCAAAACACTATGCAGCTAACAAAAGGCAGGAACCGCTAAACGTGCGTCAACACGGAGAAAAGGCTCGGTCACTGCTGAACAAGTCTAAACATGCGCGAAAAGGCTTAACACGAGCGCATTCAAACATCGGCAAATCACTCATTGGTTACCGCTAAACAAGGGGGAACGGCAAACATGCGAGAAAATGAGTGCGGTAAAACAACGCGGCAAATCACTCACCTTTTCCCCCGCGGCGACTGCTCATCAGCCAGGCAGAAACTGAGCGGGCGCGGGGACGGCGGAGCAACCGAGCACACGTCTGTTCTCCGCGACAGCCAGCCAGAAACTGATCGGACGCGGGGACTGCGGAGCAACCGAGCACACGTCTGCTCTCCACGACAGCCAGTCAGCAACTGACTGGGACGCGCGCGCGCTCCTAGCGCCCTCTGCGCCGCCCGCCCGCGGGCTGTTTCGGTTTCGGCTCTCCGCTCCTCCCGCTGCGCGCGCGCGCTCCTAGCGGCGACGGGTGGCTTCTCAGTTTCGGTTTCGCTCTCCTTTCTTTGTGCGCGCGTTTATCTGTATAAAGGCAGCGCGCACCGCGCTCGCATCATCATTCTGACAGATACGTGGAAAACGCCATGTGCGGTTTATTCTCCTGCGTTTCTCGTCGGCGAGGAAAGACAAAGAACGAAGAACTTCGCGAATTTATTTGCGGCATCGTGAAGGAAGCCTTTCAAGTCCACCGCCTGGAATGGTTGCAAGCACATCAAGAAATGTGTCAGGACAAGATGAAGACGCTCGATCGCATCTTAGCGCCGGACAGACTGACGAAAAAGAAGTCCAACATTTGCCTGGATAATCTGTATTAGGAACGCAGTTCCGATCTAGAGGACGACGACGACGTGTAAATAAAAGCGATGCATTTCTCTTCGAATCTCAGTCTCTTCTTTTTCTTCGTGCAACGTGTACACACCCAACATGTCTTCCCCCGAACCTTTCGTTTCCGTCATCCTTTTCGCTGTATCTTAAGCGGCCCCTCCATGTGCGGCAAACCTACTTTCGTTGCTAACATGCTGAGGAACCTGAACGACGTGGTGGATAAGCCTCCGTCACAAATATTCTACGTACAGAAATATGCTTCGCCCAGCATGCAGGACGAATTTGGGGACCCCGTAAAATTTACCAAGGAGCTACTGCGAGAGTGGGACACGACGCACGCTACGCTGATCGTCGTCGACGATCACATGACGGGCACCGGTTCCTTGAAGAAGGTGACCGATCTTTTCATTTGGGGTTGACACCACGCCAGCGCGTCGATCTTCTTACTCGTTCAAAACATCTTTTTCGGCAGTAGCCATTTTAGAACTATATCCTACATCGTCAGTTACGTCGTCCTGTGGCGCACCGTGCGCAGCGTGCATCAGATGGAACATTTCGGGCAACAGCTATTTGGCAGAAAAAGATTGGAGTATTTTCTGGATGCATATAAACAAGCGATGTCGTCGCCCCACGCTTATTTACTCGTAGATGTTCACAACTATACGCACGAGGATCACAGGTTGCGTAGCAATATCTTTCCGGGAGAACGTCAATATATCTACGCCCCAAAATGAATCTCCGCCCTCACCTCACTTTACTCAAAGTACTCTCCACTCTACCCCCTCCGCGCCGTCGCGACGCCTTGAGACGATCTTCCTCGCCCGACATGAAACACCTCTCCGAAATTTGCCTCAATGTATTGGACAGAAAGATGGCTCTAGCTCCAGACACGTTCGCGCGTTTGAAGAAGCACAAACGCTTTTTACGACGGCTCGCCTACAAAAACATTCACAAGAATCCGCAACGTTTGAAGCTCTATCTGTCTCAGCAGCGAGGACAGGGCGTTCTTTCGTCCGTAGTTCCTCTCCTACTTTCCGCCGTGTTGAACCTTTTCGCCAATGGCCAAGAAAATTTAAGTGACCATCTCTTCCTCCATCAGAAACATTCTTTCCTCGAAGGAGAGTGACAACGTCAAAGTGAAACTCATACTGCAAGCACTGTATCGTATACTCAAGCAGTACAGATTCGACCCCTACGACAATAAAAACAAGGCGTCCGACGCTACAAATGACTTTGACTATTCGCTCCTCTCTCCAGAGGTGGACGAAGAGGAAGCAGAAAGGGTCGTCTCGGATTTAAAGAAGGTTCTTTCCTGGGATCACGAGGGTTGTGTCTCCGTGTCGGGCAAGCCCATCATGCACTCCTCCGTTTACGAACTCGTCAATTATTTGTTGCAACGTAAGACGGGAAAGAAATCTTCCTGGTTCCCCAAAGTCTCGAAACTATTGCGTCTGATTTCTCTGCCCAAATCTCGCGATCCTCAAGAGCAGCAGCAGCAAGCCTCCATTGCGTGGACGACTTATGGAGGGATATGAGAAGCCAGCGGGTGGTTTGGGGGTGTGGACCGCTATAAAAAAGCTCGTCACTTGAGCAAACAGAAGGCTCTCACCATTCTCAGAAAGCTGGATGCCTACACGCTTCACCATCCAGTCAGAAGAAAGTTGAATAGGAGACGCATCATCGCGCTCAAGATCAACGACGTGTGGCAAATGGACCTTGCAGACTTTTCAAAATACAAAAGATTCAACGTGGCGATCGATTCCCTCTCCCGCTTTCTGCGCACCCTCCCGCTAAAGACGAAGCGCCCCACCGAAATGAAAAGGGCTATGATACGACTTTTTCAGGGAGGTAACGCACCTACACGCATCTTTTGCGACAGAGGAGGGGAATTCTACAACAAGACCGTCAAGGAGCATCTGTCACAAAAGAAGGTCCACATGTATTCCACCTTCTCTCCAGTAATCAAAGCATCGCAGGCAGAACGCGTGATACGCACTGTACGCGAGAGAATATTCCGCTATTTTAGAGTAACCGGAAAATACCACTTCGTTTCTGCCACTCCAAGATCGTGCGCGACTACAACAACACCAAACACAGGACTTTGGGCATCAGCCCGTCCGAAGTCACACCCGAAAACGAATTGGAGCTGTTCAATAAGATAAATGGGAAGCCCGTCGTACCCTCCGTGAAAAAGAAGCTCAATGTGGGGGACAAAGTGAGTCCTACTATACAGAAAAGGTTTTCATAAGAGCTCGGAAGGGATTTGATCACCTCAGATTTTCACCGTTACCCGCCTGAGAGACACCTCCCCCTCCCGTCGTGCACCTGGAAGATTACCGGGGTAAGGAAGTGGATGGACCTTTCTACCCGGAGGAGGTACTCGTCGTAACCCGAGACGTCAATCAGCCTTGGCCAGTAACGAAAGTGCTGAGAAAGAAGCAAGTGAACGGTCAGAGCTTCTCCTTGGTTCGCTGGTTCGGTTACGACAAAGAACACGACAGTTGGGTTCCGAGCAGCGACGTGGTCAAGATTGGGAAATGACGTCAGACATCTACGTCCACCTGCTCTCGAACGCCAGCATGGATAAGTTTCCCTCGAATAAACTCAACGTCTTCACGGTAGCTTTCGAAAGTCTGCTTCATCTCTCGAATCGCTATAAAATCGGTCTGATGGATCTCAGCATAAGCAACGATTTTTCAAATATTGCATACGAAAGCCAAGATGCGAAACTCGAGGTTTCATTCGAGGACACGGTCGAAGCCAGGAGAACTTTTCGTGTCACCTCGGATCTCGAGAGGGATTTGGGAAAAGCCCTTTCGGAATTTAACGTTTCTTTCGCGTACAATAAATCGCGATATGACTTCGTCTTACCCCCGTGGACGTGAAGCCCGTGGAATTGGACCCTCGGCTAGCTCAGGCGCTCGACGCCTCGCTAGCGTCCCGCGAAGCAGGTCGTGCTGTGGAGCCTCCCAAATTGAGCGAATGCGAAGCCACCTCCATCTTATTGGAGCACGCGGCACCAGTCGCTTTCGGCGACGTCGCTTTGAATTCGGAAACCACGTCCCTACGTAACACACTCAACAAGTATTTCCAAATGCACAAGCTGGATGCCTTGCTAGAATTCGCGGATAACGTCTACTCTCTGAAAACACCGAAAGGGTTCCACGTACCGAAACCCTTTGTCAAGCTGCTACATCTCACACCCGTTGAGGGACACGGAGAAATGCTACGCATCTCTCTCCACGTAGCGCGCCAACTTTCTTTCACGATCAAGACGAAAATTCCTCGTTCTTTGCAAGTACATCTGCCTCCCGGCTATAATGGGACGCCTCAAGCACTTCTGGATGCGATTAACCAGCGCGTAGGCGAACGCGCACGCTTCAGCTTCGACGGAACTGAACAGAAATGTAAAATTCGGCTTTCCGAGGGCTCCTCCACCCTAAGACTTTCCGAGTACCTGGCCGTGGTTTTGGTGTTCGAATCGCGTACCGTGTTCACGGGGGGAGGAGCATGCCACGAGCTCCGTTGAGGTACTCCTGGAACCCCCGTTTGATAATATAATCGTCTACACGGATATCGTGGAACCCACGTACGTGGGGAGTGGGAAAAAAACGATATTAAAAATACTACCCTTTTATTACGAGAAAGACAAGCAATTCGTCACCTACATGTTAGATAACATCCAGTATTTTAACCTGTCTCAATTCGAAATTCCCTCAGTGACGATCGTTCTCGCGGACGAAACAGGAAGACGTTTGCCGTTGCGATCCAAAGGCAGAACCAATCTAACGTTGCATTTCAAAATATGTACCGTAATTCCCCCAAAATAATTTCCGTGTACACGGGACCCCTTTTCCAACGAGGGGGCGGTGTGTTGAGCAACATATCCAAGTTTATCGTTCCCATCTGGCAGCAAATAAAACTGATCGCCAAGAGAATGTTGAAGCGCTTGGCGCGGCCATAGAAACGGGGAGAGACGTGCTGGATTCCACGGAGGGCTCTGGAAACAACAATGGGAAGAAACAACGCAAAAGACAACAAAAGGTGCCGACACACAATGCACCTGCAGATATCTTTGGTACGCCGTGAAGGTCGCACATCCGCCGCGCGCTCCGTCCATCATGACGTAAACGACAGGAAAAATACAGACGCCGATCTGTCTAACGAGTGATATGATGATATTCGAACCCCCTTCCATTCAATACAGCGTGGAAGATACTTCGTACCAACTTTTTTATCCGGTCAACGAAGTTTTGTATTCAAAATTTGCAAAGGGCGCACTTGGATCTCTACGGTAGCTTTGTGTCTTTGACCGTGCGCATTGTTCACGATGACGGGGAAGAAATGCACGAGAAAGATGTCGTTTTCCCAATAGACCATCTGTTGAGCGGCATGTTTAAGACGGTCACCGTTTATGCGATCAACAAGCTCGTCAGTTCCAACGATTTGTACGCCTACAGGAGTATTTTGGACGTCGTGCTTCATTCCACGCCTCTGGCTCAAGATACAGTGCATGCGTGCTAGACTTGTCCAGGACAACGAACATTTAAAGAACGATTACGACGTCTCGTCTCGCGGTTCGAAACAGCGTTACGAAGGGACGAAAGGTGGGAAATACTTTAACCTGGTCGGTCAGATTAATACCGACCTGTGTAAACAGCCGCGCCTGATGGTACCTGCCGTCGAAATTCGCGTCGTTTTCCTGTTAAACAACGACGAATTTAAACTCATATCGGTCCCCAACGACAAGAAAACGTACAATTACGAGGCGGATATTAAAGAAATGACGTTACACTTGAAAAAGGTGACGCTGGCACCTTCCCTGTTTTTGGAATACGAGCGGCGGCTTCAGACCACGCCGGCCATCTACGTGTTATGCGGATTGAAAACCAAGGTGCAGAGCCTGAGTGCCGGGAGCTTGGACGCTCACTTTGAAAACGTTCACCCCAAAAGGGTACCTTCCAAATTATGCGTCGCCCTGCTCGACACGTCCGACTTTCTCGGCGACATCCAATCGAACCCCTACAAATTCCGCCATTACCTGTCTCATTCGATGCTCTCCGTGGACGGCCAGCAAGTGCGAGCCGAGTACGACTTTAAGAACGACCTCGTCAAAATTCCCTACTTTAACTTCTTGCAAGAACTGGGTGAGAAACATTTCAAGTATAGCTACGAGCGATTTAAAACGAACGGGTTCCTTGTCTACTTCAACTTGGACGAGGACAAGTGTTCTTCTCCTTCGCATTTGAACGAGTGGCGAAAAGGAAGCGTTCGCCTGCAATTACGCTTCGCTAACGCCCTTCCACCCGCGGTCACCGTCCTCTTGATTTTCGAGTGTCCCAAGCTCATGTGCGTCGACAAGGACCGTACGGTCACCTTCCCATAGAAAAGATGTACGAGAGCGACATCTTGGAACTCGTGTCCCTGAACCCCCTCGCTTCCTCCATGCTGAGAGGCATTTGCGCTTCCGACGAAGCCTTCGTTTTACGCAAGACCGGCTATTAAATCATCAATACCGAAGAGCGGAGAGAGCGCGGGCAGCACTGGGGGCTCTACCTGAAAAAATACGACAGGTCTGCCGTGTTTTTCGACAGCTACGGACTTCCCCCCATCGAAGCAAACCTTTGAGGGACTTTACCAGCAGTGAACGAGTATAACGACAAGTGTATTCAATCACCTTTTTTGCCTTACTGCGGGCTTTTTTGTATCTACGTAGCGACGCGCATGTCGAAGCGCTACAGCTTGAAAAATTGTGTATCCATGTTTTCCTGTAACCTCGAACAGAATGACGAAACAATAAAACGTCTCCTCGTGAGCGAACTCGTTTCGTAAAATAGTCTATTTATTTTTGCACGACATACACAAGACGCTTGCGAGACGATCTTCCAACGTGCTGACCCGACGCTCGTCGTCGCCGGTCACCGTGACGTCGACGGATGTGTGGAGAAGCCAGTAGCGACGGACGATAGGACGGTTGAAACCCGCGTTGATGAGACACGGGTCAACTGTCTCTCCTCGTCTATACTTTTCCAACAGCTCGAGCTTGTAATCTACGAAACACTTCATTTTCTTTGCAATCTTCCCACTGACGGTGAACAGACGTAAGGGTATCGTCTTGAGAATCGAGCGAAAGTCTCCCTCGCAGCTATCGCCATGAATATAATCGCGTAATCGCAGCAAGTCCCGACACATTCGCGTTTGCACAAAGGTTGCAAACCTCTGCTCTGCGTCATGACTGAGACGGAATGAGAGTATATATAGACAACCTTTTTTATTTCTTGTGAGAGGTTATACATGAATCAGGCTTCAGCTTTGGTTTCGTAGCCGGGAAGACAGCCCAAATACGGATGAAGGCCCGAGTCTAACCAATGGTTGGGGTTTCTCGACCAGAGTCCACTGCAACGACAGGTGGTCAGCTGATCGCCGATCCGCAAAAAGAAGGTCTTCGGAGGAGGCATGAAGGTTAGGACCAGGGGTAGATCTCCCGTCAGTAGCCATTCGTAGTCTGCAACGAAAGGAGCGTGAGAAACACGTGTTCTTTTTTTATCTTAAACACACGTACAATCTTCTTCAGTCACAGAGTGACACTGATGGTCCATCCTCTCTATGACGTCATTGAACATGTTTGAACATGTTTGGACGTGTTTGAACATGTTGTGACGTGTGTAGACACGATCCTCGCAATACGAAAAACGTCACGCAGTACGAATTAGACTGGTGGTTAGTGTGTCGCGTTCAGTGTAGGAGGTTCCTGGGTTCGAATCCCACACTGGGTCTTCTCGTCGTCATATACAAGTCGTCCCAGAGTGTTAGTTAGAAATTAGTGCAATGTTTTATTCAACGTCGATGGTATCATTGCCATATGCGACATCGCAAAAAGGCGCGAAAGACGGAAGGCGGGGTGGTCAAAGTACAGACGACACCGTCGCAATGCGAGGATGAGGAGGACGGCGTAGCCACTATAAAAGGTACGCTGTTTCTACGACGATTGATCGAAAGCCCACGCGGAGAGACGATTCCTTCCTTTTTTGTCACAGATGAGGCATTCGACGGAATGGCTACTAGGTACACGCTTCTCTGTTCCCCGCACGACGACAACGTCGACGATTTGCGACTCTATCTACCGAGCATAGCTCCAGTAATCACGAGCGTCCTCGAAGCTTATCCCATGCCTTTCAAATTTTGTCTGTGCTCGAAAGCACTCATGATTAAGGACGGAGCCAATGGGTTGACTTCTCATCTCCTCCACGTGAACCTTCATTTGAGAGTGGTTCATAACCGTCAAGAAATCGAAGGCGCGATAAATGCTGCCATCGCAGAGTCCTCGCAACGCATAGAAAACTATGCGAGACAAGGGTCTGGTTTCACCTCGAACAACGTCCAATGTGTTGACTTAAAACTAGCGCGCTTAAAACCGAAGCGGATTGGGTGCACGATTGAGCTTCGCGAGCTGCTAAAAAGAAAACGAAAGACTCTCACAAACGTCAAACTTCCACCGAATCACGAAAATGAGTGTTTCAAGTATAGCGTGCTGACACTCTTGCATCCATTGAGGAACAACCCAAACGATTATGTTAGATACCGCAAGTACATGAATCCTTCAAATCCGGAGACGCGCATAACGTACTGCCCGCCCTGCTTCCCAGCCACTTACGAAGACATTTCCCTGTGGGAGAGAAAAAACAAAATCTCCGTGTACATCTACGTGTTCGACGAGCAGACGAGTTCGATAACAACAGGACGGGTTCCCTGCACGCTCTATAAAGATAAAGTCCACTTGCTCGAGGTTAGGGAGCATTTCTATGGAATCAGAAAATTTAGCACTTTCATGGGACGAAGTGACTACTTTTATTGCGAGAAATGCACGAGCGGTTATGGGACCAGAGAGGCATTGCAGCAACACGAACGTCTGGGTCACGACGTAAACGAAGTGATTCGCGAAATGCCAAAAGCGGGGGAGCGTGTCTCCTTCAACAAGATACAGTACATGCATCCCTATCCCTATTTCGCGGTGTTGGACACGGAGAGTGTCATGGACAAGGATGCACTCGTTAAGGACGCCGTGAGTGTGCACAGGATGAGCGCGTACTGCATCGTTGTAGTGAGATGTTGGGACGGAAAAATACTAGGCCTGGATGGCTATTTGGGACCCAACGTGGCAGAGAAATGCTTGCTCTCGCTCAAGCGATTTAGCGATCAAGTCGATAGGTTGAACCGTTGTCCCGCGCCGTTGGTCATGAGTATGGAAGACCACTTTCGGCACGCGAGCGCGACACACTGCGAATTTTGTGGAATCGAATTTAACCGACATACGCGGAAGGTATCGCACCACGACCACACCCGCTTCGTAGAGCCCGGTTCTTCGAATTTTGTCGCGACGCTGTGTGATACGTATAACCTTACGTGTTGTAACACCAAAGAACTCGTCGTGTGCGTGCACAACCTGCAATACGATTTGAGCTCCCTTCTCCGCCACATGCACGTTCTAAATATGGGCGAGCCGTGGATCTTAGCTTCGAGTTCGGAAAAGATAAGAGGGTTCAACATTGGCGATCTCTATTTCCGCGATACCACGCAGTTTTTCAACCTCTCGTTGGCTAACCTGGTGGAAACCCTGCTCGCCAGCGGTGGCGAGAGCGCGTTTCATTGTACCCGCCAAATGTATGGTGACCGTTCCCGACGCCTCCTCAGGAAGGGCATTTACCCGTAAACCTTCGTCGACAGTTTCGAAGCGTACAATTTGCCCGCACTACCGCCAAAGGAAGCTTTCAAAAGTGACCTGAACGACCAAGAGATCACGGACGAGGACTATCAGTACGCCCTCGATATTTTCGAATTGTTCGAATGTAAGAACCTCGGTGGTTACACGCGTCTCTACGTCACGCTCGACGCCTGTCAGCTCTGCGACGTCGTGCTGCATTTCAGGAAGATTGCGCTAGAGACGGATAGGTTAGATATCCTACTTACCGTGTCCCTCGCCAGCTACGCGAGGGGCAGCGCTCTGAAGCTCACCAAAGTCAAACTCGAGCTCATGAGCGATCGCGAGATGTACGAAACGATCGAGAAGGAAATCAGGGGAGGCATTTGTAACAGCTTCCACAGATACTGCCGGGCTAATCCGAGGGATGCGACGATTACGATCCCCAGCAAGAAAAGACTTTGATCCAGTACCTCGACGTGAATAGTTTGTACCCGTACGCGATGACTTTCCATCTCCCGACAGATGGTTTTGAGTGGGTCAATCCTTCGAGGTGGAGCGAGATCGATTTTCTCAACATTCCTCACGATTCGGATGTGGGTTACGTGTATGTGGTAGACTTGTTGTATCCCGAAGAACTGCATGCGTTCGCCAGGGATTTTCTCCTGGCACCCGAACACAGTTGCGTGGACGAGAACGAACTGTCCCCCTACCAGCGACACCTGAAAGATGTGTTAGCGTTGAATGCCCCTCCCACAAAGAAACTCTTGCTGACGTTCTACGACAAAGAACGCTACGTATATTCATTATGCATTGCTTGCTCTGTACGTGAGGTTGGGCATGAAAATAAAACGTGTTCACAGTATCCTCTCGTTCCGCCAAGACAACTTTTTGCGAACCTTCGTGCAGAGAAACATTGCGTTGAGGAATGCCGCAATCACAAAATTCGAGCGACTTCTGTACAAAACCACGTCGCACAGCACGTTCAGTAAGACGATACAAAATGTGAGACGCATGAAAAGATACGCAATAGCCTACGACAAAGAAAGTGCACTACGAAAGGCTAGCTCCGTCGACAGTCAGCATTTCCTCATTCTGACTGACAAGTGCATCTTGTACGAGATGAAACATCGCACCATCAAATGCACGCACCCCCTTTACGTGGGCTTTGCCATTCTAGAAATATCCAAAGTCCGAATGTACAGCTTCATCTACGAGTCGCTCTTTTCTCGCTTGACGTGTCCAGTGCAATTGATCTATAGCGATACGGACAGCATAATTTTCTCTCTCACGTGTGCAAGTCTGGAAGAACAGCTGATGAAGATAGAGAATGAGTTAGATCTGTCTTCCTATCCACCGGACCACCCGCTTTTCAAAGACGAGCACGCGAACCAGATGGGGTACTTCAAAGACGAGATGGGAGGTGGTGTTATTCAGGAAGTCGTAGCCATCCGAGCGAAAATGTACAGCATTCTCTTGG
Organism: Ornithodoros turicata; assembly: GCF_037126465.1. Classification (NCBI taxonomy): domain Eukaryota; kingdom Metazoa; phylum Arthropoda; class Arachnida; order Ixodida; family Argasidae; genus Ornithodoros; species Ornithodoros turicata. The sequence continues at coordinate 64,475,537 of NC_088203.1, forward strand.
CTGGGTCACACAAACAGATCGCGAGAGCGAAAGCAGTTAAGAAGGACGTGGTGAGGAAACACTTATTGCACGAAGTGTACCGAGATTCTCTGTTCAATGAAAAGACAGTCTCTCAGAAGCAGTGCACCATCCAGAGTATAAAGCAAACAATGTACACCATTTCGAGACTCAAGAAGAGCTTGGTCCCCTACGACGACAAACGCTATCTCGTGGATGCCGTACACTCCTACTTTTACGGAAGCTGCGAATACGGTGACCTTTGTTGTGTTTTGACGCGTATACAATTACGATAGTACTCTCTCCTTGTGCAGCACCGGAAAACCCGGAAGAGAGCCCGAGACCGTCGACGTCAGGCATCGAATAACCGTGGCACAAAGAGCTGCACGCGCATGTAATCGAGAATAAAAGTTCTAGTCGAGACATGCTTCTCTTTCTCTCTCTCTCTGTCTCTCAGACAGGAGAAGCACGGGTCATCGTGGCAGTGTGGTAGCGGAACGAGTGTACGAAAAGAATGACCATTCCGTCATCGTACTGGTACCGTGACCCGCGCAATGACGACGCTGCGATGAAGATTTCCCATATCCTTTCTGTTGAGGCAAGTCAGGAAGGGTGCAGGCATCTATCGACCAATTCTTTTGTATGTATTCAATGAATATGTTTCAGTGAAAGAAAACACAGAGTCTCGTCAAAGTTAGTTGGACTGTTTAATGCGTTGCATGTCAATAACCAATCGGTATTTCAATAAATCAATGACAAAGTTCACAATGTAGACTGCTTGCAAATGTCGTTGCTTCCGCAGGGCGTGCTTAATATGAGCGATGGCACAAGCGAGAAGGTCCACGATGTCTGCAGCGATGTAGTTGAATTCTGTGTTGGACAAGCTCACAAATTCGCTCATCAGTCCCAGCGGTCCGTCAGGAACCTTTATGCAGACGTTCTTGTAACGGCGTAGATCCGACGCACCATCTCCTGCAGCGGCCCCGGCGAGATCTCTCTTATATTGCCAAAGCCTACCATGTCTATCACATAGTGAAAAGCAGTGATGACGAGCTCGTTATGGGGACTTTCGCTGTTGAAACATTCCTTCTCCACTTCTTCCCAAGAAGCGTAGGTGCAAGAACAATTTTGTAACGAGTGGTAGCTGTACATCTTCACGCAGTGATAATGCGAGCGCGATGCCTTTATACAGACAAACGCGCGCGCAAAGAAAGGAGAGCGAAACCGAAACTGAGAAGCCACCCGTCGCCGCTAGGAGCGCGAGCGCGCAGCGGGAGGAGCGGAGAGCTGAAACAGCCCGCGGGCGGGCTGCGCAGAGGGCGCTAGGAGCGCGCGTGCGCAGCTGCTGGAGCGGCGGTCAGTCAGTTGGTGGCTGGCTGTCCCGGAGAGCAGACATGTGCTCGGTTGCTCCGCAGTCCTCGCGTCCGCTCAGTTTCCGGCTGGCTGTCGCGGAGAGCAGACGTGTGCTCGGTTGCTCTGCCATCCCCGCTCAGTTTCTGCCTGGCTGATGAGCAGTCGCCGCGGGGGAAAAGGTGAGTGATTTGCCGTGTTGTTTTACCGCGCTCCTTTTCTCGCATGTTTGCCGTTCCCCGTTTTTGAGCGGTGATCAACGAGTGGTTTACCGATATTTGACAGCGCTCGTGTTAAGCCTTTTCACGCATGTTTAGACTTGTTCGGCAGTGACCAAGCCTTTTCTCCGTGTTGACGCATGTTTAACGGTTCCCGCCTTGTGTTACCTGCATAGTGTTGTGACGCTGTGGTTAGACCTAAGCGATCGCTCCCCTAAGCCTTTTCCCCGATGTGTACTGTTTTCTCCGTGCTGTTAAGCAGTAGCAGTTACACCTTTTCTCTCGCATGTCTAGACTTGTTCAACAGTGTTGCCATTTTTTACCTGGTGCTAGTGTCTTGTTGTGTCTTTCTCGCATAGAGCTACGATGGTGGCGCCATCTGGTGTGATGCCTTGCAACTAAGTGGCCACCTGTCGTCGATCTCTGCAACTGCTGTGTGCCAACTACCAACATGGCGGGCGCTGGTCACTCGGGTGTTGCGGAGCGGTTTCTTCGCCGCGGCATCTTCGATTTTCGAATAAATTTTTCTCTCCACTCTGTTTCTATATATCTATTTTATTTTCTACCTATTTTTTAATTTTTTATGGACTCTCGTAGTGCACAACGCTGAGCTGGTCTGGACACGAGTTAGATGCTCCCCAATTAGTGTGGTGGCTCCCTGGAGGATGGTGATTAATGTGGAGAGTCCCAATTAGCTCCAATTGCTAATTAAATCGTTTTCAGGACAGTTGAGCATTGTGCACTATGAGAGTCCATCCCATACTACTTACGTTAAGGTACTTTGATATAATTGCGGTCCTTTCCACGGGTTTCATTACACCCCCCCCCCTGAGGGAGATGTATACTCCCCCTGAATTTTTCCAACCACCCCCTGCAATTCATGATATTTCTTGATACAGCTTGGCCACCAATGCATATACCCATAGATATGTATCCATAAAGATATACCCCCCTATGGTTCGCTCCGCTCGAAATCACGCAGACATCTTATCACGCCGGGTACCGCATCTTGGCTTCTATGCGCATTGATGATAGTGCCAGCTGCAACAACAATGACAAAGAAGAAATTGTCGTTGGTCTTCGGTGCTGGTACGAGTTGCGAAAGGACTGAAAGCTGAGACCTGCCGTTTGAATTCAGCATGAGAGAGCCGCGACGATATGGCAAGGGAAAAAACTTGCCAAGATACGGGGCACAAAAGTGAACTTGCACGGCAAATCGCCTGCAGTCCGAACATTTAAGGCCCGTTTCGACATACAGCGCTTTGCTCCACAGCGCTGCACCACAGCACTGCAAAACAGCGCTGTATTTCCACTGTGGGGTTCGCACTTGCAGCGCTTGTCCCAGCGCTGTACTTGGTGATCTCACGTGATCGAAAAAAAAAAGTCAGCCCCGTCACGTGAACGCAGCGCCGCGTTTTTCATTGGTTCAGGGAGCCTATCGCTGGGAGAGAGCGATGGGAAAGTTCACCGAAGCTCAACTTCGCCAAGCGCTGTTTTCCATCGAGTCGCAGCCGGGAGAGGAGGGAAAAACAGCGCTGTTTTCCAGTACTCTGGAGCAAAGCGCTGTATGTCGTAATGGGCCTTTACACGGCAACAGACACCTAGGAGCACTGGTGCTAAAGTCTGAGGAAAAGACATCATAGATGAAAGTACATATCCGTTATGAAACCGTTTGAATTTCGCAGTTCATGGTAACCAACCAATTTTTCTCGAAGTGCAGCACGCATAGATAAGTCCATGATTCGCTTACACGTCTACCTGCAAGAAATGACCCACAGTCTCCTTCTGAAACATTGCATCACTCGCCAACTTCTTTCAAAAAAACTAAAAAGTAACCTTTCTGCAACCCCGATGATGGCAGGGGCATCCAAGGAATACACCACAAAGAGTCACTGGTGTATTCTGCATAGCGAAGCCATTATCAGCGACTTATACTAGGCCCTTGTACTGGGATTTTAACAGTGGTGACTGCAAAATTTAGCAAAGGCGCCGGCAGAGCCCTTTAAAACGGGCGAAAGCCTTTGTATCATGGTGCCAAAGGCATATTCGAGACGGCTTATGCTACTGCCCTTCCCACTGGGATTGTAACGGAGGCGACCGCAAAATCCGTAAAAGACCGCAGCAGAGCCCTTTAGAACGGGCGAAACCTCTTTAATCATGGTTCCAAACAGATATTATCAACGGCTTATGATGCTCTTCTACCGGGATTGCAACAGAATCGACCACAAAATTCGGAAAAGGCAGCAGCAGAGTTCTTTAAACTGTACGAAACCCTTTGCATCATGGTACCAAAGGCATGTTCAGGACGGCTTACGCTATGCATTTTTAGCGGGATTGCGCTAGAGGGGACCGCACAATTTGGATACGGCGGCAGCAAGGCCTTTTAAAACGGTGGACACTCCCTGTATCATGAAGCGAAAGAAAGAAAGTTATCAGTGCCTTGGTGCAATGCTATTCTGCTGGAGTTATAACACAGACGATCGCCAAATTCGGAAAACGTGGCAGCAGAGCCCTCTTAAACGAGCAAAACCCCTTGTATCATGCTTCCAAAGACTTATACTATGCCATTCTACCGAGATCATAACACAGGCCACCGCAAATATCGGAAAAGGATGCGGCATAGCCCTTCAAAACGAGCGTGACCCCTTGTATCTGCTGCCAATGACATATCATCAATGGCTGGTGCTATGCCCTTCTACTGGGACTGTAACAGAGGCTACCGCAAAATACAGGAAATGCGGGAGCAGAGCCCTTTAAAACGGTCGACAGTAGTATAGCGCCGTTACGCACAACAGCCAGCTCTTCTCAACAGTAATCCAGTTCTAGGAATTTCTAATCCACCACCCATTTCTAATCCAGGTCAAGCCAGCTCCAATCCTGGCTCGACCCCTTCAAGGTGATCCATCCAATTTCTATGTGATTGGCTACCCTTTTTGCCACATCTGCTCACTCGCTCATAGACACCAAAATTATCTATTCTATTCAACTCTAAGTCGGCTCATAGGAAGGGAGTCGCCTCAGGACAGAAGCCAACAAGAGGCAACTCCCTTCCTACATCTCTACCGGTTCGCTGGATTTCTACCCATCGAAGTCGGCTCATAGGCTTCCAAATCGCTCTTTTTTCTAATCCAGTTCTAGGAATTTCTAATCCACCACCCATTTTTAATCCAGGTCAAGCCACTTCTAAGTCCTCTAGTTGGTTGGTCACAGCTCCACCCCTTCACGGTGATCCATTCAATTTCTGCATGATTGGCTACCCTTCATTGCCACAACATCTGCTCACTCGCTCGTAGACGCCAAAATGATCTATTCTATTCAATTCTAAGTCGGCTCATAGGTTTTTAAATCGCTCACCTGTCTATTGGTCCCAGGGTGGTCACTTCCATTCATTTCTAAAATCTAGTGATTGGCTCAGGATCCTATTGGCTGCCTCTCATACATGTTCGATAGACTCATTGGTCATTCCTACTCACAGGTTACTCGGTCACACGCTTTCAACTGCATATTGCTTCATAATTTCAGCTGCATAATAGACAACCACTCATTGATCAATCCCATTCATTTCTAGGCCAGCTCATAGTTCCCCCAAATTGCTTATTGATCCGGGAGGTCTTCTTTTTTAGCCTGAGCGACTCTCGGCAATGGTTGGGACACAAAAACATGGTAAATAATTTTCAATGTTTATTGAGTACATCATGGCAGTCTCGGAGATATTGTAGTTCTCCCTGGGGACATCAATGCACGCCGTACATCTCCGCTCGCATCCATGGCATTTTTCGCATAAGAACCATGTGGGTCACCCAGGCACTCGTCCTTCTCTGTCCATAACCCAGAGGCAAACCGCAGGAGAGAACAGTATGTGACAGAACCATTAATTCTCTTCCTGCACATCCTCTGAAGAGATGAAAGAACGTTATGAGCTTCACTATTTATATCACCCACTTAAACTTACCATATTTGTAGCTTCCATAAGGACAGGAGTCGACGTCATTGCACAGGTATCCCTTGTCATCGTATGCCATCAGACTTCTTTTGATATTTCTGATGGTGTACATACACTGCTTCTTTCCAACGATTGATACTTGTTTGTTCGATACGCTCGTGTAATTGACCAAGGTATTGTAGTATGTCTCATGGAGGAGGTGCTTGCGTACAATATTCTTTTTGACCCCTTTAGCTCTTGCAATTTTCTTTCCTCCAGCAAATTTGACGGAATACATTTTAGCTTTCAAATATACTACTTCCTCAATAGGTACACTACCAGTTTCGCTTTTGAATGCCCCAAGTCTTCCACGATTCTTTTCACTGTACAGTGCATGATCCCGATCAAAGGAAGACAGACCTATGTGGTCGTCGGCGATCGCTCATAACTGATCTTCGTAGTCCTTGCAGAATAGGCTGAGGATCAAAGAATTCGTGTCAAAGTAGCAGGTAATCACTGGACAAGTGAGCTTGCTCAGCAAGGTTTCATAGTAGAATGAGTACATGGTTAATTTACTGAGTTCTAAAATCATAAACCCAATCTGGAGCGGGAAATCTCATCGCACTTTTCTTTTGCGCATTTCGTACATGACACAATCCGGGGACAAAATTTCCATCTGCACGCATTCTGCCCGACTCCCGAGGCGACTCGCTGTCTCCTCATCTAAGGCTACTCGAATATCACGCATGTTAAATTTATTTAAAAGTGTTCTCCCAAAGACTGCATTATTTGAGAGTTTGTAGAAGTTTTTCTCGAAAGTCGTACACGAGGCAACGCGTCTGGCAACATTGTCCTCGACGTAGGGACGCAGGAATGGTGCTTGACGAAATTTTAGAATTCGGTGAATTTTCGTCACCCTCATGCCCAATCTAAAATAGAGTGCGGGCAATGCGTAATGAACGATGTACTCGACCTTGTCCTTGCACGTTAGCAACAGCTTTTTGCTGTTAGCAGGCTGATACATTAATTCTTCGAGAAGCCCTCGCTGGAATGGCAAGAGCCATTCTTTTGGGACGACTGCCTTCTCAGGAGCCAGGGGGAAGTACCTCGTTAGAACGTGGATAGATTTTGGATACTCCAAGTCCCATACGTACACATACCCCACCTCCGAATCCATGGGGTGACGCATGAAATCCACGGAGCTAAAGTTCTCGACCCATTCGAAATCACCGACAGGGAGGTGCTTTATCATACTAAATCCATAAAGATTGATGCAATCTATGTATGATATGTACACCTCCTCTTTATCAGGATCATAGCCACTACACAGAGGGTTATTGGCACGTAAATGATGCCTGCTCACCTGACAGAGCCCGCCTCTAACGCCCGATTCGATGGTTCTCTACATTTCCTCATCTGCAATCAATTCCAATTTTGCATTCGTATAATTTAATGTGCATTGCAGAGAATAAGATGCCAGAGTAACGCGATGAAGCAATTTCAGTCCGCGTGCACTGTAGCACAGGCGTCGGAAGTGCTGCATTATGTCTGCATGTAATAGGGCATCCGTTTTCAGGTACAATGTGTTATAATCCCGTAAACTCGAGCACCCAAAATGTTCAAATACATGCACAGTGTACTGGTAGTCCTCGTCGCTTACATCTTCCCCAGTTAGATCATTTCGAAGAGCGGATTTTTCTGGGAGACTCAACTCGTCGTACAGTATAAAAGAACTAAGGTAACTGTAAGGGAACACACCTTTACGAAGCAAAATTTTGTAGTCGTCTCCAAATACCTGCTTCAAGCATTGGAACGCCTCTGCACCCCCCATGGATTTGACGGTTTCCACAAGCTCCCCAAGTGACGAATTTAGGTACTGCATGGTATCTCTGAAGAGGAAGGTACCAATTTCGAAGGAACGAATTTTTTCCATGGAGCTAGCCACAATGAAGGAAGGTCGCTTCCATCCGAGAACGTGAAATTCCCGTAACAGTCCAGCAAGATCATAAGACAAATTGTGGACCATGATCGGCAATTTTTCTCTGGTAGTGCACGCGACGTTACAGGGGTTGCACAGTGTCGCGATATAATTTGTCTCACCCGCAGTACAATGCTTCGAATGATCATGATGCCGGACACCAGGTAGGTCTTTCACGAATTCCAGTTTACAGTATGCATAGTGGGTGGCAGCTCTGTGCTTGGCTTGTTGTTCATCGCTCAGCACCATTGCAGCGGGGCAGGCGTTCAAGGCAATCATTTCATCACGCATTTCCATGAGTGCCTTCACACACTGCTTTGCTGCATCTTCCCCATGGTGTGTTCTAATGCGCATCACCTTTGAGTCATGGGTACGCACGAGCACAGCACAGAAGCTAGAGATAATGTGATGTTGCATGCCAACACCACTGGGTGCGAGTACGCTCTCAGTGTCCAACGCAACGACGTGGTTGTACTGCTGCATGTACTGTATTTTAGTAAACTCTACAAAATTTTTTCCCGTCTCGCAAAACTCCAAAAGGATTTCGTTCACGTCCGTGCAAAGGCGTCGATGTTTTGCCATGCTCTCTTCCTTCACGAAAGAGCGTGTGCAGCGTTCGCATACGAAATGGTTACTTCTTGTTGTCCACATGCGTTCGAGTGTCTTAATTAAAAAAAAATGCTCGTCTACTTCCAACAAGTGAATTTTCTTTTCCCATTCTACTTTTGGATGTCGCGACACATGTACTCTCTGATCGACGTACGCGTACTCGTACACGGAAATCTTGTTTTGGTTTTCGAATTTGTCAAGATCAGAGAAGGATACAGGGAAGTGACTAGGCCACCAGTACTCTGTTGCATAATTTTCATATTTTTCCATCAGTTCCTTTCCTGCAGGTGCAAGAGGGCGAGTGTATTGTACTTAAAGCACTCGCCCTCCTTGCGCTCTGGTAAAGGCACATTCATTAACACGTTTCTGCGTTTAGACAAATTGGTGGGAAGTAGCCCATTGCACCCAAATTTTTTAGTTTTCACAGCGGAAATACACATTTGAACTTTTTGAACATCAGTGGATACAAACCCGCTACCCTCGCGCTGGTAATTTTCAATGCGCCCGGTGGACTCCTGAGTCACATCCATCAAAGTATTTGGGATAGCTCCGTCGCTGTGGACTTCGCGAGCAAGCGCCATAAAATGAGCTATGTGTGCGGTTACATCCCCTCGATTTTCTTTCATCATTAGAACGTCAGAACAAATGCAACACCTAAAGGGTATTCTTTGCGCTCGCGAAATAGCAATTATATTGTGGAGGTGGTCCATTAAATATTGTCGCAAGTCCTCTACTCCCTGATCGTGAACAGATGCCAATAGCACATACGCTTTGACGGTACCTCGAAATGCGCTATCAGTTTGAAAGAAAGGCAGGAAGGAAATGTCCACATAGGGATGTGATCGCTCGACGTGAGCATGCAATGTGCCAGGTGAAATGTCTGGAGAAGGTGGTGAATTCTCTTCCAATGGCTCATCATCCCTGATATCATGAGAATCAGAAAAGCAGAACACGCATCTAGACACTGAAAAAAAAGAAGAAACACTAAGAAAACGTGCACCACAGAGCGTGGATGAAAAATACTTACTTTTGAAGCGAGCTCCGCACACTCCCGAAGCGATGCGAAGACTGCTGCCTCTTTACACATCCTCCCCACTTATATAGCGGCGACCTCGCTGCATGCCCCAACATGCACGGGTGCGAGGAGTCGTCATAGCCTAAAAATAACTTGCTCTGCATGTTCAAGGTCGCAACTTGCCCTTGGCTTCCCGTAATGCTCCGTCCGCCTACACCACTGCCGCACCTGAGCGCAAAGTTCGCGCTCTCATCACATGTAATTCCGATATGCAATTTGCTTCCATGAGCATGCACACAACCATCCCTTTTTGTTCACAGTGGCTGTGGAATTTCAATAATATTACGTAAATGAAACAAATTGCAGTGAAATGCAGATTCATCTCAGACAGGAATTTCTAACCTCAGCGTTAAACCGTCAGAAACCAGCATTTCATGCTCGAATAGCGAAATAGCTATGACTTCAAAAATTAAACACATGCTAACAAACTACCATCAACTAACAATTTCTGCTATCAGATAATTCTTGCATAATGCTACATGCACAGCCGCATCGTCCCTGCGTAAAGAAACCACAGGACAAGGGTACACAAATTCACTTAGGCGATGAGGGAAAAGGCTTAAGACCTCAGGAATAATCGCAGAGTCACCACACATCGCTACGCGGCTAACATAAGATAACAACAAGATACTAGCGGTGGGTAAAATTGTAACACTGCTAAACAAGCCCCAACATGCCATGATAACCTCACAAACCAGGAAAAAAGCACACATACGCGCGCACACAGCAGCTCTGGAATGCACAAGGAGAGGTGCTTTATTGGAATATCTACTCCTGGCTCAGACACCAACATTTCTGCTCAAATACCCATAAGTGCAAGATTAAGCACTGCTTACTTCATCAATATATCGAGCACCCAACAAAATCTAACAAACAAACCCACTTTCCGTGATAGAACACTATTCAGCTTTATCAAGTGATTTTCTTCTGCTTTAGCAGTGAAAAAGAGCCATGAAAAATTACACGTACTTGTGCTTGAATAGCTATAACTGCAAAAAAAAGAAAGAGAAAAAAACGAAGCATGTGGTAATAAACGGAGAAAAAGGCACCCATTTCTGCTATCAGATAATTATTGCATAATGCTACATACACAGTCGCGTTGTCCCTGTGAAAAGAGAGCACAGGACAAGGGTACACAAATCGAATTGGGAAAATCACTTCTACTAGTGCAGCATAATACGATATACGCTGATTTTTTTACAGGTGAAAATTACAATAAGAAGCCACCTGCTATGCAAGTGCAACAACCCTTATTTTTAAATCAACATTTCATGCAATACCACATAAATTTATCACTCGAGTCACACGAAAAGGCATACACAATGTTCTTACTGGTTAAGTGGGTTCACAGTTGCACACACACACACACAGCACAGACACAACGAGCGACAGTGAAAAATAAGAAATTACACGCGCTTCTGCTCGAATAGCAAAGTGCCAAGCATGACAAAACACATTTTCTACCACCAGAAAATTATTAAACAGAATAACACAATATTCGCAAAAATTAAGCTTGTGTGGCACACACACAACCTGAGGAACACACCCATTCACATCTGCTTTCTGAATTTGTTATACAGGCGTGAGCGATTCGATAAGAATAAAGCACGCTGCTTGGAGAAAGCATATATCATGTGTAGCTCAGTCTACTCTATCGAAAATGCGATAAACCTTATTTTTCAAACAAAAAATCACAGTCGGCATAATATACAGCAATATCGGCAATATCACTGAGGTCAAACACAATGAACTTACTTGTCAAGTGGAGACCCAGCTGCACAAACGCGCACGCACACTCACACATTTTTAGTGCCTCAAAACTAGCAAAAACCCAAAGTCTATTGACAGCCACATAAATTGATATTATTCCTCACGTCAATAATTATCCAACCATCGTCAAAACGGGAAACACGCATTTGCGAATGCGAAACAATAGGCCTTCCCGCCGGATGTAATACGATATCGCCAGTCGACCGTCCCAAAGCAAAAAAGAAACACAGCATCTCAGGAATGCATGTTGCCTATACATCCAAGAACAGCGTGCAGCAATTATAATACAGAATGGGATTCATTTCTTTGTACTTTTGTTTGCTTGCATGTAAATATTTCACAAGAAATATTACAGAGTGTAAAAGGAGAACAGCATTCGCTACACCCTGTAGCTCTTATCATTTTTAAACAAACCAGTTTTCATAACCACACTACCATTCACTAAATAGGGGAGTCACTAATGATTCAAATAAGATCAAATATTCCATCATCATTGATTGCAAACTTCACGCAAGAATAAGCAACTGCTGCGCGTCGTATTTTTCTTATAAGAAACACCAAATCTCGCCGTGTTAAACACCAACAGCAACGGAGACTAGGCAATTTTGTATTTATTTTCGTCGTTTCCAGCAGCTCATTACTTTGTGCGAGTCATCAAAAATTAAAAATTTCTGATCTGCTGCTGTTAAAGTGATAAAACAGTGTGCCCGCACGGGGAAACGATAACGGAGCGCGAGTCATTGCATCAAGCGTGTCCTAACTGCGTGAATGGGCCCGATGCGGCTCACGTGGGGGCGCGTTTCGAGGGCACTGTTTGAGAAGTTACCCGTCAAAAAGAACTCGTTACAAGTTCAGTTACGGTGTGCAAAATGTAACTAAGTTAATAACGAAGTTCTTCAGTCTCAAATGTAACTCGCAGTTACTGAGTTACTTAAAAAAAGAACGAGTTACTTCCAAGTTACTTCGGCCACAAAACAGCAGTGCGCAGGTGCAGTGCGTGTGAGCAGTTGAGTTTTAGACCTTGAGTTGCCTGCGGAGGAGTGCAACACGCTTAGGTCGTTTTCGTTTATGTCCAACAATAGATCTCTCCCTGTTTGTAAACAAATGACGTCATAGTGTTCGACAGCGCCAAAATTTGGTAGAATTGAACTACGCTCAAAGCTAGAGGTGAACAAGGTCGTGCCCGAGAGCCACGGTCTTGAGGGGATTACGATATGGTCCCTTAAAGGGACGCGACCCTCAGTCCTACTTTTCTTTCAATGGGAGGTAGCGAACAAGTGCCCGTTTGTGGAACCCAGCCCTCTCCTTCCGATCTGTTTCGGTTTCAGTCTGTCTACCAATGTCATGATGACGTTTCTCTGGTAATATTCGGACGCTTTGCATCTTACTCCCTGTGGGCGCACAATGGTTCAGCTTCATTTCAATGGCAGCGGTTCTTACTTCCTCAATAAAATACTGTCATTCATTGATTATCACGTTTTATGGCAAAAAAATGCCATGAAAGAACCAGAGAGAAAGCAAGAAAATATGTGGACGTGAGTGAGAAGCGAGTTAAAAGCAACTTGGAACTTAACTTAACTTACTTTGGCAAAGTTACCTGAAAAAGGAACGAGTTCCTCTGAAAGTTACCACGCCGCAAAAGTACCGAGTTAAGTTACAAGTTACCAAAAAAAGGAACTTAGTTACAGTAACGAGTTACTTGTAACGAGTTACCTCGAACTCTGGTTTTATCACATTAACAGCAGCAGATCAGAAATTCTTAATTTTTGATGACTCGCACAAAGTAATGAGCTACTGGAAACGACAAAAATAAATACAAAATTGCCTAGTCTTGGTTGCTGTTGGTGTTTAACACGGCGAGATTTGATGTTTCTTATAAGAAAAATACAACGCGCCGCACTTGCTTATCCTTGCGTGAAGTTTGCAATCAATGATGATGGAATGATATTTTATCTTATTTGAATCATTAGTGACTCCCCTATTTAGTGAATGGTAGTGTGGTTATGAAAACTGGTTTGTTTAAAAATGATAAGAGCTACAGGGTGTAGCGAATGCTGTTCTCCTTTTACACTCTGTAATATTCCTTGTGAAATATTTATATGCAAGCAAACAAAAGTACAAAGAAATGAATCCCATTCTGTATTATAATTGCTGCCCATTCTGTATTATAATTGTGAGGCACTAAAAATGTGTGAGTGTGCGTGCGCGTTTGTGCAGCTGGGTCCCCACTTGACAAGTAAGTTCGTTGTGTTTGACTTCAGTGATATTGCCGATATTGCTGTATATTATGCCGACTGTGATTTCTTTTGTTTAAAAAATAACGTTCATCGCATTTTCGATAGAGTAGACTGAGCTACACATGATATATGCTTTCTCCAAGTAGCGTGCTTTATTCTTATCGAATCGCTCACGCCTGTATAACAAATTCAGAAAGCAGATGTGAATGGGTGTGTTCCTCAGGTTGTGTGTGTGCCACACAAGCTTAATTTCTGCGAATATTGTGTTATTCTGTTTCATAATTTTCTGGTGGTAGAAAATGTGTTTTGTCATGCTTGACACTTTGCTATTCGAGCAGAAGTGCGTGTAATTTCTTATTTTTCACTGTCGCTCGTTGTGTCTGTGTTGTGTGTGTGTGTGCAACTGTGACCTCACTTAACCAGTAAGTACATTGTGTATGCCTTTTCGTGTGACTCGAGTGATAAATTTATGTGGTATTGCATGAAATGTTGGTTTAAAAATAAGGGTTGTTGCACTTGCATAGCAGGTGGCTTCTTATTGTAATTTTCACCAGTAAAAAAAATCAGCGTATATCGTATTATGCTGCGCGAGTAGAAGTGATTTTCCCAATTCAATTTGTGTACCCTTGTCCTGTGCTCTCTTTTCACAGGGACAACGCGACTGTGTATGTAGCATTATGCAATAATTATCTGATAGCAGAAATGAGTGCCTTTTTCTCCGTTTATTACCACGTGCTTCGTTTTTTCTCTTTCTTTTCTTTTTGTTGCAGTTATAGCGATTCAAGCAAAAGTACGTGTAATTTTTCATGGCCCTTTTCTTCTTTCACTGCTAAAGCAGAAGAAAATCACCTGATAAAGCTGTCTAGTGTTCTATCACGGAAAGTGGGTTTGTTTGTTTTTGTTTGTTTGTTTGTTAGATTTTGTTGGGTGCTCGATATATTGATGAAGTAAGCAGTGCTTAATCTTGCAGTTATGGGTATTTGAGCAGAAATGTTGGTGTCTGAGCCAGGAGTAGAGATTCCAATAAAGCACCTCTCCTTGTGCATTCCTGAGCTGCTGTGTGCGCGCGCGTGTGTGCTTTTTGCCTGGTTTGTGAGGTCATCATGGCATGTTGGGGCTTGTTTAGCAGTGTTAAAATTTTACCCGCCGCTAGTATCTTGTTGTTACCTTGTGTTAGGCGCGTAGCGATGTGTGGTGACTCTGCGATTATTCCTGAGGTCTTAAGCCTTTTCCCTCATCGCTTAAGTGAATTTGTGTACCCTTGTCCTGTGGTTTCTTTACGCAGGGACGATGCGGCTGTGCATGTGCAAGAATTATCTGATAGCAGAAATGGGGTTTTGTTAGCTGATGGTAGTTTGTTAGCATGTGTTTAATTTTTGCAGTCACAGCTATTTCGCTATTCGAGCATGAAATGCTGGTATCTCACGGTTTAACGCAGAGGGTAGAAATTCCTGTCTGAGGTGAATCTGCATTTCACTGCAATTTGTTTCATTTAAGTGATATTATTGAAATTCCACAGCCACTGTGAACAAAAAGAGATGGTTGTGTGCATGCTCATGGAAGCAAACTGCATATCGGAATTACATGTGATGAGAGCGCGAACTTTGCGCTCAGGTGCGGCAATGGTGTAGGCGGACGGAGCATTACGGGAAGCCAAGGGCAAGTTGCGACCTTGAACATACAGAGCAAGTTATTTTTAGGCTATGACGACTCCTCGCACCCGTGCATGTTGGGGCATGCAGCGAGGTCGCCGCTATATAAGTGGGGAGGATGTGTAAAGAGGCAGCAGCCTTCTCATCGCTTCGGGAGTGTGCGGAGTTCGCTTCAAAAGTAAGTATTTTTCATCCACGCTCTGTGGTGCACGTTTTCTTAGTGTTTCTTCTTTTTTTTCAGTGCCTAGATGTGTGTTCTGCTTTTTTAATCCTCATGATATCAGGGATGATGAGCCATTGGAAGGGAATTTACCATCCTCTCCAGACATTTCACCTGGCACATTGCATGCTCACGTCGAGTGATCACATCCCTATGTGGACATTTCCCTCCTGCCTTTCTTTCAAACTGATAGCGCATTTCGAGGTATCCTCAAAGCGTTTGTGCTATTGGCATCTGTTCACGATCAGGGAGTAGAGGACTTGCGACAATATTTAATGAACCACATCCACAATATAATTGCTACTTTGCGAGCGCAAAGAATACCCTTTGGGTTTTGCATTTCTTCTGACGTTCTAATGATGAAAGAATATCGAGGGGATGTAACCGCACACATAGCTCATTTTATGGCGCTTGCTCGCGAAGTCCACAGCGACGGAGCTATCGCAAATACTTTGATGGATGTGATTCAGGGGTCCACCGGTCGCATTGAAAATTACCAGCACGAGGGTAGTGGGTTTCTATCCACTGACGTCCAAAAAGTTAAAATGTGTTTTTCCGCTGTGAAAACTAAAAAATTCGGGTGCAATGGGGTACTTCCCACTAATTTGGATAAACGCAAAAACGTGTTAACGAATGTCCCTTTACCAGAGCGCAAGGAGGGCGAGTGCTTTAAATACAATACGCTCGCCCTCTTGCACCCGCAGGAAAGGAACCGATGGAAAAAATATGAAAATTATGCAACAGAGTACTGGTGGCCTAGTCACTTCCCTGTATCCTTCTCTGATCTTGAAAAATTCGAAAACCAAAACAAGATTTCCGTGTACGTTTACGCGTACGTCGATCAGGGAGTACATGTGTCGCGACCCCCAAAAGTAGAATGGGAAAAGAAAATTCACTTGTTGGAAGTAGATGAGCATTTTTTTTTTTAATTAAGTCCTTCGAACGCTTGTTGACAACAAGAAGTAACCATTTCGTATGTGAACGCTGCACACGCTCTTTCGTGAAGCAAGAGAGCATGGCGAAACATCGACGCCTTTGCACGGACGTGAACGAAATCCTGTTGGAATTTTGCGAGACGGGAAAAAATTTTGTAGAGTTTACTAAAATGCAGTACATGCAGCAGTACAACTACGTTGTTGCGTTGGACACTGAGAGTGTACTCTCACCCAGTAGTGTTGGCATGCAACGTCACATTACCTCTAGCTTCTGTGCTGTGCTCGTGTGTACCAATGACTTAAAGGTGATCCGCATTAGAACACACCATGGGGAAGATGCAGCAAAGCAGTGTGTGAAGGCGCTCATGGAAATGCGTGATGAAATGATTGCCTTGAACGCCTGCCCCGCTGCAATGGTGCTGAGCGATGAACAACAAGCCAAGCACAGAGCTGCCACCCACTATGCATACTGTAATCGGGAATTCGCGAAAGACCTATCTCGTCTCCGGCATCATGATCATTCTAAGCATTGTACTGCGGGTGAGACAAATTATATCGCGACACTGTGCAACCCCTGTAACATCGCGTGCACTACCAGAGAAAAATTGCCGATCATGGTCCACAATTTGTCTTGTGATCTGGCTGGACTGTTGCGGGAATTTCACGTTCTCGGGTGGAAGCGACCTCCCTTCATTGTGGCCAGCTCCATGGAAAAAATTTCTTCCTTCGAAATTGGTACCTTCCTCTTCAGAGATACCATGCAGTACCTAAATTCGTCACTTGGGGAGCTTGTGGAAACCGTCAAATCCATGGGGGGTGCAGAGGCGTTCCAATGCTTGAAGCAGGTATTTGGAGACGACTACAAAATTTTGCTTCGTAAAGGTGTGTTCCCTTACAGTTACCTTAGTTCTTTTATACTGTACGACGAGTTGAGTCTCCCAGAAAAATCCGCTCTTCGAAATGATCTAACTGGGGAAGATGTAAGCGACGAGGACTACCAGTACACTGTGCATGTATTTGAACATTTTGGGTGCTCGAGTTTACGGGATTATAACACATTGTACCTGAAAACGGATGCCCTATTACATGCAGACATAATGCAGCACTTCCGACGCCTGTGCTACAGCACACGCGGATTAGAATTGCTTCATTGCGTTTCTTCTGCATCCTATTCGTGGCAATGGGCATTAAATTATACGAATGCAAAATTGGAATTGATTACCGATGAGGAAATGTACAGAACCATCTAATCGGGCGTTAGAGGCGGGCTCTGTCAGGCGAGCAGGCGTCATTTACGTGCCAATAACCCTCTGTGTAGTGGCTATGATCCTGATAAAGAGGAGGTTTACATATCATACATAGATTGCAACAATCTTTACGGATTTAGTATGATAAAGCACCTCCCTGTCGGTGATTTCGAATGAGTCGAGAATTTTAGCGTTTTAGGATTTTATGCGTCACCCCACGGATTCGGAGGTGGGGTATGGGTACGTATGTGACTTGGAGTATCCAAAATCTATCCACGCTCTAACGAGGTACTTCCCCTTGGCTCCCAAGAAGGCAGTCGTCCCAAAGGAATGGCTCCTGCCATTCCAGCGAGGGCTTCTCGAAGAATTAATGTATCAGCCTGCTAACAGCAAAAAGCTGTGCTAACGTGCAAGGACAAGGTCGAGTACGTCGTTCATTACGCGTTGCTCGCACTCTATTGTAGATTGGGCATGAGGGTGACGAAAATTCACCAAATTCTAAAATTTCGTCAAGCACCATTCCTGCGTCCGTCTTTGGCAGAACACTTTTAAATAAATTTAACATGCGTGATATTCGAGTAGCCTTCGATGATGAGACGGCGAGTCGCCTCGGGAGTCGGGCGAAATGCGTGCGGATGGAAATTTTGTCCCCGGACTGTGTCATGTACGAAATGCGCAAAAGAAAAGTGCGATGCGATTTCCCGCTCCAGATTGGGTTTACGATTTTAGAACTCAGTAAATTAACCATGTACTCATTCTACTACAAAACCTTCCTGAGCAAGCTCACTTGTCCAGTGATTACCTGCTACTTTGACACGGATTCTTTGATCCTCGGCTTATTCTGCAAGGACTACGAACATCAGTTACGAGCGATCGCCGACGACCACGTAGATCTGTCTTCCTTTGATCGGGATCATCCACTGTACAGTGAAAAGAATCGTGGAAGACTTCGGGCATTAAAAAGCGAAACTGGTAGTGTACCTATTGAGGAAGTAGTATGTTTGAAAGCTAAAATGTATTCCGTCAAATTAGCTGGAGGAAAGCAAATTGCAAGAGCTAAAGGGGTCAAAAAGAATATTGTACGCAAGCACCTCCTCCACGAGACATACTACGATACCTTGTTCAATTACACGAGCATATCAAACGAACAAGTATCAATCGTTGGAAAGAAGCAGTGTATGTACACCATCAGAAATGTCAAAAGAAGTCTGATGGCATACGACGACAAGCGATACCTGTGCAATGACGTCGACTCCTATCCTTATGGAAGCTACGAATATGGTAACTTTAAGTGGGTGATATAAATAGTGAAGCTCATAATGTTCTTTCATGTCTTCAGAGGATGTGCAGGAAGAGAATTAATGCTTCTCTCACATACTGTTCTCTCCTGCGGTTTGCATCTCGGTCATGGACAGAGAAGGACGAGTGCCTGGGTGATCCACATGGTTCTTATGCGAAAAATGCCATGGATGCGAGCGGAGATGTACGGCGTGCATGGATGTGTAATCAGGGAGAACTACAATATCTCCGAGACTGCCATGATGTACTCAATAAACATTGAAAACTATTTACCATGTTTTTGTGTCCCAAACATTGCCGAGAGTCGCTCAAGCTAAAAAAGAAGGCCTCCCGGATCAATAAGCAATTTGAGGGAACCGTGAGCTGGCCTAGAAATGAATGGGATTGATCAATGAGTTGTTGTCTATTATGCAGCTAGAATTATGAAGCAATATGCAGTTGAAAGAGTGTGACCGAGTAACCTGTGAGTAGGAATGACCAATGAGTCCATCGAACATGTATGAGAGGCAGCCAATAGGATCCTGAGCCAATCACTAAGTTTTAGAAATGAATGGAAGTGACCACCTTCAGACCAATAGACAGGTGAGCGATTTAGAAACCTATGAGCCGACTTAGAATTGAATAGAATAGATCATTTTGGTGTCTACTAGCCAGTGAGCAGATGTTGTGGCAATGAAGGGTAGCCAATCATGCAGAAATTGAATGGATCACCGTGAAGGGGTGGAGCTGTGACCAACCAACTAGAGGACTTAGAAGTGGCTTGACCTGGATTAGAAATGGGTGATGGATTAGAAATTCCTAGAACTAGATTAGAAAAAAGAGCGATTTGGAAGCCTATGAGCTGACTTAGAATTGAATACAATAGATAATTTTGGTGTCTATGAGCGAGTGAGCAGATGTGGCAATGAAGGGTAGCCAATCACATAGAAATTGGATGGATCACCATGAAGGGGTGGAGCCTGGATTACACCTGGCTTGACCTGGATTAGAAATGGGTGGTAGATTAGAAATTCCTAGAACTGGATTAGAAAAAAGTGACTGTTGTGCGTAACGGCGCCATACTACTGTCGACACCCTTTTTGTCATAGTTCCAAAGTCATATATACGTATTCGCAGCGGTTTATGCTATTGCCATTCTACTGGAATTATAGTGGACGCGGACGCAAACTCCATAAATAGTTCCAGCAGAGCCCTTTAAAACGGACAAAAATTCCTTTAATCACGGTGGCAGACATTTTACACATATATAAAGACGCCACGGCTTATGTTATGCCCCTCTCCTGTGATTGCATCAGAAACCACCGCAAAATTTGGAAAAGGCGCAGCAGGGCACTTTACAATGACTCAAATGACTTGTATCATGGTGCCAAAAATATACTATGAACGGCTTGTACTGGGATTGTAACAGAGGATACCGGAACCTTCTGTAGCAGATCGACCGCTTTAAAACGTTCGAAACCCCTTTAATCGTGCACCACCCTGCACCCTGAGAGGTCGCGTTTGACAAAATCGCCTCCAAAACGGCACTCGAAATGGCAAAATGGCCAGTTTCGTCAACTTCTGGGCTTAATATCATTTGACATAAATATAATATTAAAAATGTCCTAAGCTGATTTTGTAGCATTCATTTTGTAGTATGTAGTCATCTTCGGGGCTTAATATCATTTGATATAAAAATGATATTAAAGATGTCCTAAGCTGATTTTATAATATGTATATGTGAAAGGAAGATCACGGGGTTAGAACCCCGTATCTTCCACTGTTGCACCCTGAGAGGTCGCGTTTGACAAAATCGCTTCCAAAACGGCCCTCGAAATGGCCAAATGGCGAATTTCATCAAGTTCGGGG
Organism: Ornithodoros turicata; assembly: GCF_037126465.1. Lineage (NCBI taxonomy): Eukaryota > Metazoa > Arthropoda > Arachnida > Ixodida > Argasidae > Ornithodoros > Ornithodoros turicata. The sequence continues at coordinate 64,495,894 of NC_088203.1, forward strand.
CTTAATATAATTTGATATAACGATGATAATAAAGATATCCTAAACTGATTATGTAATATGTACATGTGAAAGTAAGATCACGGCGTTTGAACCCCGTATCTTGTTCTCCTGTTGCATCCTGAAAGGTCGCGTTTGACAAAATCACTTCCAAAACGGCACTCGAAATGGACGCTTTTATCAAGTTGTATAGTTTCATATAAAAGCGATATAAAATAGAAAACGGTATCATTTGTATATTACTCACTCAACATAAAACTGTCTATTCTGTTAGCCCTTTCGAGTTCTGGAAAAAATGACCGCTCGCCTTTCGAACTCCTTTAGACCGGCCGTACAGTCTAAGCGCATGCGTATTACGATAATACTGGGACTCCGAGCTCCTGGTTCCGTCGAGCGCCTAGGAGGGGAACCCTGTCTGAGTCGCAACTTTGAAGGCCCTGGGTGCATCAGGATTAACACTCACACATCGTGCCGTGGTTGGTATGTGGCCTGGAGGACGTACTGAACAAAAATAGGCGATGACATTTCCAAAATTTGACTGTCTTTGTCGAAACATCGTAGTTTAAACGTGGGCACTGTGCAAAAATCGACGGAAACCCCATAGGCGCAATGTATTAAAATTCATTTGACCAGGATGCACTAGGTTTATATTCTGCTAGCGGCTTTCGTGTCTCCAGGGATTCTTTACATGGCGTTCTTCTCTACTAGAGGATGACATCTTTTTTCATTTAATTCTGTTTTGTTGTTAATTGGCATAAACACTGTCTCCCATTGAATTCACATCCTGTACGGCCGCTACCCGCATAGCGGCTGAGCATAGTGGCGGAGTGCGCCGGCGGGGGGGGGGGTTGATCGCGAATTATGGGATTGACTATCAGAACTTCACGCTAATGCAATGACGTTCTCACGTCTCAGACTTTTTATAATACAACTTGTACTTTTGATTGTAATCATATTGATTCAGAATATCTTCTTTGGTTAAATGTGGTGGCATAGATTTTATTTCCTCTTGTGTTCGTGTCGTTCTTGTCGTTCGTGTCCCATGGTCTTCCAGGGTCTCTGCTGTTTCCAATTAATTACATACAACTATCAGAACTTCCGGCTATTGCAATGATGGTTCTCTCGTATAGGAATATTAGACTCTTTATAATGCAACTTGTAATTTTGTGTGTAATCATATTGATTAAGAATATCTTCTTTGATTAAACGTGGTGACCGCTTCTCGTTTTGATATGATATTGTGTAGCTATTATTTCCCTACATGTTGGAGGATATGTCGGTTTGGTTCTATATTAATGTTATCTGTTGATCGTGTTGATTCGAATTATTTCCCTACATCTGCGCTATTCACTTCATAAGAAACTGATCAATTAAATTTGTGTCGTGTTGGAATATTAAACTTAGCTTCCATATTGTGTTCGAAATTACTTTCATCTATCAGAACTTGTAATTAAGGCTATGGTCTCACTCCCCTCTTAAAAAGAGGCAACTTTGTACCAGACCTGTAGCTCTCATTTTCGTCTGTTGGTGGTGAAACGGGTGCCATTCGGAAGCTATGCTTCTTGACTCGGGGGGACCGTCTTCCGATTTTCGGCCAGGCATGCGGTTGCGGCGCCATAAGGCCTGGAACATGCCAATATCTTCGATTACGGGTGGTCTTTGTACGAAACTGGCGCAAAAGAGAGAGCAGATAGCGGCGCACAATTTGTTGCGTCGTGTTGTTCTGTGATACGTGGACCGTCTCGCTCTTATTGATATATGACGCCGATAATTCGGAAGCGCCTTCAGAAAAACATGAAAAAATGCCTTCCTTTGGCTTCCTTTTTCGAGGTGTTCTAATGTCTCCACACCAGCCTAGAAGTGGCACTGGATGGGCAATTATGCGCAAAACAATTGCTGAAAATTTCAGCATGGTTGGAAGAGCACAGCGCAGGTTATTACGTTCCCAAGCCATTCCAAAACATTCACACCAAACCGAAACATTACAGGATTTTCGGTGGCCACATCGTGGCGGAGCATGCAACTACCGTGTGATCAACTCCAGTATTCTGCGAAAGGTGGCGCTTGCGTCACTTGTGTTCGTTACGTCACGTTGGTTGCGTACTGCTCTGGCTGTGCCGCCGCTGTGCTGCGGGACGCATTCATTCACGCCGTGTTGACAGGTGCTGACTGTCGTGTTCTGATTTGAACTGTTGATACTGCGGTAGGCTGCACGTTCATAGTATCGTTGCTGCTGCCGCTTCGCACAAACTGGAAACGCGTGGCAATGACACGACCGTGCAAGAATCCTCGGAAACCGCAGAGTTGCGGTCGGAAATCAGTCCGCAAGCTTCGTCGGCGGCTGGCGAGAGAGAAACGGTAAGTTGTAACCAAGTGATTGTAACTTTGTACTGGTGCAGTGCCCTTGCTCTTATTTATTTGTTATTGTCCGTAGGCAATCCAAAGTGTGGCCTTTACCCCCCTTGTATGGTCTTAGGCATCAGTGGTCTTAGTCTAGTGTCATTGCCTTGACTCTGGACTGAGGACTGAGGAGCTGAGGACTGAGGACTGAGAAGCACCTGTATTACGACTCTCCCCCGATGTTTTTTTTTATAGTCTGAGGCACAGCACAGGAGTAAAAGGGTGCGGATGGACAGCGTTCCCTAGGTTTGGAACTGTCTTCTGATGTGTATCTCACTTCGATATTTCATTTCTGCCCATGAGAGCATTGCCAAGTTTTTGTGCATTTTGACTTTTTCAGATTACCACAGTGGTGCCAACTTTCACTTGCGACTATCCAAGAGCGTACGATGTGATGCGGTTCAGGTCGACCCGGATGTTATCATAAACAATACATGCATTTACCAATTTCTAATGGCTGTGTTCCGTCTCCTCTTTTTCTATGTTTGCTACAGTTGCCTCACTGCCTCATCCAGTTGTTTTACCCTCGCCAAGCGCATGGCCGCTTCCGCAGTACGATGAACTCAGCATGGGTATGTTCATAGCAATATCACAATTCCCGTACTAACATACCTGAAATTTGACCCGTACATTCCTTTACTCTCACCATATGTTCTCGTCTTCTTCTTTTTTTTTTACCTTCTCCAACGTCCTGCGGTCTCGTGAAAAGTTATCGTATAGATTCTTCTCCACCAAAAGTATTCTAACACTTTGAGTACGCAGAGACACTTTGAGTACACTTTGAGAGTATGCAAGAGCAGGAAATAGACCAACTAGCGCGAGATTTCCGACCACTGACCTGCTGCAATCGGGTTAGCATGGCACACGGCCAGAGGAGGACGATTGTATCTCATTACGGCCGAAGTCTCATTACGGCCGATGTCTCAATACGGCCGATAGTCCTTTAAGTCATAAGTGTCTCATTACGGCCAAAGTCTCAATACGGCCGAAGGTAGTCTCATTACGGCCGAAGATGTCTCATAACAGCCAAAAGTCAAAATTTGTATTGTAACGTGCATTGACATGCAATGTTGCTGCCAGGTATGGATATACATTCCAGAGGGTATAAGCCATGCAGTGTGCCCTTAGGGCCCTTATCATATACAAACATATTGTTTGTGAATCAGTATGTTATCATACCACAGCACAATGCAGCATATTGTGTAATGTGTACACCCCAAAGGTAGTGTTGATGTTGCTGTGAAGCAGCAGGCTACTAGGTGGAGTTAGCTGCTTGTGGAGAGCTAGATGAACATCGACTTTGTTGTGTCGTTTTTTGGAGACATCCTACAGTCATTGGCCAAGGAGGAGCACCTATCTCTGTCGACGTCAGTTTATTTCCATTCGCTTTACAATGGTAAAATTCTTGCTTCTGGAATGAGTAGACCTGCAATAAGCAAAGAGCAACCGTGAATAGGCTAGAATATTTAAAAAAAACAGGCATTTGACTCCACATGGCTGGTTTTAATGTGCACAAGCTGCATACATGTTTATATGTGTCTGTTATTTCATACAAGGCTAACATAAACCTTCATCTAGACAAAAAAATGAAAAAAAATATGACTTCCAGGTAAACACAATGCATAACCATGAGATGTATTTAGTTGCATTAGTTCATTCACTTAATGGAAACATGTGAATATGAAACAGTGGTACATTACAATTCATGAAATGATGCATGCATGACTTTCCTTTTCCCGTTTCTTCTTATAAAAGTAGTGCACGAATTAACTCTCGTGCACTACTATACACAATTTTTCACTTCACAACAGAACCGTATGATACAATTGGTAATCTTAACAGCTCACCTCTTCAGCCCAGACTCCCTGGGCAGCAACATCCTGTTAGCCATGTTGTTGTTTTTTTCGGAATCCTTCGCGTACCCACATAACATGACTCAAATGGAAAATAGCTATAAATAACAATGTACTTAAATGACTTCCTCTTGAAATATTTATTGTAATCAGATATGCTTTTGCGCTTAGTACAGTGCAAAAGCCTGCACAACATTTGCAGATGTTCGCGGTAAGCAATTCGAGGAGATCAAGTATGCCGACTTGTGCTTTTATTTTTGAACAAATATGACGACAAATTTTAACAAACGAAATATGGCTCACAATGATAAATGCTGCTGTACGGTGCGGTATTATCGGTGTCTTAACTTCGAATGAATTTGTTGTTCCTAAACGTGCAACGAACCACAAACGGTGCAAATCTACTAACACATACCCACCTACATCTATTACAGGCACTTCGGCTGTTTTGATTCAGTCAAATTACTCGTATGAGAATGCAACTATGTGTGGATAACACGCTGCTAAGCCAGACAGTCTACGAAAGCATAACTCACCAGAATTCTTTGTTCTCGGTCTTGGTCAACACAGCGCGATATACGTTGGGACTATGACGATTCATTCAACTCAATTTTCACCGGAACAATACGCCCCGCTCGAAAGACAACGACGGAAAATAAAGTGCCACTTAAGTTGCCACTTAAGTGCCACTTAAGAATTCTTTGTTCTCGGTCTTGGTCAACACAGCGCGATGTACGTTGGGACTATGACGATTCATTCAACTCAATTTTCACCGGAACAATACGCGCTGCTCGAAAGACAACGACGGAAAATAAAGTGCCACTTAAGTCCGCTAATTTGTACGTTACAGCACTACAAATCGATAGATAATATTATTGCGTCGTAAACTACAACTGATCGCTAACACATGGATGGATGGATGGAGCTTAACACAAGAAACGAGATACCCAACGTTGCTAGACACCATCCGAACTTCCGAAGTGAGAGCGTGAGAGTATGTATAATAAGATATCAAAACACGAAAGGAAGAGTATTGATCGCCCCTCCTTCTATAGCATGCAAAACGTGATTAGCGCTGAGATGAACATGCATGTCCATGACGCGAGTTATTTTCACTGATCAAAAAGAGGTCACGTGGGATTGCGTGACGCTTGCGAAATGTGCAGCAATGTGCTGTGAGCATCATGGCGAAACGAAACTTTTAAATCGTGAATTGCACTTCATGGTAGCTGCAGGAAACGAAGCAAACTTATGAGACACTGGATTACAGGTATGTTGGCATCTTTTTCATTCCTGCATATCATTTCACATTACACTATACGTGAATACACGGTGTCATGTCATGGGTGTCATGTCTCACGATGCTGGGGAAGTAGTTGCATGGGGAAGTGTGCATGGTTCTAGACTTTTAATTTTTGATCGCGTAATCCAAATATCGGCACCTCTCGCATTGTGGCTTGCATGTGACCAACCAAGTGATGTTCCCTTACTAGCACTTCCTACAAACGACAAAACGAAACATGTGGGAATGTATATTTTTGATTACTCATATATGACAAGAAAATGTATCGTTTTCAGGTTGCTGCCACTACTTCATGTGCCCGCAATTGTCTTGCGTGTATGATTACACTAACGACGTCGCCCACCACGGCGGAAGTGTTTTGCGTACACGCTTTTCAGCATGAAGCCTGCAGGTAACATCTGATGCTTACCCTTCGGATATTATGAATTTACATATTGTAGCTTAGAGGAATTCCGAATGCCCAGAGTCACACACACTTATAACATTGTGACATCAGTGCAGTGGCATAAGCTCTAATGTAGTGCCCCACGAAAATGAACAAGGGGCAGTGGTTTATCCAGAATCCCAAGCACGAGAGGGGTGTTGGAAAAAATTGTGGGGGGGGAGGTCATCATTACAGTTACGTTATTACAGCTTAACATGTCATTACAGACGTATCTGAAGCTGAAATCGCAAGGGCACCCCCTGTAGGGGGTGCACAGGCAAAAAAGTTAGGTGGGTGTAGGGGGGTCTGGCTAAAGCACTGACGAGGGGGACTCCTCCACCCCATGTCAAGCCTCATAGAACACCTCCTGAAATATTTTCCTGGCTATGCAGCTGCATCATTATGACGTAATTGTCATTGTTGTCCATAATTCTTGAATATGTTTTGAATATATGGAAAAAAAGTATGCTTGACAGCATATGTCTTATGGTCATCATCAAACAAGAGCATATGTCATTTTGTTCAGTGCCTTATGTACTTTTTTTTAAATTTCAGGTGGACGTAAATTGTAGAAGGCAGCTAGTGGGGGAGAAGATCATGGTCATAGGTTATGTGGCTCCTGGAGCTCCCAGTGGGCTCCCTTGTGGAGTACTTTTCAGAACACACACACACACACAGTTTGCTCACAGAACCAACGAGTAGGATGTTGCTTGAATACTGAGAGAAAATGGCGTAACACATACAAATATCGTGTGACACATATTACAATTAAAACATTTTTCACGAGGGATGCATGAAACACTGTCGCAATATTGTGTGCATGAACCGCCTCGGACACATTTTGGGAAGCATAAAACACAGTATATACACAGCTAATATGGTGGATGCTTCTTTTTTTTCTTTTTGGCCGTTATGAGACATCTTCGGCCGTATTGAGACTTTGGCCATAACGAGACACTTGGGGATTAAAGGATTTTCGGCCGTAATGGGACTTCGGTCGTAATGAAATGTTACCGAGGAGGACAGATGACCGAGACAAATAATGGGAAAGCGCGCCCGTTCACATTCCTTCGGTTGTTGTAGCACCTGTCTAATTGTAAAAGAAAATCGTGGGGTAACGCATAAGGCTGTCATTCTAAACGTGTCTCTTGTGTGCTTCCTTGTTTGTCTTTCTCGCATTCTCGCAACGTGTCCTCAGCCTAACATATTGGCCTTGGCTCATAATCGTTGTTGTGAACGAACTAAAAATCGTAGAACCCTATGTTTGCGCCTAGAGAGCAATACGGGCATGTAGTGTGCCTGTGGACCAAATCTAGCGGCACAACGAACGACTGTAGCATTTCGTGCAGAACTATCTTCGGTACGCAAGCAGCCATGGTCTCAAGGGAATATAAAACTGTAATCGGTATCATCAACATAATTATCGTAATGAACCTAATTATCGCAATACGTTTGAACAGTTGCACACCTCGCCGCGCATGCTGAATCATATTCAGTTACTGCAGGTGTCACTGACATCCTGCGTGTTAGATAAAGCTGTTAGGGGCAACAAGCAGGCTCCTACAAAAGAATTGTCACTGCTAGGCAATGAATGTGAACACAGAAAAGGCTACGAGCTAATTCTCTTCCGTCTCCCAAACACACGCTTCTTCGTGTTGTTCCTTTATTTATTTATTTTTATTTTTTGCTTCATTGTTTCTAGTCGAACGGAAGGAGCCGGGTTATGCACCAGCTTGCCTGCGTCCTGTCCCTTCGGTCGGCAGTTAGGCAGCGGAGTACCGCTATTCGCTACTCCTCTGAAACGCCGCTACTCATTCCGAAACGTAGCGCGGTACCGCTACCGGAAGGAAATATGTACCGGCGCTACTGCCGAGCTGCCTCGTAAGATTTTTTTATGACGAACATGTAACCATGATGAGTAGAGCCCACACAACACTTAGGCAATAAAATATTGTTTTATGCAGGAACAATAAGCACGAAAAACGTCGATACCAGCTCTGAACTTTATTCTAGGCAGAATAAGAGCGTACAGAAATTAGAAAATATCACTTTGGTCATGCCGGATTGTGACACGGATACTGCCTTGTCGAAGTGAAATGGCGTGGAATACGAGTTACTTCTTTTGTCTTGCCCACTAAAGTAGCGGTAGCAGCATCGGACACGTTACCAAAATTTGTAGCGGGAATTATTTTTCCGCTATTGGTTAGAAATTTAGCGCGAGCGCTCCTCCGCTACTGAAAAAGTAGCGAAAAGAGCTGCTCTGTTAGTAGCGCCGCTACGCACAGCACTGTCTGTCGACAAGGAAACGTGCCCAGCCACACACGCAAACACACAAAAGAAAAACCGTCCCCGAATCACGCACGTGTGTGCCGTAATGTAACGCGTATGACTGAATTCAGGTACCGTCTGCACCATGATAAACATTCGTTATGTAGGCAAGGGGATTTTGTCGGTCAAATCCTTTTTTTATGGCAAAAAGAAAAACAAAAGAAAGAGAGATAACAAGAAACAGCAAATCGTGATAAAATTTACCATTTGGGGGGGGGGGGATTCATAAAATTAGATTGGGCATATGCTGTGGGACTACTTCTGTGTTATGTATTCTTGTCTTTCGCATTGCACGATCTCGAAAACCGTCCGTATAACGTTCCTTCCATCTCCCGACGTCCTTGACTCATGCAAGTGAACATGTACGCGTCCTTACATATGTGGCTTCTCAGCTATAATAGTTCTTCTTATGAAGCCACAAAACCGTGGTAGTTAGTAGTTAGTCAGTTAAATAACTTAGTAAAATAAAAATAAAAACATGGTATTTCTGTAACCATGTCAACTGTTTTACATGGCATATCATATCACCAAAAATGCAACAATGCAATTCACCTTCCTGAAGTTGTACAAGTTGATGCATAACTTTCCCATCAAGACAAGAAGAAAAGAAAAAAAAAAGGGTGCCGCGGAAAATGTGTGATCAATGGCATTTAGACACGACGGAGCTACGGCAGACGAGGACAGTACGGAAAGGACGGAAAGGCACCACACCGCCCTTTTCCGTATTGTCCTCGTCTGCCGTAGCTCCGTCGCGTCTGAAATGTCATACCAACCCCACACTGCGTTGTTAGTCAACGACATTTGTTTGTGTGATATACACTAACACAACTACGTAGGGGCTTGAGTGTCTGCCCCACTGCCCCTCGGAGCTTTATCATGCTGGGGCAAGGTCCCCTCCAAGCAGTCTATCCAGCTGACACTCAGGACGAACGTTTCGCGGGATATCCTAATGGTCGCGTGTTCAATGTGTAGACAACCTCTCGGTCGTCTAGATGCTCAAAACACACGACTGCTCTGGAGCATCTTTATTTGGCGACTGCTGCTCCTCCTTCGAGGATGTACAAGATATTGGATATACATACATATGTTCTGGTGCCTCTTCTGAGTCACGCGGCGAACTGGTTTTTTCCTCTTCGGGCTAAAGCGGGCGAGTACAACGTTATGAGTACTTGGGTGTCATAATTAAAAGCTATCTAAAATTGGCTAGCAAACCTGTTCTAAAGCTATACTCGATGACCTTGGGTGTGGAAAGAGAATTTTCGATTTTGGGAGTGAACATGAAAAGGAAATAGCAGTAGCGTGTCATATGCGTCGCATGTTTCTCTCAGCGAAGTCACAGTGACAGTACGTCAATCAGCTACGTGTCTGTGAGAAACTTGCTTTTATTTCGTTGCATTTCTCCATATCGTGCTCATAGCATTTGCTATTACCTTCACGTTATTGTCATAATATCAGTATAGGCTCAGTATATAGTAATAAAGGGGATAAGCCCATGAACGGAGAACCTGTTTCATGACAGTAACTGATCGCAGTTGTCTCGCGACGTAAAGCCTCGAATTATTATTATTATGACAGTAGCTATCGGCGTTGCCTTCGCAAACAGCGAAGAATGGTTGTAGGAACAATATCCCCGAAAAAAAAAAAGTCCATCTCAAAAAAAAGTCTCATCCACCGTGCCATGTCATCCATCGTGTCGTTTTGTCCATCGAGCTGCCTCATCCATTTTGAGCTGATTAGACGACATGCCAGGTCATCCACCGTGCCACCTCATTCACCGTGCAACGTCATCCATCGTGCCATGTCATCCAACGGGCTGGATCATCCACAGACCGTCGCACCTCAGCCACCACGCAATGTCATCCATCGAGTTTGGTCAACTTACGAGCTTGCTTTTGTTTCTTGTTCTTGTGAGGTCAATGACCGTTAGCTCCGCTTACGAACACTCGACGTGAAGGACAGCGCTAAAACATTGTCTTCTCTTATTCTGTAAATAATATTTTGGGCTGTGAAAATAACGGCCAGTCCCTGACCAGGATATTAAAGAGTGTATACGATGAGAGAACGAGTACAGCGTGCACCTGACGTCGCAACGTAGCAACTAGGCAAAGTTGTACGGGGAATGCAGATCTGTAATACGCAGTGTTGCCGCGAACCACTGCTGTGTCTAATCACAACAACAACAAAATTACATTTGTTATTTGAGAATCGTAAGGATGTGCTTACTTTTAATCCATGGCAATCTGCTCAAGATTAACTTTCCTGAACCGGTTCGAACGGATATTTTGCGGTGCTGCTGAGCCCTGCCTGAACCTGAACCCGAACCAAACCGAAAAAAAATAACGGTTCCGATCCCTGACCTCAAATGAAGTATTTATGCACGCTGTGGGCCTTCATGAACACGGTAGTGTGAGCATTATAGTGCGTGAAAATGCATATTTCGTATGTTAGTGTTAGTGGGTGACCGTTGCGAACCCAGGATCTAAGTATGCAAAACATGGAAATCCGCGATCTGGACATTAACATAAAAACTGCAAATAAATAAATAAATAAATATATATATATGTATATATATATATATATATATATATACATATATATATATATATATATATATATAAGCAATTACTGCATATAAATCCGCGGTCTGGTGATGACGTCCTGAGTACCCAGTGCCAACGAACGGAAGCAGTCGAAGTGGTGTTGGCGAAGGTGTAGCAGGGTGTTTGATCTACGTCCCCATAAATGTCTGGTTCAACAGTGTGCCCCCTATCATCCTTAGCTATCCAAACACTGCTGACAAGTTTACCTTTCACCTAATTTAAATTTACCCATTTCAGCTACAATACATTTTTTGCTGTCTTCCGTTGAAATTTGCCTGACCCTACCGCGGCAGAGCAGCTTTTATGTTCAATTGTTCAATCAGCGGCCACATGTTGAAACATTTCTATCGCAAACATCACAATTCGATTGTTGAGTTTGTTCTGTTAGTTAAGAAAATCTGCCACATATTTCCGCTCTGGTAAAAAAAAAACTCCCTGACACAATTGTAAAAAGAGCCTCGTTGGGCAAATTCAGTGTAGTGTTGAACAGGCACGAACACCAACTCACAACACATTCACATTTGAGTATTTAACGGAAGTCTCGTCGTTCGTGTCACAGCCCTTTGTTCTTGGGGAGGTAGAACGCGTTGTAGATAAGCGCGGTGGTTATGCTTTTAGTGCTTTGTCCCACACCATCCCACACGGAAACGTCTGTAAGTCTTCTGTCAAGTTCCTTTCACAGACGAGACAGTGATGTGGTCGAAACACAGGAATATATTGTAAATTGAAAAACCATTTCAAATGTCTACTTATCGGACTCTACCGATAACGGCCACCGATAACGGCTAACCGATGACGGAGCCCTGCGTGCATCATACTCGACAGAATGCCTTGGGAGCGGTCCCTTACTGAGTCAGTTCGGGAGCTAAAGTGGGTCGCGATAGCATCCTCATCCACCGAGCTGGGTCATCCAACGGGCTGAGACATCCACAGAGCTGGAACATCCATGCCATGCCATCTCATCCACCAGTGGATGAGTTGGCATGGTGGATGACCTGGCATGGTGGATGAGGTGACACGGAATCATGATGGCGTGGGGCTGATGCCGGCTAGCAGGCTGACAAGATCACAGACGTTTTTACCGGATGTACGTTTTCTTGTATTTGCGTTCACGCTTTTCTGCTTTTAATAACCGATTGTGCACCCCGATGCTTTGGAGAATTGTCTTTGCGTGACAGTAAAATCCCGAGACGAGGGACGACGAAAGGCAAGGGATGATAAATCGGCGTTCGATGAAATGGCGTTGGGTAAAATGTCCCAGTCGAAATGGCGAAATGAAAACCCCGTCACATTTCCCTGTGCCGTTTCCCTAATGTATCAATTTCGCGTGTGACGTTGCCCCAGTCTATGCTCCTCAGTACGCTGTATTCCAATATAACTACTAAAATGCTACTGTATTCTCGTACTGTAGTGTCGACTGTATTTGCTTGGCTGGTTGGTTATGTGTATCAAGCGTAAAACAGCATCATAGAAACAAAGCACAACGGACCATTGCGCATCATTTGCCGCCATGCTTTTCACCGAGTCTGAGTTCCCGATTTTTCTATTAGCGAATAAAAGAAAAAGAGACAGGAAATGGGGGAAATCTATTTTTCCCTTTTTTCACACGCGCCTTTCTACATTCACAACTGCAGATTCGCGGAAACCCACCCAGGAACGTTTCCTAAGCGTTGTTGGCGAGCGGTCGTTGCTCAAAACAAATGAGAGCAGCATGAAAGGTCTACTCAGCAGCGATAATACCGAAATCTGTTGAACCCTGGGGATATCGTCTGCGGCATGGTCTGCGAACGAAGTGCGGAAGTGCGGAAGTGACGACAGCGCTCTGTGGGCGATTTCAGCTGAATTCGTGCTTTCTCGGGGACGCATCGTGGTGCGTGGTTTAACCAGCTCCGGTGGCGCAGCGGTAACGCGTGCGCTTGGAGACTGGGAGGTCCGCGGTTCGAATCCGCGGGCCGGCTGTGCCGTCTGGGGTTTTTCCTGGGTTTCCCTCAGATGTGTAATAGGCGTATGCCGGCACAGTTCCCCTGAAGTCGGCCCATCGACGCAGCTATCCTCCCCCCGAGCGGATTCCGCTCGGTCTTCCACTTCACCCTTTCCTCTCCTCCTCTCCACCACCTTTCCCTTCCCGAGAAACATGCCGCCTAATCAGGCAGGCAGACCTCTCGGGTTCCTCCCAACGACACTCCTCCTCCTCCTCCTCCTCGCATCGTGGTGGACGAACACAAACACGACAGACACGGACGGCGTTCAACTAGCAACCCAGGTTTATTTGACACAAATCCTCCCTACAGCTACCCGGGGGCGTGTTTCTCGACACAGGTGATGTCTTCCTTTGATGAGTTCCAACCAACATGCCCTTTACCTTCTACGTAGTGCTCCACGGCGCAGCGGATAGATCTGAAATGACCAGTGTGTAACCAATGTAACAGTCCGTTACGCGAGACCTGGAAATAGACCACCTCACGGGAGATTGGCATCCACTGTGCTGCTGCAACCGGGTCGACGTGACACATGGCCACAGGACGAACGACCGAGGAAAAACAACGAGAATGCGCACGCGTTGACATTACTTCGGTTGTTGTATCTCATTTCTCATTGTAAGAGAGAATCACAGGGGAACGCAACAAAGCTGTTGTTTAGAGCTTGGCTCTTGAGTGTCTCTTCGCTTGTATTTCTGACATTCTTGCAAGGTTTCCACAGAGTAACATATTGGCTTTGGATCGAAACAACTGTTGTGGACAGAACTAAAAATCGTAGCATCCTATTTTTGCCCCTAGTAAGCAATGCGTGCGTGTACAATGAACGCTTGCGGCATTTCGTACAACAGCTGTTTCGTTGCAATCTTTTCGCTACGCGACGGACAAGCAGCCCTGCTGTCAAATGGCATATAGAACTGTATTCGTTATTATTGTAATACTTATCACAATGAAACTGCGATTATCACAATAGGCTCGAATCATAACAATTGCGCCCTTCGCTGCGCATGACGAATCAACTTCGGTCTCCCAATGCCACTGACAACTTCTACGACAGCGAAGCCTGTTAGGGGCGGAAAGCAGGCTGCTACAAAACAATTGTCAGTGCTAGGCGTGAATACTATTGCCCAGAGAGAAAAGAATATAAGCCAATCTCCTTCCCCAGAGCACGCGCGTCTTTGTCTCGTTCCTTTTTCTTTCCAACTAGTTTCTTTGTTTCCTACATGTGGGGGAACTGAACGAAGAACCGGAGCATGTAAGGAGGGGACACCACGGTAAATGTTTATTATGTAGGCAAGGGGAAGGAGTGCTGTCGCATCCATTTTACTGCGAGGAATTTTTGTCGCACGATAACTATCTTGCAATGCAAATGCAATTTCTTGGATTGAACTCTGAAGTCTGTAGACTGATCCTCCGTTTACTCGCAAGTACAACGATCGTCTCACGACAAACTGTGGGCAATCAGCGCCGCGTAATGCGATGGAGACGACTGAAATAAACTAGTGAAATGACCACATTTCGTGGCGAAAGATCACACCTCGTCATCTCACAAAGCGATAACACGAATCGCAGCCAAATAGAAAAAAAAAGTTATCTTCATGTACTAGCAGTGGCGTAGCCACGGGTGGGGCTAGGGGGTCTTGAGCCACCCTACCTGCCACGGACCGACCCACACAAATCGTGCAAATCCGAGAACATAATAAATGTGTGTGTGGGGGGGGAGGGACCAGTGTGACAATCGCGAAAGTTCTTGCAGTTCATGGCGTCTATCTAAGAAGCACTCTTGAATGGTTTTCAAAGTACGAGCTTTTCAAAATACTTCCAATCTCGTGACACCACCTCATTAGTCATGACAGCCTATACATGTAATCGTATTGTGAACGTCTAAATCAACTATTTTCGTTCCTTTTTTTAATCATCAGTTTGCAGTGTGCACAAGTATCTGTGTGTTGTCGACACAAGAAGAGCCGGGGGGGGGCGAGCTTTCGTATCAAGCCCCCCCTAAGTTGGAGGTCTGGCTACGCCACTGCCTACTAGTCACAGCCGCTACTATGCCGAATACGGACAGGTTACATAGCGTATAATTGTCGACTTCCCTATTTTACTTCGGCTATGCCATTCCTTTGATTCTTATCATTTTGTGTGCGCACTGTGAGTTGAACTTCTAGTTTCAACAGAACTGGTAATTTCATAATTCATTTCAAGAAATCCTGTTTCTGTAAGCTGTATTGAGATAAAACTGCTACCGATCGGCACATGAACAGACTCTTCACAGCTGACTGCAATTATTTAGTATTTGCGTCCATTGCGTCCATTTTTTATGACGGTTGTTTGACCATTTTGCATTTGAGATATATATTTTTATATATCTCAAATATATTATATTTTGCACAGTCTTCGTCACACGCTACGCGCGCGACAGCTACCCCCGTGCTACTCAAAACACCAAAGCACGAAAATCAACTCGCCGTCTTGCACGACAGTTTCAGAAGACTTTTACGTGACAATCGTCCCTTCTACACACGTATAAACGGTTGTGCCTCATATGCACCAAATGCTCAAAGCCTCCAAACGCTCATATGCACCGAAAAAGAGTTGGTGGTTTTGAGCGTTTGGTGGAAATGAGCAGGAGGGGAGAAGCTGCTCATAAGCACCAAACGTCCAGAACATCCGAATGCTCATATGCACCGAAAGGCGGGCGACCACAAAGGCCGGGTCTTCCTCTCCCGCATTTGGAACAAGGTCATAGGGTGAGAAAGGTGGAATGAATGGCGACTACCAAGGCCGCTTAATGTGTCAGTTTGAAGTTTATGTAACAGCTTGGTCCTGCTTGTACGAAGCCAGAACGAATAGCGCCTTCTCGTTTATGGATTTCAATTTGAGCTTTGCTTTCATAGACATGGAGGTACCCTGGGACAAAAGACTTGATTCTATAGCTCGAAAGGCACTCGGCTCCCAGGGCTGTAGCAACATAGAGCGTGGTCCCCTCCGAACATACGTCCGGGTTCACTTACAATGCAGAAGCTGGAATACGATATTTATATAGGGTTTATATTATGCATACATATAGGCCGCAGTGAACAATTGCGCAAAACCGTTCTTTCAAGCCTTGTTCTTCGCAAGTTGGTTAATCAATGCGTCATAGTTTAGAGATATGATAATCATGTTTTCGGTTGACTACGAACTCAGAAAGCCTGACATCTCTTATGGTTGAGCGCAGGATATGCTTGATCCGTCAGTTTCATTGTGCTGAGGCTTCTTTCAGCATCAGCGACAGTAGCTGGTGTGGTCAGAAAATAGAATCCTGACGCAAATGCAAGAATTCAGATATATCTCCTGGAGGCTTTCTTGTAGGCGTCTCTTTGTTTGGCGTCCTCTCTTTTTCTCAATGACACGAAACGATATTCCATTATAAGTTCGCTGGCATCGATGTCTACCATTTTTACTTCAAAATTTTTGCTGCGATTCTCCAGTTAAAGATCCCATTGACACTGCCTCAAGTTGTTAGCGTTTTACTGAAATCCAAACAACTTTTACCACTCCAGGAGTTGGCCAACAAAACAGAAGATAAAGATATGGCCTGATCAGTGAGAATAAGAAAGAACTGAGACTTGAATTTTCGCTCTGCACAAAGACGACCCTTCCTTTTTTTTCACTTTTAGGAGAAGGTAGCAGACATTGCAGAACTGCTTCCTGATCTTGTCGCGTTGTCTGTACTCCGCAAAATAAAGAGAGGAACAGAAAGCACAGACGCAACTTGTACAATACAAGCGGTGCAGCAAATGGAACAGCTTTTATGTTCCTCATTAAATGGCGTGCAGCATTTATTGTTCATTAAGATCAATGTTAATTTAAAAAAGCATGTCTTCGAATTTCGAACAAATGAGGAGTGCGAATGATAGCACTTGATTGGCTATGATCCGGTTTATCAGATGTACACAACGACTCTCCTGTATTTTTGGGCGCACGGAACCGCGCGGGACCATTTCTTCCGCCACACAACCAGGGACCAATTTTTCGGAGACGAACGTTTCCGGGACTATTTTTTTCCGAAAATTCATCCAACATGCTCTACACATTCTTGCTCCTATAGTTATTCTATCTTCGGCCTGGAAGATGACTGGCTTTGTTCTTTGGATGATTGGTTTTCAACTCATTTCTGTTTGCCTCACAGAGGTGGGCAACGTCACAACTGACGGCCTGGGGCAATGAGCATCCTGGCCGACTTCTAAAGGAACTGTGCCGACATATGATATGGTTGAAAGACATTTCATCGAAGATCAAAATGGCAGCGGTCGTTTGATCGATTTTTTATTGGTTCACTTAAAGTGTTGAAAATTAAAAAAAAATAAAGAAACAACAACGATTTAGTTCTTGCAACAGACATGTAACCGAAGAAGTCCTTCGAAACCTAGACAGCAGGGCAGCAGATCTTTGTACTTTCTCTATTTTGTCGAATAGCGTGCATGTGCAGTGACCCCAGATTGCAGATGCATACACGAAACGAGTTTGAACTAAGGTTTTATATGCTGTTAATTTAATATCTTTCGTTGTGCCATGGCGAGATTTCCTTCTTAGCATCCACAGACTTCGAGTGGCTTTCGCGCGCATATGGCTATCGCGCTTCAGACCGTTCCCTTTAAATATGTCATCAGCAATGAGAAGGGTGCTCAGAAGAAGCACACACTATCGGCTGCTCCCAACCTGGGGCAACCTTCTTCAACATGTGTCCGGCTGGTTCGTAAATTACAAACGCCTGCAAGTAACCAGTGGTCTCCCTGCAAAAAAAAAAAGAAAGAGAAAAAGAAATAATAATAATAATAGTAAAAATGAAAAAAAGCAGAGTACACTGATTGCCCGCTCCGTATGCTCGAGTCAAAAGTTACAGAAAAAGAGGTGCGGATGACACAGTGCATGCAGTTTTGAACTCCCTTCGAACGAAGGTCTTTCGAACAAACGGCGTCGATCAACCGGCTTTCGGTCAAACGGTTTTCGACCAAGCGGTGTTCGATCAAACGCCTTCGATCAAACGGCATTCGACCAAACTGCGTTCGACCAAATGGGCGGACACTACGGCGGACGTGTTGGTCACGTTCAAACACCCATTGACTCACGATAACCCCACAAACTTCCATAAAAATTCCTTCTGACTACATACAAGCAGGACCAAGCTGTTACATAAACTTCAAACTGCCACATTAGGCGGCCTTGGTAGTCGCCATTCTTTCCACCTTTCTCACCCTATGACCTTGTTCCAAATGCGGGAGAGGAAGACCCGGCCTTTGTGGTCGCCCGCCTTTCGGTGCATATGAGCATTCGGATGTTCTGGACGTTTGGTGCTTACCCTGTATTCACACGAGTCAGTTTTCTGCCGGCTGACGCTCAAGCGGCAGGGAACGTCATCGCTCTCTGGTGCCACGTGACCGGCGCTCTTCGCCACGTCACCACTTTCTGATCTCCGGAGCGGCAGTCGGAGGCAGCCGGATATCTTGTCCTCCCAGCACAGATTCTGACGACCGACGGCGTCTGCTGGCGGCAGAAGGAGAAGGTGACTTAACGGATACTTATCGCGCTTGCTTTATATTTCATCAGGAATGCTCTGCATATGTCCCATACAACGGCGTTCACTGTACTATGGCCAATTCTGAATTGGAACGCCAACGATGGTTGGCTTTACCGCGCAAGTGGTGAAACGACACCGGCGCAGCAGCGTCGGAACAATTATGCAATGCATAGATGGATGCCTACAATGTAGTGTGCGCAAAGGAAGCTTTTTCTCTACTCGAGGCGAAACAGACACGGAATACAAAGCATGGATTTTATAAACGCGGATATTTCTTTCGCTGGACAAACGTTGACTACACATAATATTTCGCTTCCACCTTTCCAATACATGTACAAAACCATAATAATTGGAAGCTACTAGTCCTGCCGAAAGGAAAATAAAAAATTATTTTATTTTATTTCATTTAATTAATTATTGACTACCTGTAGCTCGACATCACAGCGTCATCGCAAGTCGATCACTTGTCGGGACGCTATGGCGCCTATATTGGTGCTCGGCATCGAGATACGCTTCATTTGTGGAAAATAAAATCGAATGTGACAACGTCTCTTCTCAAAATACTCCGACAGGCGTTTGGGTCGTCCACACGGAGATTTGGGTTAATACTGTACATTTCACAGCGCTTTTTCGGAATCTATTTTTTGGCACATATCTCTGTGCCGTTTTTCACGTGAATGCACTCAGCATCATCCACAAGGAGCGCAAGTGCAATAAGTTTTTTTCTTTCATTGGTCCATCCTACGCTAGACACAGACGAAATGCAAGCGCGAATACAGAAGGGATCGGAAAACTGACAGCCGCCGGGAAACTGACTCGTGTGAATGCTGGAAATGAGCGGGCGTCTTCAGACGCGTAGTGACCTTGTTTATCTCGGATATCCTCTCACTCCTTCCCGACTTGCTGCCGGCAGAAAACTGACTCGTGTGAAGACAGGGTTACAAGCAGCTTCTCCCCCCCTGCTCATTTCCACCAAACGCTCAAAACCACCAACTTTTTTTTTTTTTTGTGCATATGGGCGTTTGGAGGTTTTGAGCGTTTGGAAGTTATGAGCATTTGGTGCTTATGAGCTACTACCCGTATAAACACCGGGTACAATAGCATAGAGAAGAGACTCCAGGTCAAAGGGTCCAATCAGCAGCTGTCCCACGCGCGTTTCTCCCTAACGGGGTCATCCACGGAAACCACGACGGTGGCGCACCGCCGTAGGAAGTCCGTAAGTAAATTCAAGATGGCTACCGTGAGACCGTAGCCTTAATTAGCAGGAAACAGCAACACATATATATCACGTCAATTGTTGTTCATTTTATAGATCCGGGATTCCACTGCAAGTTTATTTTCCTGCAGACTTAGAGAAGAGCATACTTCGCACCTGATTGCAATTTTAACCTTAACTGCATACCCAGATGAAATGTGTGGGCACAGCCATTCGGCCTTTCACGCCTCAAGGTAGCTTTCCACTTGCTTACCAGACAACCCAAAATTTAGCTCGCACGATTCGCCTTGGGTTTCCAGTGAGAAGAAAGCGTTTGAGAGTTGACGCCTTGCCGACCATATTCCCTGAACAAAGGCAACCACTCAGCATGCCATCGCCAGAGGTAAGTGACAACGTTTGTTTCATAGCCTCAATGCCTGGATGATCGAAGTGTTTATGTGTGATTGTTATATATGCTGCTTACAACGACGTTTTCCCGGAATCCACGTCTGCAAGATTACGGATCGTCTGTATAAAACAATAAACTGAGCAGCAGCTAACTGGACACTGCCGCACTACCAATGCGACAAAGTGCAGACTGTCAGCCTTTTGCTGATGGCAACAGGAACATTTGTTCATGGTAACACATGTATGGCAGATTCTATATGGCTCTCTCGAACTTCGTGCGGCGCGCACATATCGTCATGAGACTGCATAGTTTCCTTTGAAATCTCCTGTTTAGACTGAACTTGTAATTGTGTTTACTAAAACTCATTATTTCCTTTTTTTTCGGCTTTGTGACGCGGAAAATTTGGCATGACGCATTGACCTCAGTACTGATGACACGAAAAATGCTTTACGTTACAGATTCCATCGACCAGCTTCGCAGGATCAACGGAGTCTGGTGCGTATCTTCTGCTAATCGCTGTCGATATAGGCATTCACATTGATTGTTACACAAAAGCTTTTGTGCATTGCAATATATACACAAGTGCTGGGCTTTACATGCTTATGCAATATACAATGCTCATTTTTTTAGAACCCGAAGGAATGGAAATGGGAAGCGGTGGCGGAGCACATTTAATCCCACAGAACATCCCATCGCCAGCCAAAGTAAAAGACGGTATGTGAATGTAGCTTATTCATTGCGACAGTTGACATTTGAATGTGCACCGTACCTATCAGCACAGTAAGGCAGCAACGTTACTTTCTTGTTTGCTACATTTTTTGGAGGCTGTATGTTTTTATAGTACATTGGTATCACCTCACATTCATTACTTCTTATTATCCTACTATGTTGTTAGTATCACTTATATCAAATTCCACAGTGCTTGTACTGGATGAGCTGCCACTGGGACCTCTGGTGCCTTATCAGACAGTGAGCCAGTACGGGTTCCTATACACCTTGGTACCATACAATCCTCATCACAAGGACCAAAAGAGAGTGCAGCACAGGGGGACACAGACAGCCATTACAACCTGCACACTGGGTAGTACTGCATTTACATTATGCCTTTTGTAGTCAAGATTTGTGTGAGATGTAAAATATTGCATGTGTGTACCAGGGACACATCTACGGGCGGCTTTAATGGGGTGAGGAAGTCCTCACCACACCCGCAATTTCTGTCAGTACATAGAGTTTCAATTGACCTTTGTACACACTAAGAACTAACAGAATATACCTTCTGCAGTGTAAAATCTTTGCCACTGAGATCACTCGTCTTTAGTGTAATGTCCACTACTTCTTTTGAAAACGTGTTACACTGTCAACCCAGGAGTGTAACATAACACTACAAGGGAGTATAAATTACTCTGCGTTCATGTATTGTAAAATTATGCTACTGTCATTCACATACGTTACTGTGCTAGTGCTTTTTGTCTATTGATGGAGAGTGCCTGGCATTGAGAACATGCGCCTGATGTTGCCCTGGCCATATGCACACTGAGAGGGGTTATATGGACAGACGTAGAGATGTTGGGACTTGGACTGGCAAAGGATGGCTCAGTAATACGCACATACTTGGTGATCGCTCACAAGCAGTGATTTCAGAGGGCAGGCAGTCGACAGGCATGAAGCTGCGTTTTCAGCATAGTATGGCAACGTGACAGTCGTCATAGCAGGATAAAGAGAGTATCGAATCAGTAAGGCGGGCTTGTCACACTAAAAATGTGCAGAAAAGGGTATACAAAAAGTGTAAAAGTCATAGTTACACTGCACTTACTTTTATTTGCTCTCTTTTTTTTTTCTTAAAAACGTAGTTAGCATGCTGTCCAATGCAGTACCCTCATCAGAAAAATCCGGAATCTGCCACACTCACCGATTCAAATCGGGGCAGAATGAACTGATAATTTCAGCTGAAGCCACGGATCTTAATTATGAAATGAAACCATTTGATCAGATGAAAGGTAACTTTTGCAAAGCTGGAAGCACTTCAAGTGCGGAATGATTGCACATATGGCACAGAGCATAAATAGTACCACATTAGCATGTAGCAACATTTCTTGTTCAGAGCAATATTGCATTATTGCTGCCCAAACTTGAATACTAGGCTGAATAGGCGAACATTTTCACTGTACAATATGATGTCTTACAAATATTGTACTGCCATTTTATCATGATACTTAATGTGATATTATGATATACTGAGCTTACAGCTCCATCGTCCTGTACATCTAAAAAAAACTACAACTGTTCGCAACCTTGCCTTCCAGGTACTCAGACCCGCTACCTGATGCCTAGTAGGACACGCCAGGCGACCCAGAGCCTTCCACCCTCTAGCACACTCACTTTTACATGGCCTCAGTCGGTCTTGGGGTGTGATGAAACTAGCACAGCTGAAAGTGTGGAGCCGGGTGTCTTGGAGGATCCTCTGCAGCATCAGGATACTCTGACACCTGATGATGCGTTTGTTGGAGGTATCCACTCTTCTACCACAGCACGAGACCTCGATGTAACAGCTGAGTCGACGTGGTATGCTGATGCATACGTAATTGTACATCCATAATTATTTTGCAGTTTTATTGCTGATGTTGTGCTACATGCCGCTGCGCGTAACATGTGTAGGCAGTACTGACAAAAGCAAATTAATTTCCCCTGATCCAGCCCGCCCGACCCTCAGGATCTGACCTTCAACCTTTCTGAACTAACTGGGAGCTCAGACATTGAAGAGTAAGTTCAAGCCCTGTGCTGGCAATGAGATCTCATGTCTCAATACATCTTTTTCAGTGAGGAGCACGAGAAGCACTCGTAAGCTCAGCACTCAAAATCTCGTGCATGTGAAATGTAGGTCATTTTTCTGCAGTATGCCCACAAGCTACACAAATACTTGTCTACATTTCAGATTAAATCCATAAGAATGCTTTTATGTGGTAGCGGAATCTAGACTTCAAGAACTCTTGTCGAGGTGTCCAACTTGCGCCAACAGCAGTGCTCAGGTCACGAAAACAACAAGAGACACATGGCTGAAAGCAACATCTGCTTGCTGGTGCGGCTTCCAGAGCACGTGGACAAGCCAGCCATGGGTCAAACAGGCCACTGGGAAACATCCCCTGTGCTCAGCCATTTTCTTTTCGGGCGTGAATGTTGCAAAGGCGTTTCGCATGTTTGCCATCATGAAGCTGGCCACCCTGACGAAGTCTCAGTATTTCAGGACACAAAAGCAGCACCTCTTTCCTGGTGTGAATTAATGTGATAATGTGGCACATTCATGTAAACTTTGGACAACAAAAGTGAAATGCTCATAACTGTTTCTGACGTGTCATTATAATTAAATAAACACACTCAGCGGCAAAACATTTGATACAATCATATATGTCTTCTGTTGAGATATCTTAGCATTCTGCACTTTACGTACTCTCACTTGAAAGGTCTCAATTGAAAGGTGTGCTCAATTGAAAGGTCTACATGAGCAAACAGGCAGAGCTCCTGGATCAACTTCGTCCGGTGCCCTGACCCTTGCTGGGGATGGTAGATGCGGCTCACCAGGTCATACTGCACTGTATGGCACTTACGCGGTTCTAGAGACTGCTGCCAATCGCATCATCCACTTTGAGTTGGTCAAGGTACCCTACTAAATCCATTAAAAACCTTTAGCTTTTTTTCAATTGTGCCCGAAAACCATAATTGCACATGCATTTAACAGGAAGAGGTTCAGTTTTTTTTTTTTTGCACAAAACTGACGTGTTTTGTTTTAGTTACTGCCTCTCCCCACTGCAGTCACTGCGGTGCTGTTGAAAATCTAGAGCACATTCTTCTCCATTGCCCACACTACCAACCTTCCCAAACCGTACTCTCCGCATCCCTCAACGAGCTAGACTCCCGCCCCTCTCTCTCACAACATTGCTTGGTCCCTGGCCACATCCAGCACACCAACGCTCTGCCCTCAAGGCTCTCTTCACCTTTCTGGACACCGCAGGACTTCGATCCTTATTGTGAAGGGGCTCATTATTTCATTCCCCGCGTCACCACCAACAATGGGGTAGAGCGTCGCCCCCGGCGATGAAACTCCCCAGCCATCATCTCGTAATAAAGTTTTTTTTTTTTAGTCACCTAGAAATTTGGCATGGGTGTGCTGTGACCGTTAGTATTGAACTAGTGAATAACCATTTGACATGATAGGCTAATATTCAGGTTTATATAGCTATACGGGCTTCAGTCATGTTTGTATGACGCATATGCCAAGAGCTATGCTATATACACTCTAAAAACGGTGACACTTTAGTGACACGTGAAATTGGTGTGACACTTTGGGGCGAGCCCAGACTTGGATTTGGAATGTGTCACAGAGGGAACTTCGTCCATATACAGTTACCGGAAACGCGTTTTTGTTGCCACCGAAGTGGCTGAGGTGTCGTAGATGATTACTGAAGCCTGGGAGGGCGTTTGAACGCTGGAGTTGTGACACTTGCCGCAGCTGCGGCCGTTGCCCGTGACACATGGTTTGATATTTTCGCTGTTTGAACGCTTCGGATCTCTATGTTTTCTCATTCAGTTACCAACAATGGGCAAGTCTTTGGCAGTTCAAGCGAGAACGCTCACGAGGTTTCTCGCGTCCGGTTTTATCTGCTAATGTAGCTTATTTAACTCGCTTTCGGGAATACTCTGACGACTCAGACGTTGATGTTACTGGAATATATCGAAGAATCTGTGCGTATGACCTATGCTAGTGTTTGTCATATATGAGGTCACACTGTTCACACCCGTAGGATGGTGCATCATGTGAGGGCATCCTTCAGTGAAGCACGGACGTATCGGTAAGTTATTTGGGGTTTGTTTTCTTTTCGGAACGACGAACGCAATGAAATCATGTGAATACAGGGAGGCTGGAGGATAAATTGGAGCAAAGTATGCCGCATTGTCTCTGTGTCTCTGCCCCCTGTCGAACGCGAGCACACTTTCGGAAACCCCACCTTGCTTTCCCTAAAGCATTAGGAAATACTTGATATTTATGCATCTGAAATTGTTACCAAGCAGACAATCGCATGCGCGCGTCTGCACCACGGGCACGACGCGTATTCGCGTAATGAGCGTCCTTCACCAGTGCATCTGTGCGCCATAATTCTTTGACATCCGAAATCGCAAGTTACAGCGATGGAGAGAAATTCAAAGGTTTTTGAGTAGCTCCCGAGAATGGAGGCTTTGCGGCCTGTTTTTCTTCGTACTTCATTGCGCCGTTTCTTCCTTTTCCGCCGTTTCTGCATTTCGTTTGTCTTCACTTATCTTTTTTAATGTGTCGTGATCTAAACTGACCACTTATGTTTAGGACCTGCAGAACCCCTATTAGGAAATTTCAGAATAGCGTGCGAGTCGCCAACGCAAGCGCAAATGAAGCTATTTTGCTAATTATTCAGTTACCATGCTTCCCTTCAGGACACCCCTGTATTTTGAGATGCAGTTCGAGCAACGATTGCCATCTTAGTCGGGGTTCTACGGAATTAAGCAACCAGGAGGGTCTTGCACTCCGTGCTTGTCGCGCGATTGACTCGCAGTGTATCGATTCTGAAATAAAATGTTTCTCTTTTCACGTGACCCCTAGCATGTGAGCATGCCTTCCACATACGAGTACATCAGGTGTCAGTGTCCGCTGCATGTTTCACCCATCTCTGAAGCCTATAGAGCTACATTATGAGAGTCTTCTGCATAAAAATTAAGTAGCTGTCTCATATTCTGTCTCATGTTGTCTCGGATGCTTTGGCTCCTTCCCCGTGTGGGCTCGTGGAAGCGCACTCAATGCACTACCAAGATTGTCAAGTTTGAGATTGAGACAATACATTCAACTTTTATGGAACTAGGCGATGTTGCGACCACGAGGGCAACGTCATGACTAACGCCGTGGCGGAGTGTCCGTCCTGTGTCGACATCATATGGCTCAAAGTGTCTGAGGCAACCCCAGGAAATACCCCAAGCAGCACAGCCGGCACCTCTGTGAGGCCGACAACCGCAAGCCATTTCGCTAGCACCACCAGCACAGTCGTGACCACGACACCACCTGCACTCTAAACACAGAGCTCATCGCATAGCACGCCGACGGCCACCATTGTACAGATCGATGTCTTCATCACTGTTGGTTTGTTGAAAACGCGAGGGTAAGCCGTTTCGGGACACTTATCATAAGTGCATAGTGTCCCAAAAAGGCTTGCGCCTCCTGTTTTCAGCTGACGAACAGTGATAAATGCATCATTCTGTACCATGGCTGGCCTTCGGCGTGCTATGCGGTGAAGCTCTGTTTTTAGAGTGTGCGACGTTTTTTGTGAACCTTGTTGTGGGAGCTCTCGTGACACATGCTTCAAAAAGCAAAAAGGAACAAAAAGCGTCTGGAAGTGACACTTGAGCAAAGCGTCACTTTTTTGCAAAAAAGTGACGCTTGCAACGCGTCACAAAAGTGTCACCATTTTTAGAGTGTATACAGCTGCAAAGCATACAGCTGTCATTTCATTTGAGTGCAGGGGCTCGCATCATATTGGTCATGCATAAACTAGAGCTATCCACATAGGTAGACCTGTCGGGAGAGATACTACATTGGTATCAAACACAGGGTTATTCTAAAAAGTACGTGACACCTGTTTCATACAGGCTTTCTATTTGTGTATGTAAGACATATCACATGTGCGTGATTTCCGCCTGGTGTTTCTCTTTACATAGTCAACTGAAGTGACAAGTAGCAACGCTATGGATGTGTATGGCCTGCAGAAATGCCTAGCATTTCTTGAGGTTCAAGACATGACGGTGGACACCTTAGTGACTGACCGCCACACCGGAATCAAGGTCATGTTGAGGGACTGCTGCCCTCACATTAAACACCGATTCGATGTGTGGCATGTCACTAAGGGTGAGTATTGGCATCAAAGGGGAAAGCTAGCTTGTTTTAGAATGTTGTAATCCCACCTGATGGCTCTCAACATGAATCAAGAAGAAACTTCTAGGACTTGGGCGCTCTGCGAGGCATCAGGTTGTGCGGCTTTGGATTGAGAGCCTTATAAGACACGCATACTGGTGCCCAGAATGTCAGCCGTCACAACACAACTACTAAGCACAACAGTGTTGTCGTAACACTGTTGTCCTGTCAATGGCTGCTTGTCATTGACTATATGTCTACCAGGCACGAACTGCACCGCAGTGCAATTTGTGATTTTGTTTGCTAATATTGTGCACCTCATACACTTTCAGAGAGCGAGACCTACAGAAGGGTCAGGGACATCTTGATGGCCCCTGCCCTCCTCAAGGACATCCCAACGCTTTCTTCTGGGCACCAGATGTACGGGCTAGAGGCATTTCACAACCTAATGATTCACTTTGTGCCTAAGTCCTACTCATTTTCTGATGAGGGAATGCTGGCCAGGTACGAAGAATGCCTGCTTCGTGACAGCTAGGGAGCCTGGAGGGGAGCACTCACATTGCATTATCCTCCCTGCCACAGGACACAACTGGCTATCCTTCATTATAATGAGAATGCTGACCGGGCACAAGTACAGGAGTATGGTTCCAAACAGTACCGGCTGAAAGCCTCCAAGATAAAGAAGACATGGCTGCCTGTACCCGTGAAGGAAGCTGCTACTTACAGTATGTGCTTGCTATTATATGGTGTCCAGTGTACTGTCACTATGATGATTTCATCAGAACATCCTTTAACTGCAAGTTTTGGTGTAACGCTTGATCCCTGTGAGGTGAATACCATGGATGTTCCCAGGATTTTTTCTAACGGGGGCAAATCGCTTCAGGGGGGAGGCAAGAGTGGCAATCCCCACCCCTGCCACATATTTTTCTGGGGGCAGACGTTGCACATCGTGTGGCTGTTCAGAGGTTCATATCATGACATCTGATAATAATCATTTATGACTAAAGTTTGCGCTATGTTCACAAGCGAGCTTGGAGTTCCAGGGGGAACAGCCCCCCCTTGCCCCCTCTCGGTACACCCATGATGATTACATAGCATTAGGTTTGAAAATTCAGTCGCGCTGCATTTCCTACACCAATGCTCATGAAGCAACAATGTTAGGATATGAAATAATGGAAGAGCAAAATGCATAACCACGCATAACTTCATCTGTAACGTTGCACCTTTGTTGCAAAAAAAAAATGTTGCTCCTGTACTCATGCAAGTTTATTTTCTTTTTACTCATAATCAGTGTGTGCTTAAATTTCTGCAAAGCCTCAAGAGCAGAAAAAGCTTGGATGGACATTTCATATTTTCTAATTCTATAGATTATACGTCTGAATTGATCACTGAGGTCTTCAGTCACATACGTGAGCATCGAAAGCCATCAGCAGCTATGGAGACACTGCCACCACGTTCTTCCGTGTATGGGGAAAGGCCAGTTCTTGCTCAAACTGTGGAGCAACACCAAAAGAGGCATGTGCGTATTGGTTTTGGCTTGTTCTGCACGTCGCTTGCTTAGTGCTGCATATTCGCTTACAATGTGGGTTTTAACGTAGGTTCCAGAAGTAAAATCAGTCCAAGCCACACGGTGTGCTGATCTCAAGACAAAAGAATCCAAGAACAAAACAAAACGGCCCTTTTCAGGGCCACCCAATGTTTTACGGTGAGACACGCACTGCGTAATGATCAACTCAATTCACAATGCTTAGCAACAGAATACTAGAATGCAATTGCCGCAGCTATTGCCCAAAGAACGACTTTTTGAAACAGCATGCTGACTGTAATTGAAGTGATGCTGCGCTTTCTTCCCTCCCCTTCTTCTTTTCCAGTGTGCCTTCGACAGACATGAGTAGTAAATGGGCTGGCCGTAGGGGACCGGGGATCACTACGTTCCATGGGTGTCTGGTTCGAACCCCACAACGTCTGGGCCACCGTCGCGTATTTTTTCCCGCGGCCGGCGGGGGCGCGAGGGTGGAGGGTGGTCCGCGCCCTTATCGGCGGGCGATGCTTGACCGGAGGCCTGCGTGCGCGCTTACCCTCGCACATTTTTCAGCCTGGGCCGACTTCTTTCGCCATTTTTCCGCCTGGGCCGCCTTCACTCACAATTTTTTTCCCGCTACAACAGATGTGTAGTAGGCGGTTAACATGCAAATGTAGACATGCAAAGGATAGCCATACACAAAAGTACAAGTGAAAATATATTTATTAAAGTCATTAGTGCCGGGAATTATGTTATGAGTCTGTGTGAAGGAGAAAAACCCAGCAAAAAACCTGAAGCAGAAGAAACACAATACGATACACATAACAAAGGTTATACTTATTACAGGTATGATGCTATAGCATTGAAGGGGTATCACACGTCATACACAATAGTTTTTATTAATGATAATCATACACGCAAGTTTTTAATTAATCAGAACTAAAATGGGGTAGCACATTTAATCAAAGAATATATTTTTAATCAATACGATTATAATCAAACTTAAGTGTAGTTTCATTTATAATCGAATGATGCCCGCCGGTCACATTTTTTATTTCTCTCGAAAAAAATATATGTTATCCCGCCCAAAAAAAGATGCAAAAAGTGCCTGACCGCAGGCCTCCGCAATATTTTCTTCTCCGTTCGCGGGGCTTCAAAGCAACCGGCGCGATTTCGCGGCTTAAATTTTTTCCCAACTTTGTGACCTTGTATCTCTTGAACGAGATGTCCCATTTGAACGAGTTATTTTATTTTTATTCATTTATTTTTATTTTTTTTATTTCTTTTTGCTGACAGAGTGGATGGTGTACGTTCCACGGTGGGCTATTAAATGTGTATGGTACAGAGAACAGTGTACAAAAAACATCCCGAAAACGCAACAGAGAGCCTTTTTACCGCACGTTTGGAAGGTGATGGCCGTGGCCCTGGATCTCCGACTGTCATATTCTTTGCATGAGCAGAAAGATCATTCTTTGCTCTTTCGTTTGACGTTAAATACATTGCTTTATCTTCAACCATTATCCCGTAACAATGCCGTGAATACGGAAGGGTAGGGGGAAATTCTCATTTTTGCGGCAGTTTTTACCCAAAAAGGACATCTTCAAATTTTCCGATATTTTGTACTGACATAACTGAGACATAGCTCTTTCAGGATATGCATTAAAATGTTTGCTTATTTTGGTCCCACAGGGCGCGCAATTTTTTTTCGCACTCCTATTGGGCAGCGCTCGCAGGGGTCAAGCGCAGGTACAAAGAGTAGACTTCTACCCCACCCCTCTCTCTTTCGTTTCTTTTTTTTTTATGCTTTCGGTGAGGGTGCCGTCATGCCGAAGGCCGACTATAGTAATATGCACAGATCACTGTGATGTCCGCAGACAAGCAAAAGTTCGTTGCTTAAGCTTTCCCACCCGGTTAATCCCTTCAAGGTGCTTGAAGGAAATCCGACGTGGGAACATGGCATTTGTAAATACTCCGGCTTTGCCGAACTGGAGCGCGAGACGCCAATTCTCTTGTAATTTTGTTTTGTTATTTGCTGGTTTCTTCTACGTGAACGAAGACAGAATTTGAAACACCCAGGTGATGTGCAACGATGCCGACAGATCGCCCAAGGACTGGTCTTCCTCGGAATGATAAGACATGTCCGGTCCCTTATTTCTTCAAGATGAACTCCTTTTAGAAATATTATTTGAAGGAGTTAGCCTTCCAATGGGTGAGAAAGTCGGGGTGCTGCGTGGGAAAAGACGGTTTTTAGGCGTCTACGGGTTTCCCGCCGCTGTCCATATTTTAAGACAAGGGCCTTGCTTTCCTCGATGTTACGTATGGATTTCGTTTTGTCGTCGGCGTAGCGTGTACTTCTGCGCTCCCCATGGCCAGCCGTAGCCACACCAGAAGTCGACTATACTGCCCGGACTACACTCAACGACACAAGAAAAAAATACCCTGGAACAAGAACTTCAGGCCGGTATCATTGATAGGATCGGGGCTTTTGAAGACCATCTTGAGCACCTCAGAGGCAGTCCATGTCTACGACACCGACGAAATATGTGTGAACTGCTACAACACGTTTCGACAGCAGCTTGCTGAGGCAGAGCCTTCAGCTGAACAAGGTCCTCCGGCTTCAAGCCCTGACAACGCTGACTTCAGTGACCCCACCGAAATTGTGCAGACTGTGAACGGGAGCATCAGAGCAAGATATTGGTGTGAGCCCACTGAGGCACCCGTAGTAGACGAAGTTGAAGAAACAGAAGTAGAAGAAACCAGCAAATAAAACAAAATTACGAGAGAATAGACGTCTCGCGCTTCCGTTCGGCAAAGCCGGAGTATTTACAAATGCCATGCTCCCATGTCCGATTTCCTTCAAGCACGTAACCTTGAAGGGATTAAACGGGTGAGAAAGCAAAGCAACGAACTTTTGCTTGTCTGCGGACATCACAGTGATTTCTGCATATTACTATAGTCGGCCTTAGGCATGACGGCACCCTCACCGAAAGCAACAAAAACTATAAAGGTAGGGTGTGGGGTAGAAGTCCACTCTTTGTAAGTGTGTTTGACCCCTGTGAGCGCTGCAAAAGAGGGGTGCGAAAACAAATTGCGCGTCCTGTGGGACCAAAATAAGCAAACATTTTATTGCATATCCTGAAAGAGCTATGTCTCAGCTATGTTAGTACAAAATATCGGGAATTTTGAAGATGTCCTTTTTGGGTAAAAACTGCCGCAAAAATGAGAATTTTCCCCTACCCTTCCGTGTTCACCGCAATGTTACAGGATAATGGCTGAAGATAAATGGCTTTTTTTTCGTATACTTTTCTCTTGACCATATATATTTAATAGCCCACGATGGAACGTGCACCATCAACTGTGTCAGCAAAAAAAAAATTCGTTCAAATGGGACACCTCGTTCAATAGACACAAGTTCACAAAGTTGGAAAAAATTTAAGCCGCGAAATCGCGCCGGTTGCTTCGAAGCTACATGGACGGAGAAGAAAATGTCGCAGAAACCTGCGGTCAGGCACCTTTTGCATCTCTTTGTGGGTGGGATAACATTTTTTTTTTTCGAGAGAAATAAAACATGTGACCGGCGGGCATCATTCGATTATAAATGAAACCACCCAAAAATGTAACATTATTATACGTGAGCACCTTAGTGGAGTTTTAATTACAAAGTTCTGTTAGATGCACATAATACGGAAGCTAAGTTGAATATTCCAATACGGCACAAATTTAATTAATCAGATTCTTATGAAGTGATCGATGGTTGGCACGTTGGTGGAGGGCAGTGCATTCGTTTAACGTCGCGCATTTTTCAACCTGGGTCGACTTCTCTCGCGCATTTTTTTTATTTATTTATTTCTTTCAGCGCGCGGTGGGAGGTGTGCGGGTGAGGGGCTGTCCGGGTGCTTACCAGCGGGCCGAAGGGCTGGGCGTGCCCTTATTGTTGTGCATTTTTCACCCTGGGCCGACTTCTTTGGCGATTTTCCCGCCTGGGTCGACTTCGTTCAGAAGTTTTTCCGCTACAACATCTGTGTGGTAGGCGGTTTACATGCAAGTAGGGGCATGCGCACCAGCAACCCTACCAAGCGACGATGCCATCACACCTGGGCACACTTCATTCACGATTTTTCCGCCTGGGTCGACTTCGTTCGCAATATTTTCAGATGGTGCGCGAGTGGTTTACATGCAAGTAGGGGCATTCACACTGACAACACCCGGGTCGAATTCATTCACATTTTTCACCCTGGGACGACTTCGTTCGCAATTTTTTCAGGTGGTGCGTGAGTGGTTTACATGCAAGTAGGGACACGCGGGTGAGGGCCTGTCCGAGTGCCTACCAGCGAGCCGGAGGCCTGCGCGTGCCCTTATCATTCTGTATTATTCACCTGGGCCGACTTCTTTGGCGATTGTTCCGTCTGGGCCGATTTCGTTCGCAGTTTTTTCAGGCGGCGCGTGTGTTGTTTACACTCAAGTAGGGACATGCACACTGTCATCCCAGCCAGGCGATGATACCGTCACACCTGGGTCGACTTCTTTGGCAATTTTTCCGCCTGGGCTGACTTCTTTCATATTTTTTCGATACAACAGCGGTGCGCTAGGCAGCTTACACGCAATTAGGGTCATGCCGACTGTCAACACCTAGCCGAATTCATTAACATTTTTCACCCTGGGCCGACTTCATTCGTAATTTTTTTCGACTACAGCAGTTGCGCGGTGGACGATTTACATACAAGTATAGTTATACAAAGGATAGCCATACACAAAAGTACAATATGAAATATATTAAAGCCAATAGTGGCAGGAATTATGTTGTGACTCTGCGTGAAGAAGAAAAACGCAACCAAAAACATGAAACAGAAGAAATACAATAAACATAATATAGAATGTGGGAAGCTAAGTTGGGAGAAAAACTCAACCAAAGAAAAAGGCAGAAGAAACGCAATACACATAATAAAGAATATGGGAAGCTAAGTTGAATATTCCAACACGACACAATTAATCAATTTCTTACGACGTGAATAGCACCCCTATTGAAAAATACTTCGGAAAATCTTACAAAAGAAATCTCTCAGACTGCTGAAGGAATTTCTATGAGGTTATGAGACTAAACCTTACAAAATTTCTCTCAGAGTTTCTTACAGGGATCCTGTAGGATTCCAGGGAGGATTTCTTACAGGCAGGGGCAATGCAGCTTTCTTACAGGGCTTCTTACAGGGTGGCCTGTGAGGCTTTCTCACAGGATTTCTTACAGGCCTCGAGACCCGCAAGAAAGCCTGTGAGAAAGTGTAATGAGCCACCCTGCAAGAAACATCCTAAGAAAGCTGCACTGCCACGTATGATAATTGAAGGATCTCATACTTACTTGCTGAGAAGTATTGAGAGTAAGTCGCATGCCGTCACTGTAAGGAATGTTGCAGAACATTTGTGGCCCAGCCAATAAGTTCAGAAAAGCATGACCCAACGTACTTGAAATGTCCAATGCGACGACCAAGAAATTTCTTCATGTGATTATGACAACTTTTTGTTTCGCACATTGGGAACGCGTAGGCTTTCTTCCGAAAAAGCATCATCCAACTTTCTCGAGACAAGAATGGGTTACGACCACGCACGAATCCAATTAATTTCCGCTCGCTGCCGCTTCTTCCGAGTTTAACCTAGAAGAAACAGCATTTTAAAAAGCACGGTTAAAACAACATGTGTGTGCGTGAGAGATAGGCATAGAAATATGTAACATACCGTTTGCGCAAAGCACAGTTGCTATAACCATCTCACTGCATTCTACCTTCCATTCTTCAGAATACGTGCGAACAGGGGTAAAGACGCATAAAGAATGAGAATGCGTAGTACGGACGATTATATACCACACACACACACACGTGCTATATACCTCAAAAGCGACGAAAATCCTGAATTCCTGGCGATATTTGCATGAGATGCGTAGCTGCGTCCATGCGCTTCAACGTTTCAAAGCAGACTAACGAACTTGCTGGCAGTTGGAATAAACGCTGTTTCTGAATCACGCTGTTTTCTCATAGAAATCACAAGGCCAGACCCTGAATTATCCCACAGGATATTTTCACATTGGTGTGCCTGTGATGATAGGTATTCGAATCTGCATCCTTTGTGGGAAATTCTGAGAGACGAAGACGCTTCTGTAAGAAATTTATGTTTCTATGAGATTTTCTGAAGTATTTTTCAATAGGGACACATGCAAGGAAATAACGAGACACACGATCAACAGCTAATAGAGAGCCAAAACAATGCATCATCCAACTCGTAAACAAAAGATACGTACAGGGAATTAATTGAAAAACAATATATCAAAACCAGAAACATGACGAATTTAATACCGCGACTAGCACAGAGCTAACGCTGAATAGCAGAGAAACACTTTGAACGGCGCATCATCCACGCGTAAACAGTAGATACATGCATGTAAATAATGAGAAAGACGATCAGCAGCCAATAGAGAGCCAAACCAGTGCACCATCCAACACGTAAAGAAGAGGTACATAAAGGAAACATAATTGAAAAACAATCTATGAAAACGATAATCATGCACGGACTGAACACTGAACAGCAGAGAAACACTCTCAACGGCGCATCTGCCAACGTGCAAACAACAGACACATGCAGGAAGATAATATCGAAACAAACAAACTATCAAATAAGAAACATTATTTCCATTTCAATTTATGAAATTTGTAATGTATCTCTTGAACTATCATGAAATCATCCTTGCGACCTAATCTAGTCGGACAATATACAATTTTCATCCCACTCAGGCACTATAAACATTACCTTGACAGAGGTATCCGACACAGTACAACCAAGTCAGCTACCTTTGTTACTTGAGTCTGGTGGGGTCATTCTCTCTCTCCCTCTATACGTGATATGTCCCACTAGAGCGTCTACACAATTTTCTTCTTCTACCAGTTCTTGCAATGATGTCGAATGAGCAGAAGCTCAATATTGTCGTACAAGGTCTGATGTATCATCACTTATTGAAACTCAACAAACATATCTATTGCGGTGGACCACTTTGTTACTTGAGTCTGGTGGGGTACATTCTCTCTCCCTCTATATATGATATGTCCCACTAGAGCGTCTACACAATTTTCTTCTTCTACCAGTTCTTGCAATGATGTCGAATGAGCAGAAGTTCAATATTGTCGTACAAGGTCTGATGTATCATCACTTACTGAAACTCAACAAACATATCTATTGCGGTGGACCACCGGACGATTTTCATCTAATACTCTCTTGTACGCCATTCAAGAATATTCATAAAAAAAGAAAGGAAGCATCAATAAAAGACTGTACAAGTTCATCGCAACAAAGTGCAAGTTGCTGAAGCAATACAAACACGGCGACAACATATCACCTGCGTTAATCAACGCTGGATTCAAGCGCCCAATAATAAGATTAAACTATTTGATGTCTTCGGAATTCATCAATCAAGACAACAAACGAAAACTTCCGAGTTTGGAATAGAAATGTAATTTATCGAAATAAACAAGTGTATAACTGAAATAATAAATGTAATATTCGTCATCAATGTAATGTATTCTACACATCGCAAAGAAAACAGCTTATTAGTATGGCTAGATTGAAGATTGCTAAGGAGACGTTTATTCCACACTATGTACAAGGATCCTCGCATGGAATCAGCGCTGACAATCAAAGACATTTTACACGACTACCCTTTATACAACACCGACATCCGAAAGATAGAATTGTAGAAGAAGAATCGCTAATTGAAAGTTAGAGGCATGTTGCATCAATCTTTGTTTACAAAATAGGATCACTAATATTTTGCGAAAGCTTATTTTATGAATTAAATTGCACAGTGTATATATTTCTCAATCAATTGGACAGTTGACAATATATGTTGAGAGGAATCTATCAAATGACGCGACGCAAGTGAAGGATTTTACAAACATGACGCGTAGGCGGAGTCTACCATTCTAATCATCGTAACACGCGGCACACAATTGCAATCAGATTTTGAGAGAATCGAATCACACACTGTCATCAGAAATGTGTAACCACTATACAACGACCACTATGCATAAACACAATGCAGGATATGTAATCTCAATTAGAATAAGTAAATATTCGTGTAGAAAAGAACTACTTCAACGGTAGAAAGAGCGGTTTATTTGCTCGATGTGGCCGGGACCATCCTCGAAGAGAATGTGGAAAATGGTGGGCCGTCATAAAAGGAAGAAAACCAAATCGAACACACGCGCAGGTGCCAGGGACACCTGACAGGTGATCGGGGACACGTTATCGTCGTCCAATTTCTTACACTCCCCGGGCGCAGATGAGAAGCTTAGACAATCGAGGCCGCAGGTACCAGTTCCAGTCAAAGCTCCAGCTTGTGGAGGTGCTGGACGGGACGACGTATTTCTGATCCGTTGGGAAGTACTACCTTGCACGCTCGGATGACTCCGTCGCGTCCTGGCTGTACCTCAGAGATACGTGCAAGTGGCCACACTGCTCTTCCTTGTGGTTTGGAGGACAGGAGCACTAGCTCGCCCACCTGTCAGGTGTTCCTGGCACTTGCGCGTGTGTTCGATTTGGTTTTCTTCCTTTTATGACGGCCCACCATTTTCCACATTCTCTTCGAGGATGGTCCCGGCCACATCGAGCAAATAAACCGCTCTTTCTACCGTTGAAGTAGTTCTTTGGTTATAGTTACGTCCTGAGCTTGAACGTGTAGAAGATGTGTATCCAATGGGGGTGGACGTGAAAGTTTGAGCTCTCCTGGTTGGGGACCTTGTAGTACCCAGCCGAAGATTGTTTCTACGGCCACGAAACCGTCACACAATTTCTTCACTTGGCCGGTGACGACGTGCCAGTAGTAATCACAGCCTATTAGCAATGAGATGCCAGGTATGTCGAGTCGAGAGGCAATATCGTCCGCAACGGGAATACCAGATTCAACGAGTTGGTCAGTGATGGCGGCTTCTGGAATTGGAAGGTTTCCCACACATATCTTGGAACTCAATGGCCTCTATTTCCAGATGGTCGTGGGCCAAAAGTGGCGTCAGTGACATTCGCACCCGGCGAGACAAGGTTTCGGCATTTGCACGGCGTCCTAGTACGAAGATAGCAAGCTGTTCGTGACCTGCTGTGGGGCATCGTAGCTTTGCTGAAACATCCTTGCGGATGAACGTCCGCTGGCTTCCTCCATCAAGCAATATACGGATGAGCTTTCTCTTAGGGGAACGCGGGGCTGCGACCCATGATCTTGCAGTTTCAAGTAGGATGACTGAGCCATTGTGAACACTAGAAACGTTGATGGAGGTGGCGGCGCCGTCATGCAAGGGATTCCCAAGAGATGGGGGCGGTAAGTCATGCTGATCTGAGCTAATCGCGTGATCCACCGATGATGCATGCGTAGCTTGCACGTTCTTGCAACACAAGGATGTCAAGTGTTTGCCGGTACAGTTTGAACAGGAAAGTCGCTTGGCAGTGCGACAGTCTTTAGCCAGATGCCGTGGTTTGCCACACTTGAAACAACATCCCGCTTGTCGCAATTTTACAAGCTTTTGCTCTGGGGTGAAGGTGATAACGTAATTCGCAACAGAATGATCGTTGGATCCACAAAGGAGACACGGAAAGGGCTTTCGCTCTCGAATTGTCGAGTCAGCGATGGTATTGAGCGCTGCGGCAGAAGCGATTTTAGGGGTCGGGCAAAATGAAAGAGAGTCCGCCTGATGGGATGGAGCTTCCCTTTTCCGTGGCACCATTCGTTCTCGGTGCTCTATTTCTCGCTGAAGGAAGGAAATTAAAGAGTCAAGAGTACCGGTGTCGGCTACCGGAGGAACCTCTCGTGATTCAGTTGCTACGTGCCTGGCCACGGTTCCAGATAGCTGTTGCGCGTGATGCCGATAATACTCTAGCTCCATGTCCGGTGGGAGTTTTCGCTTTTTTCAAGTTGGGAGTGCACAGTTTTGAATGGTACATAGCCTGCTCATACAAGTTTGCAGATACATACTAAAAGCTCTTCCACTTTGCAGTGGTGTGCCCTCTGCTTCACCAATTGATCAGAAGAAGTACATCGTATTTGAAGCTCCATTGTTAGAACTGTTCGAGAAAGGCAGGACTTGCGGTGCTGCGTGCAAAGTGGGCACAGAGGTTCGAGGGACACTTCTCACCGTAAAAGCTGAGTGCCCAAGTGAGCACACTTTATCTTGGAAAAGCCAGCCAGAGGTGAACAGGATGGCTGCAGGAAACATCTTGCTGTCTGGCGCAATACTTTTCAGTAGGGCTAGTGCAACCAAGGCAAGTACTCATAGGCTGTTATGTTGGCACAGATTCAAATGACACCGTGTATTTGCTTTCGAGCAGGTTCTTCGGTTACTCGAGTCAATTAATGTTCAGGTGATCTCGAAGGTAGCATAGAACACCTACCAGAGAGGGTACCTACTCCCTGCCGTGACACAGGTAGGACTATCAGAATTCACGGCCATATTGCGGAGCATAGACTGGTATTAGAAATCATACATACTTGGTGCGCTTGAATTTCCTGTTGCAATAATCTTCCAGCCACAATGACAACAGAATAACGAATGCAGTGATTTCATTCTTATTCACGTCATCGCTTCCTTTGATCCACTATGGTAGGTCTCGACTACAGAAACAGAATGCCTGCTCTCCTCACTTCAAGACAGGAACGTGAACCTTTTGGGTGATGGCAGATGTGACTCCTCTGGGCACTCTGCTAAGTACCTCACATACAGCTTTATGGATGCAGCATCACAGAAGATCATCAACTCTGT
This sequence comes from Ornithodoros turicata, assembly GCF_037126465.1. NCBI lineage: Eukaryota > Metazoa > Arthropoda > Arachnida > Ixodida > Argasidae > Ornithodoros > Ornithodoros turicata. The sequence goes on from NC_088203.1 coordinate 64,535,170, forward strand.
GCAAATTCAGGTCGGGGAGGTGAGTTCTGTCAGCTCGCTAAATGTTATTTTATTGCAATATTCCTGAACATATCTCATCTGCACCAGTCAGAAGATATTAGATCCAGCAGCCACATGGAAAAGGCCGGGTTCATAAGGTGCCTGGACGAAGTGAAGTGCAAGGGCATTACAGTTGCATCTATCACTACTGATCGCCATCCTGCTGTCCGAAAGTACATGCGCGAGAATGAGCCAACCATTGTCCATGGATTTGACATCTGGCATGTTGTAAAAGGTAACAAGAACTAGATTATAATTGCTTATGATGACCAGTTGCGTCATACAATTGCCATGCTTCAAAATGCTTATGGGCTATGTAGCTCACAAGATCTTGTAATGCAGGGATGAAGAAAAAGCTTGAAGCTGCAGCCAATTCCCGTGCATGTGCTGCCCTAAAACAATGGGTGCAGCATATTTGTAACCACCTTTACTGGTGTAGTGGCAACTCTGAGGGGAATACAGAGTTTCTGCTTAGCATGTGGAGAAGTATGAGCTTACGTACTCAAATGAACTGTATCGTCATTCAGGAGACAGTGTATACTAACTAAGAGATAATGCATCTAGGTTTGACCCGGCATGTTATCAACATCCATGACAGCCATGACGGACCATACAACCGTTGCCTCCACGGTGACCTTGGCGACCGGAGACCCTGGCTGCAGCCTGGTAATTGGAGGGCGTGAGAGTACATTTGCTTTCTAGCCCATATTGACTAATGTGTGCATGGTGTTCTCACTTTATATGTCAAACATGCAGGCACTTTTGTTTACATAAAACTGTGCAAGATAGTGCTAGACAAAAGGCTACTGACGGATATTGAACAGCTCTCTACAGTGGGGCAAACATCAGGCCATGAATCCTTCCACTCCTTGCTTCTGAAATTTGCTCCTAAGTCAACGGCATACACTCCAAAAGTTATGCGTGCAAGGTGTGTAACACTCAGTGTACATGATTTTTGTTTGTTTTTTTATTTATTTCTAGCATCACTTGAACTGTATATTATTAATGTTATTATCATGATTCAGACAGGTACCGCAAACTTTGGCACATATGGTACTTGTTTCACTGTTACTGATAGTGCCATTTTTTCCCTGTGTCTGTGCATGAACCTAGGACGCAAATCGCTACCCTGCATTTTAATGAAAATGCTGACCGCCCACTTGCACGTCGAAAAGATGGTGGCCTGATGTACAGGAGAAAGCTAGTTAAGACGAAAAAGGGCACGGAAGTAGTTTCTACCATGAAGACAAAAGCAACACATAGTGGGTTTCGTTTTAGTATACATAGTGTAGGGAAGAGATTTAGGCATGACCATATTTCCTTTTCTTTGTAGAGTATGTAGACCATCTTTTGAGGGAAGCACTGACAACTTGCCAAGATGTGAGCTACAGTGAAATGGTAGCAGCCTGCAAAAGCCCGGAGCCTGCACCAATGACTGCACAGTACGAACGGCAACCAAAGGAGGTCCTGATAGCTAGAAGAATGCTGCGGTTCCAAACAGAGGTACATGAACAGAGGTAATGTTCATTCATCACTTCATGGGTTCTCGTAGCAGTATAACTTTGTGATTTTCTAGGTGACTGCTGCCATGACATGTGCCTCTAACTGGAACTTAGCCTGATTGAGAAAAAAAGCCCCTCCATCCATGAGAATGAGGTACTGTTTCTTCATCACTTCATGGGTTCTCGTAGCAGTATAACTTTGTGATTTTCCAGCTGACTGCTGCCGTGACATGTGCCTCTAACTGGAACTTAGCCTGAGTGTGAAAAAAAGCCCCTGCATCCATGAGAATGAGGTACTGTTCTTTCATCACTTCATGGGTTCTCGTAGCAGTATAACTTTGTGATTTTCTAGGTGACTGCTGCCATGACATGTGCCTCTAACTGGAACTTAGCCTGATTGAGAAAAAAAGCCCCTCCATCCATGAGAATGAGGTACTGTTTCTTCATCACTTCATGGGTTCTCGTAGCAGTATAACTTTGTGATTTTCCAGCTGACTGCTGCCGTGACATGTGCCTCTAACTGGAACTTAGCCTGAGTGTGAAAAAAAGCCCCTGCATCCATGAGAATGAGGTACTGTTCTTTCATCACTTCATGGGTTCTCGTAGCAGTATAACTTTGTGATTTTCCAGCTGACTGCTGCCGTGACATGTGCCTCTAACTGGAACTTAGCCTGAGTGAGAAAAAAAGCCCCTGCATCCATGAGAATGAGGTACTGTTCTTTCATCACTTCATGGGTTCTCGTAGCAGTATAATTTTTAATTTTTAGCTGACTCCTGCCATGACATGTGCCTCTAACTGGAACTTAGCCTGAGTGAGAAAAAAAGTCCCTGCATCCATGAGAATGAGGTACTGTTCTTTCATCACTTCATAGGTTCTCGTAGCAGTATATTTTTTTTATTATTTAGCTGACTGCTGCCGTGACATGTGCCTCTAACTGGAACTTAGACTGAGTGAGACAAAAAACCCTCCAACCATGAGAATGAGGTAATGTTCATTCATCACTTCATGTACGTGTTCTCTAGCAATATCATTTGTGTGATCTTTCAGCTGACCACTCCCATGACGCAAGCTTTAGCAGTGAAATGAAGCCTACTTGCAAATACTTGATTGCCCACAATGACCTGCCTTCGTTTCAAATATAAGAGGGAAGTACCAATAACTACATACAAAGTGCAGTAGGCTCATACTGTATATGGATGTGTACATTCTAACATGCTTTGTTGAGTAATTTGTTTGGCGGCAGACGCAGTCACATGTAGATGCAGTTGTTTGTACCGAACAGGTACAACCTGTTAGTTTAGTTAATACCTGTTAGTTTGAGCGACTGAGCCTGATTTCTCCCTGAATTTACCGTACTGGAAGTCCTTCCACTCAAATTTGCATAAATTCAGAGCACATGTTTGTTTATTCTCTTTGTGCTCCACAAACCTAGAAAAAAATTCCCGAAAGCTTTACGCTGTATTCATAGCCCCAAAAGCTCCATAAAATGTGAACCAGTAATGAAGCCCTGTGTCATTTCAGCCTGCATGCAGACCTAGTCTCCATCACGGAAGTTTTACAGGATGGGATATGATACTGGCATTCAGGGAGTGTTTCGCCATCCTTGTAGGCTCTTCATTTGAGGTACCCTGGTTACTTTGCACTGCTCGATATCTAACCCTCTGATTGAAGATGCTGCTGTCCTTGGAACAGCTGAGATACATTTGCCTTGGCAATTTTTCTGGTGGCCAGGTTCCAGCATGGTGTGCCAACAACCACGCCATACACTGTATGCAACGGGATAGGATGACAAAAGCGAAGGATAAGTAGCCTATATGAAGTCCGTGGCCTATGGCATGGCCACACGGCTGCGAACAGGTCTGTCACATGGCAAACGTGCATTTCCTAACATGCTTCTCTTTCTTTTTGGCAGGGCATTCATGAGTGCAGAAGTAATATGCAGATGCAGCTGTTGAAAGTCGTATTTATTCTGCCTTTGTAGCTGTACAAATCTACATAGGAATTGGGCAGCTATTAGGGAAACCATAAAAAAAATTATAATTAGAAATAGAGAAAGGGTTACAAAGATGAATGCGCACAAAGAAGGTGTACAATTTTTCCTTACATGCTTGTGGAGCCAATGATGACAGGGATGCGTCTGAAGAAAAGCCTATGTTGATGTCACTGGCATGTCCCAACCTGAGGCTCTTCTTATACTAATAAAGAAGTCATGGACTTACGTGGGTAGTCCAGTAGAGCTTATGGACTAGGACACGTTTGTAGCACACATCTATGTACTGAAAAGGAAAACATCATGCATTCATTTGTTACTGATCGGTGGGAAGTGAAACTATAGCAAATTGATATACATCTTGTGTCTGTTTCCTGTTATCGTTCATGTGTTCTTTCAATAAAGCAATGTTTACATTCTTCGTTGTTTGTAGACTGTATTTTACTGTGTAGTGGCTGTTGGGTTACTACAGTAGGGTATGTGCCTGGCCCGGTATTCTGTGTCAAAGGGATAGTGTTGTGATTTTGCAGCTTTCACGACCAAACCATCCTGTGTACCTGTCTACAGTGCACACATTGAATACTGTCCACAAACACCTGAAAGAAAAATGAAAGTTTCACCTCAGTCAAAGGGAATGAACATACACGTTGTCAGAGAACACCTACTGCATCACACATCAGGAAGGCGAAAGCCTTTGTACAGTTCGGAAGGAAAATTGCCCTTATGGCATGTACAGCACATGCTGGGAGGGCCTTCCTGCAGTATTTTCCTAACGGTCCCCAAAGCCACTTGGTCAACTGCTTGTAGGCGACGTACCTAAACTTCCTGCATGTTCCATAGGCAGGTATAAATTATGACATCTAAGTTTCTGATAACAGAAACTGAACGCGCACGTGAATGAACTCACTTGTTTACTGCGCTGTTCCGGATAACGGCGTAGTCGTCGCTTTCTCTCACATAGCAGTAGGACACCTGGAGCACCTCAGTGTCCAGGCACAGTATTTCAAAATACTCGTTTCTTGTTATGCAACCGCTGCGTTGCTTCTGTACCGCCTCGTTCACTTCGAGGCAACAAAGACATTCCTCTGCTGTCGGCATCGGTACACATTTGGCGCAAGTACACCTGAACATGTAGAAGCAATACCGAATTTCCATTGTGACCCTCTCAACGGTTTGATTGCACATGTAACTAACCAAAGACTGTTCCCAACGCGGTCAGGCGACGGCGATGGAGGCAATTCGTCCTCCGTCGACGACTCCGCGGATGGCATCGTGTCGTGTTGCCTCTCCGGCGTGCTGTCATACGAACCGAAGTTTTGCCGGCGTGACCGTTCGAGTATCCGAAGCTCGAGGGTACTCAGGTTTGGTAAGCTGGACATCGCAGGGCGCGTCTCCCAAAACACTTTCGGTTTTGCCGCCAACCCGGACGCGGATGACTAAGCCGAAAGTAGCCACAGGCTAGCTAGCCGACACGAGCCGACCCAGTGTTGTTGCGAGGGAGTACTCAGCCTTTCGTTCAAATGCAATCTTTGAAATTCGATTACTCAAAGAAAACAGCGATTCCAAAAGAAATATTTCGGAACTGCGATGTGCAGTTCCTAAACTTTCAAAAGATCATAAGGTTTCCCTGGGTTGGAATTCACTTTACAGTTCCTTTAAGTCCGTGCATGTTTATCATTTTGATAGATTGTTTTTCAATTATGTTTCCTTTGTCTACCTCTTGTTTACGTGTTAGGTGGTGCATTGGTTTGGGTCTCTATTAGCTGTTGATCGTGTTTCTCATTATTTCCTTGCATGTATCTATTGTTTACGCGTGGATGATGCGCCGTTCAAAGTGTTTCTCTGCCATTCAGCGTTAGCTCTGTGTCAGTCGCGGTATTAAATTCGATATGTTTCTCGTTTTGATAGATTGTTTTTCAATTATTGTCCTGTACGTATCTCTTGTTTACGAGTTGAATGATGCATGGGTTTGGCTCTCTATTAGCTGTTGATCGTGTTTCTCGTTGTTTCCTTGCATGTGTGCTATTCACGTCATAATAAATTGATTAATTGTGTCGTGTTGGAATATTCAACTTAGCTTCCCATATTCTTTATTATGTGTATTGCGTTTCTTCTGCTTTCTTTTTTTTTAGTTTTTCTCCCAACTTAGCTTCCCACATTCTTTATTATGTGTATTGTATTTCTTCCGTTTCATGTTTTTGGTTGGGTTTTTCTTCTTCACGCAGAGTCACTATTGGCTTTAATATATTTCATATTGTACTTTTGTGTATGGCTATCTTTTGTATAACTATACTTGTATGTAAACCGTCCACCGCGCAACTGTTGTAGTGGAAAAAATTACGAATGAAGTCGGCCCGGGGTGAAAAATGTGAATGAATTCGGCCAGATGTTGACAGTGTACATGACCCTACTTGCGCGTAAGCCGCCTTCCGCACCGCTGTTGTATCGAAAAAAATATGAAAGAAGTCAGCCCAGGCGAAAAAATTGCCAAAGAAGTCGGCCCAGGTGTGACGGTATCATCGCCTGGCTGGGATGACAATGTGCATATCCCTACTTGCATGTAAACAACACACGCGCCGCCTGAAAAAATTGCGAACGAAATCGGCCCAGACGGAAAAATCGCCAAAGAAGTCGGCCCAGGTGAATAATACAGAATGATAAGGACACGCGCAGCCCTCCGGCTCGCTGGTAGGCACTCGGACAGCCCCTCACCCGCGTGTCCCTACTTGCATGTAAACCACTCACGCACCACCTGAAAAAATTGCAAACGAAGTCGTCCCAGGGTGAAAAATGTGAATGAATTCGGCCCGGGTGTTGTCAGTGTGCATGCCCCTACTTGCATGTAAAGCACTCACGCACCACCTGAAAAAATTCCGAACGAAGTCGGCCCAGGCGGAAAAATTGTGAATGAAGTCTGCCCAGGTGTGATGGCATCGTCGCTTGGTAGGGCTGCTGGTGAGCATGCCCCTACTTGCATGTAAACCACCTACCACACAGATGTTGTAGCGAAAAAACTTATGAACGAAGTCGACCCAGGCGGAAAAATCGCCAAAGAAGCCGGCCCAGGGTGAAAAATGCACAACAGTAAGGGCACGCCCAGCCCTTCGGCCCGCTGGTAGGCACCCGGACAGGCCCTCACCTGCACACCACCCACCGGGCGCTGAAAAAAAATAAAAAATAAAAAATTCGCGAGAGAAGTCGACCCAGGTTAAAAAATGCGCAACGTTAAACGAATGCATTGCCCTCCGCCAACGTGCCGACGACCGATCACTTCATAAAAATCTGATTAATTAAATTTGTGCCCTATTAGAATATTCAACTTAGCTTCCGTATCGAGCTTGAAGTTATGTACATCTAACAGAACTTTGTAATTAAAACTCCACTATAGTAGTAAAAGAATAATACGACTTAGCGAGTAATTTGATACCTCCCTCCTCTCTCACCCCCCCCTGTTACCCCCAATTTTGCAATTTGCACCCCCACCCAATTTTTTTAAAATTTTTTTTTTCGATTTTTCACTTAAAATCGCTCATACACGCATAAGAATGCGATAATAGAGCGTAGAATATAATTTTCAATTAATAAATTTAATTACTATGCATTCCAACGAGAGAGAGAGAGGAGGAAAATATCAAATTATCGTTAAGTCGTGTTATTCTATAATGAGACACACGAAAAGAAGCGCACATACGCATAAATGCACTCTCTAAACTCATTTAATAATTCAAGTCATTACTATACACATTCAATTCATTAATGTGTCAGTCCAGGTTGGGTAACAGCATCAGCCCATGGGCGCCGCCATTTGCAAAGCGTCACACCAGGCAGGTCGGAAAGCATCACGTCAGGTGGCAGCACCGCTGTCATCATGGTGACTTCCGTGGAATGCAGAAAAAAACAAAAAAAGTGCTAACGAGGGGAAAACACGCGCGAAAACAGGCACACACACACAAAATTTTCACCATCACGAATATGTGCGGGCATGCACCGACGAGTATAGCAACAAGGGTCATTGACAGAATGGCGTACAAGGGAATTGCGAACATGTTTGGGCATGCACGGACAAGAATAATAACAACAAGGGGAAGACTTTCTGCTAATCGCAACAAGGTAAATCGACAAACATACACTACTCCAATACACGCTGACAAGTAATCGCAGTTAGGGGGTAGGTAAACGCGACAACAGAAGAAGAAGTATTAAAACGACAACTCACCGACATCCAAGCATATCTGTGTGCACACACACCGCCCTCCATCTTCTTTACATGACTAAAGAGTTCACCAGCACATCAACGGTCACGATACGAGCGACGCGCCAGACGTCCGCACCCGACGAGAGGCAAACAGAAAACTGAATCTGGCGCCCTCTCCGCGGAGCATACGTCACACGCGCGCGCTCGCAGCGCCACCACGTCTGCCGTCGGACGTTTCGGTTTTGGTCTCGTCGCCCTTCACGTCTCGCGCGCTCGCAGCGCCACCACGTCTGCCGTCGGACGTTTCGGTTTTGGTCTCGTCGCCCTTCACGTCTAGCGCATGCGCTTCGAGCACGGTGGTGGTGGTGGTGGTGGAGGATTCGCTTTCGTTCTGACGCCCATTTCTTTACGTTTTTTATTTGGAAGCGCCGTATAAAGGGAGAGCGCGCTATCCGCGCGTTATCATTCAGACCAATACTTGGAAATGTTCAGTTACCACGCTTTGCAAACTTGTCCTCGTATCCACGCTTCTTGGGAAGAGCTGGAGAATGACTGTTTCAGCAAGGAGAGTCCCCGAAACGAGCTTGTCATCTCTGCTTTTCGCTACGTCATAGACATGGTGGCTTTTGGCAATATAGGAAAGATATCCCCAGGCCCCCTACAGGAAATGGTGCGTCGGATATACGCCCGTTACAAGAACGTCTCTATAAGCGTTCTGGATGGACCCTTCGGAGTGATCAGTGAATTTTTGAAGTCGACGAACACCGAATTCAACTACGTGTCTGCAGACATCGTGGACCTCCTCGCTCGCGCCGTTGCTCATATTAAGTATTCACTGCGGAACCAACATCATCTGCAAGCAGTCTACATTGTCAATTTTGTCACTGATTTATTGAAATACCGTTTAGTCATCGAAATGGAACGCATTAAACAGTCTGAATAACTTTGACGAGACTCTGTTGTTTTTTTCATGGAAACATCTTTATTGAATCTAAACATATACTCTTCCCTTGAGCACGTCGATAGATGCTCGCACTCTCCCTGACTTGCTCGATCCACACGAACAGAACATTACGAGAAGATCGGACATGCCAAAAAAGGTACGGGTAATCTTCATCGCAGCGACGTCATTGCGCGGGTCACTGAACCAGCACGATGTCGGAATGGTCATTCTTTTTATACATCCATTCCGCCACCACACTGCCACGATGACCCGTGCTCCTCCAGTCTTCGTCTTTTTATCGCAGTGTCGACTTTACGCTTGACTACCGGGCTAGTGTGATGGTGCAATAGACAGTCGTTTATACGTCAATTTCACCATCGTGCTAGCACGATGACCAACCACCTCCTCTTCCTGCGTTCGCGCGCGCGCGCGCGAAAGACAGAAGCTATATTTCTGAGCTACAATTTTATTATTTTTTAGACTCTCTCGATTATTATGACAACGCGTGCACAGACTTGGTCCTTTGTTGTATTACTCAATCCCCGATGACGTTCGAGGGCTCTCTTCCGGGTTTTCCGGTGCTGCAAAAAACGAGAGTGTTTTGTTACAATGCATTGAGACACACAGAGCGGAAATTACCCTCGTATTCGCAGCTGCCGTAAGGAAAGGAACGTACGGCGTCGACCAGATAGCGCTTGTCATCGTAGGGGACCAAGCTCTTCTTGACTCTCGAAATGGTGTACATTGTTTGCTTTATGCTCTGGATGGTGCACTGCTTCTGAGAGACTGTCCTTTCATTGAACAGAGAATCTCGGTACACTTCGTGCAATAAATGTCTCCTCACCACGTCTTTCTTAACTCCTTTCGCTCTCGCGATCTGTTTGTGTGTTCCGGCCAAGAGAATGCTGTACATTTTGGCTCGGATGGCTACGACTTCCTGAATAACTCCTCCTCCCGTTTCGTCTTTGAAGTACCCCATCTGGTTCGCGTGCTCGGCGTTGAAAAGTGGATGGTCCGGTGGATAGGAGGAGAGATCTAGCTCGTGCTGAATTTTCATCAGCTGCTCTACGAGGCTCTCGCACGTGAGAGCAAAAATTATACTGTCCGTATCTCCATAGATCAACTGCACTGGACAGGTTAAGCGAGAAAAGAGCGACTCGTAAATGAAGCTGTACATTCGGACTTTGGATATCTCTAAAATGGCAAAGCCCACGTAAAGGGGGTGCGTGCATTTGATACGACGCTGTTTCATCTCGTACAAGATGCACTTGTCACTCAGGATGTGGAAATGCTGGAAGTCGACGGAACTAGCTTTTCTGAGCGCGCTTTCTTTGTCGTAGGCTATGGTGTACCTCTTCATGCGTCTCACATTTTGAATCGTTTTCCCGAACGTGCTATTTGTTATGGTCTTATACAGTAAACGCTCGAATTTCGTGGTTGAGGCATTCCTCAATGCGAGGTTTCTATGCACGAAGGCGGACAAAAAATTGTCTTGGCGGAACGAGAGGATGGCGTGAATGTGTTTTATTTTCATGCCCAACCTCACGTAGAGAGCGAGCAGATAATAGTGCACGACGTAACTTTCTTTGTCGTAACATGTCAGTAACAATTTCCTCGTGGGTGGCGCGTTCAGTGCCAATGCCTCCTTCAAGTTCCTTTGGTAGGGGGATAGTTGACCCTCGTCCACGGTTCTGTGTTCGGGTGCCAGAGGGAAGTCCCTCGTGAGCGCGTGCAGTTCTTCGGGATAGGACAGGTCTACCACGTACACGTATCCCACTTCTGAATCGTGAGGAATTTTGAGAAAATCGATATCGCCCCAGCTGGAAGGATCGACCCACTCAAAACCACCTGTCGGAAGATGGAAAGTCATGGCATAAGCGTACAAACTGTTTACATCTAAGTACTGAATAAATTTTTTCTCTTGTTGAGGGTCGTAATCGTCGCATCCCTCGTGATTAGCCCGACAATATCTGTGGAAGCTGTTACAAATGCCTCCCCTGATTCCCTTTTCGATCGTTTCGTACATTTCACGATCGCTCATGAGCTCGAGTTTGACTTTGGTGAGCTTCAGTGCGCTGCTCCACGCGTAACTGGCGAGGGATACGGTGTGTAAGATATCTATCCCATCCGTCTCTAGCGTAATCTTCCTGAAATACAGCACGACGTCGCAGAGCTGACAGGTGTCGAGCGTGACGTAGAGACGCGTGTAATCGCCGAGGTTGCTACATTCAAAATATTCAAAAATATCACGGGCGTACTGATAGTCCTCGTCCGAGATATCTTCATCGTTCAGGTCATTTTTGAAAGCTTCCTTTGGCGGTAGCGCGGGCAAATCGTACGCTTCGAAACTGTCGACGAAGGTGTACGGATAAACGCCTTTCCTTAGGAGACAGCGGAAACGGTCATCAAACATTTGGCGCGTACAAAGGAAGGCGCTTTCACCACCGCTGGTAAGTAGCGTTTCCACCAGGTTCGACAAGGAGAGGTTGAAAAACTGTGTAGTATCGCGGAAATGGAGATCCCCAATGTTGAACTCTCTTATCTTTTCCGAACTCGAAGCTAAGATCCACGGTTCACCCAGATTTAGAACGTGCATGTGGCGGAGAAGGGAGCTCAAATCGTATTGCAGGTTGTGCACTAACACGACGAGTTCTTTGGTGTTACGACACGTAAGGTTACACGTATCACACAGCGTCGCGCCAAAATTCGAGGATCCGGGCTCTACGAAACGGGTGTGGTCGTGATGCGAGACCTTCCGCGTCTGACGGTTAAATTCTACCCCACAATATTTACAGTTTGTTGCGCATTGGTGACAAAGGTGGTCTTCCGGACTCATGACCAACGGAGAGGGGAGGAGGCGGTTCAACCTATCGATTTGTTCGCTAAATCCCTTGAGCGCGAGCAAGCATTTTTCTGACGCGTTAGGTCCCAAATACCCATCTGCGTCCATTATTTTTCCATCGCAACTTCTTACTAGAACGATGCAGTACGAGCTCATCCTGTGCACACTCACTGCGTCCTTAACGAGCGCGTCCTTTTCCAAAACGCTTTCCGTGTCCAGTACCGCGAAATACGGGTAGGGATGCATGTACTGTATCTTGTTGAAGGAGACGCTTTCTCCCGCTTTTGGCATTTCCAAAATCGTTTCATTTACGTCCCGGCATAGGCGTTCGTGGCGCTCCAACGCCTCTCTCGTTAGATGCCCCTTGGTGCATTTCTCGCAATAAAAATAGTCACTTCGTCCCATGAAAGTGCTAAATTTTCTGATTCCATAGAAATGACCCCTAACCTCGAGCAAATGTACTTTATCCGTATACAGCATAGAGGGAACCCTCCCCGTGCTCACCGTCGACGTTTGCTCGTCGAACACGTAGATGTACACGGAGATTTTGTTTTTTCTCTCCCACAGGGAAATGTCTTCGTAAGTGACTGGGAAGCAGGGCGGCCAGTACGTTACGCGCGTCTCCGGATTCGTAGGATCCGTGTATTTTCTGTATCTGACGAAATCGTTGGGGTTATCTTTTAGCGGATGTAAGAGCGCCAGCACGCTATACTTGAAACACTCATTTTCGTGGTTCCACGGTAGCTTGACGTTTGTCAGGATCCTTCTTTTTTTCTTTAAGGACGCGGGAAGTTCGATAGTGCACCCAATCCGCTTCGGTTTCAAACGTATTATTTTTAGGTCGACACATTGAACGTCTCTGGAAGTGAAGCCCGACCCTTCTCTCGAATAGTTTTCGACGCGCTGCGAGGACTCTGCGATGGCAGCATTTAACGCGCCTTCGATTTCTTGACGGTTATAAACCACTCTCATGTGAAGATTTACGTGAAGGAGGTGCGAAGTTATCCCGTCGGCTCCGTCCTTAACCATGAGCGCCTTCGAGCACAGACAAAATTTGAAAGGCATGGGATAAGCTTCCAGGACGCGCATGATTACAGGAGCTATGCTCGGTAGATAGAGTCGCAAATCGTCAACGTTGTCGTCGTGCGGGGAACAGAGAACCGTGTACCTAGTAGCCGTTCCGTCAAATGCCTCATCTGTGACAAAAAAAGGAAGGAATCGTCTCTCCGTGACGGAGGGATGATTCTCTACGACGTGTTCTCGTAATTCTACGATTCTGCGACCCTCCACGGGGACATCTTCCCATCGAAATTCTGGGCTTGCATCTGGTGTTTCAACTCCCACCCACCCAGACAGAGGAATGAAATCTGCATACGACTGATCCCCTTCCCACATGAGTAGTTCGTCTGCATTGTCGTGCCCATCTAGGGGCTCGTCGTCGTCGTCGTCGTCGTTTTCATCATCTGTTTGATTCATTACAAAAGACGGACTGATAAGTGTTTCGTCATCATCATCATCATCATCATCATTATCATCTGAAATGACTATCGGGCTGTTACCGAGATTCTCTATTCTATCCTCGTGTTCTCTTTCTACGGCCACGAGCATGGCGTCGATGGGGTCGTACTGGCATACGAGACAGCGTGGCACTGCGACCAAGCACAATCAATACGAGATTCCCCCTCTAAAAAAAAAAAAAGAATACTCACTCTTCCTTCTTGATAAGAAACACTTGAGGTAGTAGTTGTTTCTGTTGATGTTGTGGTTGTTGGGGAAAGGATGGACACAGTTAACGGTGCCCCTGTAGAACTTGTGCGTGATGAAAGATTGTGTCAGCGACTATCATCCCCTAAAAGTACAAAATTTAGAACAAACATAGCAATCATCAAACACATTCGACTTACATGTTTGTTTTCAACGAAACGGTCCACGTCGTTGAGGGATGGCCCTTGCGGGCTTGCAATAATTCCTGCAAAGACTGTCTTTTTATAGTTGACACCGCTCTCCTCTTTCTCTCCCCCTCTCAGTCTTACCGGAGTGAAATCGACACTTGCGTTCCAAGCTCCACCTTTTTTTTTTTTCTGTCGTAACCGTCGTTTCGATGCTCCTTGATTTTTGTTGTCTTGTTGTTGTTGTTGTTGTCACCGTAACCATTGTTTCGAAGCTCGTTGCTTGTACATGAAGGCAATTGATGTTCTCAGGCTGGAACACAGAAGATGAGGGTTCGTGTCCAGCCTCCTGTTTTCATCACGTTGCTTGTGGTTGTTGTAACCGTTGTTTCGAAGCACGTTACCACGTGCAAAAAAAAAAAAAAAAAGAAGGGAGGGTCTAGGATGAAATCAAAAGCACCGGTAGGAAGACAACTTTTCTTTAACGAGTATCCTAACCTAGCGTCCTCGCCCTACGTCCCCCGCATCATCCTCCGGGTCGTGCACTATCAACCTGCTAATATAGAATCACGAGAGTGATTATCTTGTCAAAAATAAAATAATGAAGAGCTTACTGGATTACGAATTGGGGTCCGCTTCGCCTGTGCGCGCAGGTATTCCACTGGAAGATCAGTGAGTGCATAATCTCCTCGATCATTCCAGTGGATAGGGGGATGGCCTCATCGACATCGAGGTCGGTGAGGTCATCCACCAGGCTCCTGGGCACTGACACAAGGTTCTGGTATAACGGGTGGCGATGTAGACCCCTGCCCTCCCATTCCACCCTGTAATAGGCGAGGAGGATGGTGTTGAGGGCCTCCTCAACGGCGTCGTCCAGGGGGAAAACGAGGAACTCCAAAAAGTCCTCGAATACCACCCTGGGGACGTCGTTGTAATCCATGAGTCGAAAAAACAGCGACACGATACCCAGGATGGTGTACCCTATGCAAATGTTAAATAAATAAATAAATAAACAACACTTTCTATGATGATGAGCACTCACCACTCGACGGCTCCATGACCCGCAACAAGTGCGTCACACTTTCGAAACGCCTCATCGCGAATTTCGGATGGACGTTTCGAATGAAGACTAACTGGTTGACTGACTGAGTGCATGTTGGGTAGGTTGCTCCCACATATTCACTTGTCATGCTCAGGTTGCACGGTTTCGTATTCCTCTATTGAGCAGGGTTCTCACGAACGATTAGCTAGCGCGCGCGCGAGAGAGAGAGAGAGAGAGAGAATGAAGACAGGGAAAATTTTTATTCGGTATATACAGTTATTCGACCTCGTCGACGTCTCCTCCTTGCTCCTCCTCCTCCTCGTCATGTTCATCGAGGATCCAAGGGTCGTGCCTATAGAAATAAACAAAAAGAATGAAACATCGAACAAGAAAGATCTCTCGGAAAACTTACGGGATTTGCGTTCGCATCAACCGTTCGAGGATGTCTCTCCATCCCGCACTGCTCACTTGGTTCCACTGAGTGGTGAGGGACCGGAGGAGGCGCTCTGCGGCCTCAAAACTTAGGGGAAGATTACCTTCAAGACAGAGCTCTCCCTCTAAGTTTCGGGGGAGTCTAAAAAATAGCTCTCCGTCCAGTCCCCGACGCATAGCAATCTGCGTCCACTCAGTCACGTAGTAGCCCATGAAAACTGCCACCGTTGCGTCCTGAATTTCAACGTCCTCACTGAACGTGAAGCACTGAAAGAAGGCCTCCACGTCCATGCGGGGGACGTCGCACCCCGTCGCCGGTATCAGTTGGAAGAACGCTTCTACCACTGCGATAACTGTAAACCCTACAGAAATGCATGAAATAAAATAAATAAATAAATAAACAAGACGCTATACAATGTCGAACAGACTTACCAAAGAGGGGACGGATGTGGACAAGGAGGTCGAAGATGGATTGGAAACGACGAGCCATATCGCTTGGTAGGTTGGTTGGTTGGTTGGTTGATGATAGGCAGGGAATAGAAGATGAGGTGGCAAGAGGAACGGTCCATCTTATAACCGTGCTTTCTCACGCTCGCATGCATCCGGCGTAATAGTATCGCTTACGGGAAACCGCCATTTTCTCGTTCAATATGACGCGCGCGCGCGCGCGCAAATTCAAATGTTAATAAGACAGTTGTTATCGTTGCTTCCAAATGATGGTTCTGACCGCTGTTTCCAAACATGTCCCAACACGTTCAAGGACGATAGAGAGAGAGGGAATAAACGTTAGTATAAATTTCGAAGCAGTAGCGACAGTTTGAGCAATCGTATAGAAAACCATGCTCAGCTTGGAAGATCCTCGTAAGTGATGGCCGTTTTGAGAAAAAAAGTTTGTTTGAAGTGTTTCGTTTTCAGTTTTCAACAACTTTGCGGCTCGTGAAGTCGGTTTCTTCCCACCTCACGTGTTTCGGGAGATTGGCAGCGCACGCTTCTTCTGCACCAACTGCGGTGGTTTGTGGTCCAAAGGTACGCTTCCTCGTTATTTTTTTTTTAATGCGTTCTATAACCAGTCACATTTTTTCAGAGCAAAAGCATTGGACGGACCGATTGATTCGACCGTTTCTCGGCTGTCGGACGGTACCGTTCGACGTGCATTGTAAAGGAATTCGTCTCGTAAAGCAACAAGAACAAGAAGAAGAAGAAGATGGAGGAGATGGATCATCAGTGTCACTCTGTGACTGAAGAAGACTGTGCGTGTATCTGTTTTTTTTTATTTTTAAATACGTGCTTCTTACACTCCTTTCGTGCAGATTACGAATGGCTACTGACGGGAGATCTGCCCTTGGTCCTAACCTTCAAGCCTCCTCCGAAGACGTTCTTTTTGCGGATTGGTGATCAGCTGAGAACCTGTCGTTGCGGTGGACTTTGGTCGAGAAACCCCAGCCATTGGTTAGACTCGAGCCTTCGGCCGTATTTGGGCTGTCTTCCCGGCTACGAAACCAAAGCTGGAGGCTAACTCTCTCTCTCTCTCTCTCATGTAACCTCTCACGATAAATAAATAAAAAAAACGGTTGTCTACTCTCATTCATGTCTCAGTCATGACGCCCGAGCAGCGGTTTGCAACCTTTGTGCAAATGCGAATGTATCGGGACTTGCTACGATTACGCGATTATATTCACGGTGATGGCTGCGAGGGTGACTTTCGCTCGATTCTCAAGACGATACCCTTACGTCTGTTCAGCACCAGTGGGAGGATTACAAAGAAAATGAAGCGATTCGTAGATTACAAGCTCGAGCTGTTGGAAAAGTATAAACGAGGACTGTCAATTGACCCGTGTCTCATCAACGCGGGTTTCAACCGACCTATCGTCCGTCGCTACTGGCTTCTCCACACATCCCTCGACGTCACGGTGCAGACCAGCGACGACGGCGAGCGTCGGGTCAGCACGTTGGATGATCGTCTCGCAAGGGTCTTGTGTATGTCGTGAATAAATAGACTATTTTTTACGAAACGAGTTCGCTCACGAGGAGACGTTTTATTGTTTCGTCATTCTCTTCGAGGTTACAGGAAAATATGGATACACAATTTTTCAAGCTGAAGCGTTTCGACATGCGCGTGGCTACGTAGATACAAAAAAGCCCGCAGTAAGGCGAAAAGGGTGATTGAATACACTGGTCGTTATACTCGTCCACTAGTAAAGTCCTTCGAAGGTTTGCTTCGATGGGGGGAAGTCCGTAGCTGTCGAAAAACACTGCAGACCCGTCGTAGTTTTTCATGTAAAGCACCCAGTGCTGCCCGCGATTTCTTCGCTCTTCGGTATTGATGATTAAATAGCCGGGCTTGCGTAAAACGAAGGCTTCGTCGGAAGCGCAAATGCCTCTCAGCATGGAGGAAGCGAGGGGGTTCAGGGACACGAGTTCCAAGATGTCGCTCTCGTACATTTGTTCTATGGGAAGGTGACCGTGCGGTCCTTGTCGACGCACATGAGCTTGGGACACTCGGAAATCAAGAGGACGGTGACCGCGTGTGGAAGGGCTTTAGCGAAACGTAATTGCAGGCGAACGTTTCCTTTTCGCCACTCGTTCAAATGCGAAGGAGAAGAACACTTGTCCACGTCCAAGTTGAAGTAGAGAAGGAACCCGTTCGTTTTAAATCGGTCGTAGCTATACTTGAAATGTTTCTCTCCCAGTTCTTGCAAGAAGTTAAAGTAGGGAATTTTGACGAGGTCGTTCTGAAAGTCGTACTCGGCTCGCACTTGCTGACCGTCCACGGAGAGCATCGAATGAGACAGGTCGTAATGGCGGAATTTGTAGGGGTTCGACTGGATGTCACCGAGAAAGTCGGACGTGGCGAGCAGGACGACGCATAATTTGGAAGGCACCCTTTCGGGATAAACGTTTTCAAAGTGAGCGTCCAAGCTCCCGGCACTCAAACTCCGCACTTTGGTTTCCAATCCGCGTAAGACGTAGATAGCAGGTGTGCTCTGAAGGCGCCGCTCGTATTCCAAAAACAGGGAAGGTGCCAGCGTCACCTTTTTCAAGTGTGACGTCATTTCTTTAATGTCCACCTCGTAATTGTACGTTTTCTTGTCTTTGGGGACCGATACGAGTTTAAATTCGTCGTTGTTTAATAGGAAAATGATGCGAATTTCGACGGCAGGTAGCATCAGTCGCGGCTGTTGGAACAGGTCGGTATTGATCTGACCGACCAGGTTAAAGTATTTTCCACCCTTCGTCGCTTCGTAACGTTGTTTCGGACCGCGAGACGAGACGTCGTAATCGTTCTTTAAATGTTCGTCGTCCTCGACATAGAGTCCAGCCGCGTGCACTGTTTCTTGAGCCATAGGCGTGGAATGTAGCACGACGTCCAAAATACTCCTGTAGGCGTACAACTCGTTGGAACTGACGAGCTTGTTGTTCGCATAAACGGTGACTGTCTTAAACATGCCGCTCAACAGATGGTTTATTGGGAAAACGACATCTTTCTCGTCCATTTCTTCCCCGTCGTCGCGAACAATGCGCGCGGTCAAAGACACAAAGCTACCGTAGAGATCCAAGTGCGCCCTTTGTAAATTTTGAATACAAAACTCGATCACGGAATTATTTACTCCGTTGACCGGATAAAAAAGTTGGTACGAAGTATCTTCCACTCCGTATTGAACAGAAGGGCGGTCGAATATCATCACGTCACTCGTAAGACAATGCGGTGACCGTTGAGTCTGTATTTTTCCTTTCGTTGACGTCATGACGGGAGCGAAGTGGATATGTGACCCTCTCGCTCAAAAAGAACCAAAGATGTCTGCAGGTGCTTCGACAGGTGTGGCTTTTTGTTGTCTTTTGCGGCGTATCCTCCCATTGTTCTTCCCCGAGCCCTGCATGGAATCCAACACGTCTCTCCCCGTCGCAATTGCTGTTTTTTTTACTGCGCGCGATATTCCTTCGCCGTCGGCCAAATTTCGCGCCAAGCGCTTTAACGTTTTCTTGGCGATAGGTTTTATTTGTTGCCAGATGGGTACAATAAATTTGGATATGTTGCTCAACACACCGCCACCGCGTTGAAAAAGGGGACCCGTATACACGGGGATTATTTTTGAAGAATTACGGTACATATTTGAAATGCAACGTTAGATTGGTTCTACCTTTAGATCGCAACGGTAAACGTCTTCCCGTTTCGTCTGCGAGAACGATCGTCACTGAGGGAATTTCGAATTGAGACAGGTTAAAATACTGGATGTTATCTAACGTGTAGGTAACGACGTGCTTGTCTTTCTCGTAATAAAAGGGTAGTATTTTTAATATCGGTTTTTTTCCGCTCCCCACGTAGGTGGGTTCTACGATATCCGTGTAGACGATTATGTTGTGAAATGGAGGTTCCAGGAGTACCTCGACTGAGCTCGTGGCATCCTCCTCCTCCCATGTGAACAGGGTACGCGATTCGAAACCCAAAAGCACGGCCAGGTACTCGGAAAGTCTTAGGGTGGAGGTTCCCTCGGAAAGCCGAATTTTACATTTCTGTTCGGCTCGATCGAAGCTGAAGTGCACGCGTTCACCAACGCGTTGGTTAATCGCATCCAGAAGTGCTTGGGGCGTAGCATAATAGCCGGGAGGTAGATGTACTTGCAATGATCGAGGAATTTTCGTCTTGATCACGAAAGAAAATTGACGCGTTACAGGGAGCGAGGTGCGCAGAGTTCCTTCTTGCCCCTCGACGGGTGTGAACTGTAGCAGCTTTAAAAAAGGTTCTGGAATGTTGAACTCTTTCGGTGTTTTCAGAGAGTAGACGTTATCCGCGAATTCTAGCGTTGCTTCCATCTTGTGCGTCTGGAAATAGTTGTTGAGTGTGTTACGAAGGGACGTGGTTTGCGAATTCAAAGTGACGTCGCCGAAAGCGACGGGTGCGGCGTGCTCCAATAAGATGGAGGTGGCTTCGCGCTCGCTCATTTTAAGAGGCTTCACCGCACGACCTGATTCGCGTGATGCCAGTAACGAGTCGAGCGCCTGTGCGAGCCGAGGGTCCAATTCCACGGCTTTCACGTCTTCGGGTAATACAAAGTCGTATCGCGATTTATTGTACACGAAAGAAACGCTAAATTCCGAAAGGGCTTTTCCCAAATCCCTCTCGAGATCCGAGGTGACGCGAAAAGTTCTCCCGGCTTCGACCGTGTCCTCGAAAGAAACCTCGATTTTTGCATCTTGCTTTTCGTATCCGATATTTAAAAAATCGTTACTTATACTGAGATCCATCAGGCCGACTTTATAGCGATCCGAGAGTTGAAGGGGAGTATCGAAAGCTACCGTGAAGGCATTGAGTTTATTCGAAGGAAACTTATCCATGCTGGCTCTCCAGAGAAGAGGTGGACGTAGATGTCTGACGTCATTTCCCAATCTTGACCACATCGCTGCTCGGAACCCAACTGTCGTGTTCTTTGTCGTAACCGAACCAGCGAACCAAGGAGAAGCTCTGACCGTTCAGTTGCTTCTTTCTCAGCACTTTCGTTACTGGCCAAGGCTGATTGGCGTCTCGGGTTACGACGAGTACCTCCTCCGGGTAGAAAGATCCGTCCACTTCCTTACCCCGGTAATCTTCCAGGTGTACGACGGGAGGAGAGGTGTCTCTCAGGCGGGAGACGGTGAAAATCTGAGGCGACCAACTCCCTTCCGAGCTCTTATGAAAACCTTTTCTGTGTAGTAGGACCCTCACTCTATCCCCCAGTTTGAGCTTCTTTTTCACGGAGGGTACGACGGGCTTCCCATTTATCTTATTGAACAGCTCCAATTCGTTTTCGGGTGTGACTTCGGACGGGCTGATGCCCAAAGTCCTGTGTTTGGTGTTGTTGTAGTCGCGCACGATCTTGGGAAGCGCGGAAACAAAGTGGTATTTTCCCGTTACTCTAAAATAACGGAATATTCTGTCGCGTAAAGTGCGTATCACGCGTTCTGCCTGCGATGCTTTGATTACTGGAGAGAAGGTCGAATACAAGTGTACCTTCTTTCGTGAGAGATACTCCTTGACGGTCTTGTTGTAGAATTCCCCGCCTCTGTCGCAAAAGATGCGTGTAGGTACGTTACCACCCCGAAAAAGTCGCATCATGGCCTTTTTCATTTCGGCGGGGCGTTTCGTCTTTAGCGGGAGGGTGCGCAGAAAGCGGGAGAGGGAATCAATCGCCACGAGAATGTAGCTGTAGCCACCGTTGAATCTCTTGTATTTTGAAAAGTCGGCGAGATCTATTTGCCACACGTCGTTGATCTTGAGCGCGATGATGCGTCTCCTATTAAACTTTCTTCTCACCGGATGGTGAAGGGTGTAGGCGTCCAGCTTTCTGAGAATGGCAAGAGCCTTCTTTTTGCTCAATTGATGCGCTTTTCTATAACGTTCCACACCCCCCAAACCACCCTCTGGTTTCTCATATCCCTCCATAAGTCGTCCACGCAATTGAGGCTTGCTGCTGCTGCTGCTGCTGAGACTCGCGAGGTTTGGGAAGGGAAATCAGGCGCAATAGTTTCGAGACTTTGGGGAACCAGGAAGGTTTCTTCCCCGTCTTACGTTGTAACAAATAATTAACGAGTTCGTAAACGGAGGAGTGCCTGATGGGCTTGCCCGACACGGAGACACAACCCTCGCTATCCCAGGAAATAACTTTTTTTAATTCCGAGACGACTCTTTCCGCTTCCTCTTCGTCAACCTCTGGAGAGAGGAGCGAATAGTCAAAGTCATTTGTAGCGTCGGACGTCTTGTTTTTATTGTCGTAGGGATCGAATCCGTACTGCTTGAGTATGCGGTACAGTGCCTGCAGTATGAGTTTCACTTTGACGTCGTCACTCTCCTTAGAAGAAAGAATATTTCCGATAGAACTGGTCACTTCAATTCTCTTGGCCATTGTCGAAAAGGTTCAACACGGCGGAAAGCAGGAGAGGAACCACCGACGAAAGAACGCCCTGCCCTCGCTGCTGAGACAGATACTGCTTCAAACGTTGCGGATTCTTGTGAATCTTTTTGTATGCGAGCCGGCGTAAGAAGCGTTTGTGCTTCTTCAAACGCGCGAACGTATCTGGAGCCAACGACACTTTTCCGTTCAATACATTGAGACAAATTTCGGAGAGGTGTTTCATGTCGGAGGAGGAAGAACGTCTCAAGACGTGACGACGGCGCGGAGGGGGTAAAGTGGAAAGTACTTTGAGTAAAGTGAGATGAGGACGGAGATTCATTTCGGAGCGTAGATATATTGACGTTCTCCCGGAAAAATATTGCTACGCAACCTGTGGTCCTCGTGCGTATAGTTGTGAAGATCCACGAGTAAATAAGCGTGGGGTGACGACATCGCTTGTTTATATGCGTCCAGAAAATACTCTAATCTTTTTCTACCGAATAGCTGTTGGCCGAAATGTTCCATCTGGTGCACGCTGCGCACGGTGCGCCACAGGACGACGTAACTGGCGTTGTAGGATATAGTTCTAAAATGGCTACTGTTGAAAAAGATGTTTTGTACGAGTAAGAAGATCGACGCGTTGGCGTGGTGAGAACCCCGAATGAAAAGATCGGTCACCTCCTTCAAGGAATTGGCGTCGGTCATATGATCGTCGACGATGATGAGCGTGGCGCGCGACGTATCCCACTCGCGAGGTAGCTCCTTGGTAAATTTTACGGAGTCCCCAAATTCGTCTTGCATGCTCGGTGACGCATATTTCTGCACGTAGAATATTTGCGAGGGAGGCTTGTCCACGACGTTGTTCAGGTTCCTCAACACGTTCGTTACGAATGTGGATTTACCGCACATGGAGGGGCCACTTAAAATACAACGAAAAGGATGGCGGAAACGAAAAGGTTCGGGGTTAGACATGACGTGTGTGCACACGTTGCGCGAAGAAAAAGAAGAGACTGAGACTCGTAGAGAAATACATCGCTTTTATTTACACGTCGTCGTCGTCGTCCTCGAGGTCCGAACTGCGTTCCCAATAAAGATTATCCAAACTAAAGGTGGACTTTTTTCTCGTCAGTCTGTCCGCCGCTAAGATGCGGTCGAGCGTCTTCATCTTGTCCTGACACATTTCTTGACGTGCTTGCAACCATTCCAGGCGGTGGACTTGAAAAGCTTCCTCCACGATGCCGCGAATAAATTCGCGAAGTTCTTCGTTTTTTGTCTTTTCCTGGCGACGGCGAGAAACGCAGGAGAATAAACCACACATGGTGTTTTCCAAGTATTGGTCTGAATGATAACGCGCGGATAGCGCGCTCTCCCTTTATACGGCGCTTCCAAATAAAAAACGTAAAGAAATGGGCGTCAGAACGAAAGCGAATCCTCCACCACCACCACCACCGTGCTCGAAGCGCATGCGCGAGACGTGAAGGGCGACGAGACCAAAACCGAAACGTCCGACGGCAGACGTGGTGGCGCTGCGAGCGCGCGAGACGTGAAGGGCGACGAGACCAAAACCGAAACGTCCGACGGCAGACGTGGTGGCGCTGCGAGCGCGCTGCGTGTGACGTATGCTCCGCGGAGAGGGCGCCAGATTCAGTTTTCTGTTTGCCTCTCGTCGGGTGCGGACGTCTGGCACGTCGCTCGTATCGTGACCGTTGATGTGCTGGTGAACTCTTTAGTCATGTAAAGAAGATGGAGGGCGGTGTGTGTGCACACAGATATGCTTGGATGTCGGTGAGTTGTCGTTTTAATACTTCTTCTTCTGTTGTCGCGTTTACCTACCCCCTAACTGCGATTACTTGTCAGCGTGTATTGGAGTAGTGTATGTTTGTCGATTTACCTTGTTGCGATTAGCAGAAAGTCTTCCCCTTGTTGTTATTATTCTTGTCCGTGCATGCCCAAACATGTTCGCAATTCCCTTGTACGCCATTCTGTCAATGACCCTTGTTGCTATACTCGTCGGTGCATGCCCGCACATATTCGTGATGGTGAAAATTTTGTGTGTGTGTGCCTGTTTTCGCGCGTGTTTTCCCCTCGTTAGCACTTTTTTTGTTTTTTTCTGCATTCCACGGAAGTCCCCATGATGACAGCGGTGCTGCCACCTGACGTGATGCTTTCCGACCTGCCTGGTGTGACGCTTTGCAAATGGCGGCGCCCATGGGCTGATGCTGTTACCCAACCTGGACTGACACATTAATGAATTGAATGTGTATAGTAATGACTTGAATTATTAAATGAGTTTAGAGAGTGCATTTATGCGTATGTGCGCTTCTTTTCGTGTGTCTCATTATAGAATAACACGACTTAACGATAATTTGATATTTTCCTCCTCTCTCTCTCTCGTTGGAATGCATAGTAATTAAATTTATTAATTGAAAATTATATTCTACGCTCTATTATCGCATTCTTATGCGTGTATGAGCGATTTTAAGTGAAAAATCGAAAAAAAATTTTTTTAAAAAATTGGGTGGGGGTGCAAATTGCAAAATTGGGGGTAACAGGGGGGGTGAGAGAGGAGGGAGGTATCAAATTACTCGCTAAGTCGTATTATTCTTTTACTACTCACTATGGTGCTCACGTATAATAATGTTAGATTTTTATAATAAAACTTGTAATTTTGATTATAATCATATTGATTAAAAATATCTTATTTGATTAAATGTGCTACCCCGTTTTAGTTCTGATTAATTAAAAACTTGCGTGTATGATTAGCATTAATAAAAACTATTGTGTATGACGTGTGATACCCCTTCAATGCATAGCATCATACCTGTAATAAGTATAACCTTTGTTATGTGTATCGTATTGTGTTTCTTCTGCTTCAGGTTTTTGGCTGGGCTTTTCTCCTTCACACAGACTCGTAACACAATTCCCGGCACTAATTACTTTAATACATATATTTTTACTTGTACTTTTGTGTATGGCTATCCTTTACACGTCTACATTTGAATGTTAACCGCCTACTACACATCTGTTGTAGCGGGAAAAAATTTGTGAGTGAAGTCGGCCCAGGCGGAAAAATTGCGAAAGAAGTCGGCCCAGGTTGAAAAATGTGCGAGGGTAAGCGCGCACGCAGCCCTCCGGTCACGCACCGCCCGCCGATAAGGGCGCAGACAACCCTCCACCCTCGCGCCGCCCGCCGGTCGCGGGAAAAAATACACGACGGTGGCCCAGACGCTGTGGGGTTCGAACCAGACACCTATGGAACGTAGTGATCCCCGGTCTCCTACGGCCAGCCCATTTACTACTGACACGAAGAATTCTGGAAGTAACAAGAATCCTAGAAGGCTCAGCACCGTCTCCACGCAAGGGGAGCTAAGTATTTTCCCGCCATCTTGCTTTACTGTTCTTACAGAAAAAAAGTGGAAGTCAAGGTTGATACTTTTTGCAATGACGTCACAAGTGACACATTCCCAGATGAGAAATATCTGCAGTCTTAAGTGGTTTATGAAACATTTTCCTCTTGCAAACAACTTATGTAGTACAAATGAGGGAAGAGCCTGGGGATGAGAGCTGCCGATATTTTAAACAGAGACTGTTCTTTTTGGCACAATCTACATCCTTGCTATGGCACATTAAAATAGGTGTGCAGGTGCTGTTTTCAAGGATTTTTCTTTCTTTTTCTTTTTTTTTCTTTTTCTTTGTATTGTTGGCCAGCAGGTTGGCGGATAGGACAGATCTTTTCCAACTTTAATGACATAGGTGCTTTGTTAGAGTGTGCGGGTGGTTTACCACAGAGCCGTTACAGAGATACGAAAGTTAAAATGAAAAGCAACAACTACAGGATAAGACCAAGTGAACAAGTGGACATAGATGAACATTTCAAATCAGGGGGGTAGGGGTTACTTTGAGAAGTGTCTAGAGCATGTGAGTGTTATTTTTATAATACAAGTATATACACACAATTGTGGCATGCAGTTTAAGGGGCACTAAAATGCAAAAAACAAGTTCACTTCAAATTACGTTACACGCTATGTTAACCTCGGCCTTGTTTTCGTAATTGAAAACTTTGATTTTGTTACGAAGCTAAAATCAGAGTCATACCGGACTCTTTCTTGAAAAATGCAGCACTGTGCATCATGCCACACATATCATACCAGTTCCAAGTCCACACGCCCACAGTAGGTATGCGCACGCTTCTCCTATCGTCGCAGTGGATGCCACCAATCTTTGCCTCCTGGAATCCCGTTTGTTGCTGGCAAAGACTGCTCTGTTTTCATTGTGGTTTTCTTCAAAACGGTAGTGTTGTGTGAATTAATTTTGTTTGAATTGTTCTAATTGAAACATTGGGCTATCTGAGAGCAAGTTGGCTTTGCATTTTAGTGCCCCATTGGAAGCACTGGCCGTGGAAAGCTGATGTACGATGAAAGGCAGAAAAATAATTCGTAGGGAGACATGAGAATGTCTTATTTCCAATGTGCTTTTAGTGTGTCTTGTGGCTTGTTAATGCTGACCTAGTGAATAGCGTTAGATTTTTATATGAGATGTGACACCCTATCACATGTGGACCCTCACTCGGTTTCCTGTATGCATAGCTTAATGTTGTGAATATGGTAACCAGGGAGGTTACATTCTTCTCACGTCCTGTGACGTTTGGTGACAGAGCACCTTTACAGGCGGCGTGATATGCAGCTGCATAAAGAAAGAGCGCTCGCCTCAGTATTGACGGCACACGTGATATTGCAGACTGGAAGCCAAGGAGAGCAGATTTTCTTACCCACCATATGAAGGGCTCTCTTGTGCTCCACGATTATATACTGCAATTGTAGTTTTTGTGCGGACGTGTGTCCTATAGGGCTGGTGATCCCAATTTCTATAGTTAGTCCAGCATATTTTATGTGCAATTAATGAGAACAGTAACAGAAGAACAGTTGAAACATTGGCAGCTCTCATCAAGATGCACGCATGCATTCGCGTGTTTTACCTTTATGCTGGATTTCCTACCACTTTACATTGATGTACAGAGGGTCAAGGTTGTCTTTGATTGAAATTGTTTCATAAACCACATGCAATTGCAAACATTCTTCACCTGGGTTAGTTGGTGTTTCATTTGCTTCTCACTTGTGCTACTGTTGCATTTCAGGGACACATTCTGTTGCCTCTCTCTTGTGTGCTTGTGATGCTACTTTGGATCTGCTGGCCAGCCTGCGAGCACTTTATACATCAACAATAACCCGTGCCACACTAAAAGGGAAATACATGGGCCTGCACCTGAAACTGTCACTGTGAAGTTGAACAAGGTGGAGAACGCACAGTGACAAGGACAAGAAACACACACACCATTCAACTAGCAACTGATTTATTTGGAGGCAGAAATCTAGTCCAAATAAATCAGTTGCTAGTTCAACACTATCCGTGTTTCTAGTCCTTGTTCCTGTGCGTTCTCCATCATGTTCAGTCGTACCTGACATGCTCTACACATTCTTGCACTGTCAAGTTCTTAGAATAAAGCAATTTCTCAGGCATGCTTTGCTAATCTTTTTATTGTGCTTATGCTCAATGTACATCTACATCACACCACGATCTAAGGCATGGACAACAGGAATGAGAACTATGTCTATGCTGCACGACATATGTTTGAACTGAACTGATCTGAAGGATTTACTTACAGATTTGTAGTTTGCTGTATGGAAATGCTGGGGCAAGAGGATGCAAACAGCAGCAGTTTATTTGAAAGAAACCTCCTTGAAATGAAACTAGTGCAAGCACACGTACACTCACACAGCCTATAAATACAGACAGTAGCAAAACTGATGAAGATTATGAGCCTTTTTTCAGCCTTACTGAGTACTACACTGCACAAAAAAATACAAAGTTCACAACAGATCTGGCAAGGAATATCAAATATAAAAGCTTTGGTATGCAGAATAAGGGAAATCGGAACGTGTAAACGCAATATGTTGCTGCAATCTGTGGTATATTGCATTAGATGGCGATTGAAAGTGCCTTGTGATTGCCCAAACACCTCATCCAGGTATTCTTGGGCCAGGGTAGCCCCAGACCGTGCTGATGAAGAGGAATAGACAATGAACCTTAGACACACGTATGAAAAGCACTGTCATGACAAATGTTAATATAAGAAAAGGTAAAGTCACAGAAGCAGCACATGCATACACCAATCATGCCACCAAAGTGCTATGTTAATGTGTGTTGCTTTGTGCTCATGATCTGCATATATATTTTGTTAGCTTTATCCTAACTAATATGTGATATGAGTATGTAATATATGATATGTAATATGTATACCCTACGAGATGTTTGATGTACAGAGTACAAATTATTCACATGACACGTTTTAGTGGATTCAGGCGATAAAAATTTCGGCTTCGATGTGAGGGAACATATGCATTTCATGTGAAATGCAGCAAAAAAGGAGGAGATAGATGTGACACTGGCAATACCTTTAGCGTACGCTGCTGCCAAGCACTATTTACATTCGACACATGTTTTCTGTTGGATCCGTAAGCATTTAGAGCCAGCAGTTCCCTCCAAGCACCGCACGGCAACACAAATACTCGCCCTGCTCTTGATGATTGCTTGCAGATGCACCTGTTGTTTTTGAAGTGGGCATTGGTCAAGCACTGGATCGAAATTGACGAACGTAGTGATCGACAATCGCAAGGTTTTCTACCTGATACGACGATAAAACCGGAGACACAGAACAGAAAAAAGACAACACGACACGTTCTCAAAGCACGCCTGCCCCCTTGCACTTCTACCATTTTTTCTACCTGGAATCGTCGTGCAGCGGGTAGTCGCGATCAGCTTCGTCTGTGTCGCTAGCCCAGTGTCGTGACAACGGATACTCAGGATAGGGATCGTCGTTCACTATTACTGCTTCACTGCTTGCTTGCTTGCTTGCTTGTTAGGTGTTTTGTCCTCGAGGAAATCGCTGAACAGCGACAGCAGATCACTTTCGCTCGTCAGACATATTCAATGTCCCGACGCCTTTACAGACGACGGCGGAGCGGACGCGTCAGATTCTCGAGGCCGCGCCCTGATTGGTTCTTAGATAAATGCGTTTTCATGCTTTTCCAGAGAGGAACTTCCGGAATACTCTCAACATCCGGCGTCGGCTCTTGTAATGTATTCCATCGAATAACAGCTGAACTACGCCACTATTTCGCGTGGGGTTTTCGATGGCGTGTTCAGCAGTCCACAAGGATAAAATAACACTGTAGTTTCCGAATCGCCAGAATAAGATGCGACTGTCACTTTAAGCAGGTTCAATGCACATTAGGAACCTGCGATGTACACGATCGCACACAGTCAAGGAAAAATGTTTTTTAATATATGTAAAAAACAATAAAGAAAGGGTGCGACACAATGAGTGCTGCCTGCATGAAGGTCCGTGTGTAGATGTCATACATATGTTGTTATGGTTCATATTCATGTGCTGATTTTCTTGTGCAGTAATACTCTAAACCTTGCAGCGGCTTAGTAGCAAATATCAGAGAACACAAGAAGAGAACACATAAGTTACAAGCTCCAAACACAAGGTTCAGTGGTTCTTATGACAACACCAGCATCTCCCGAAACATCTTGGCAAGCCCAGCCTTTGAGTCCGCCATCTTTGAGTGGAAACATCGCTATGGACCCACCTGCGGGAGACCGCCATGTCCTTTGTGGGGAGATAATCGGTTTAGAGGTTACGCGGACGTTTGAGGCCTGGTAACGAGTACAATGGGATTTCACTCTTTCCGCCTTCTTCTTCCAATCTTCTCTTGTTACTTTCCCACGCAACGTGCCAGTCCGAAAAGCGCGTCACCATTATTGGGGGGAAAGACACGACGTTCGATATTCCGTCGCCAGGGGTGACGCGAATATGGAAATGGTCCATTGCGATGCGCGGGCACGATGGCTCCATGCCAACAACGAGCTCCCGCGTCCTTGCTTGTTCACAATGCCACGTGCCACCAGCCAGCAGGTCCCCCAAACTCACCTCGGAAAAGCGTGCAACGAAGAAGGCCGCCACTAGATACCCCACTGTTGCCGTTCCGGATCACTTCAGCGCGCTAAGTTTAGCGGCAAAATGTCTTTGTTGTTTCTGCGAATGAATCTACTCTTTATATGTCCAAATAAACCGCGTATAAAAACTTTCTGTGTCGTGTTTCACTTTTTGGTCCCGTTTTTAAACGTGTTGAGCGATCGGAAGGATCTAGTGCACGGCTGCGTGCATCCCATAGCGTACCTGCGGCCCGTGCTGTGGTTTCGATTTCTTTTTGGCGACTGTCACACGGTTCCCCGCCAAGGTCACTTTAATTAGTGGTTCAAGGGCTACCTGGTTGTAAAATTGCAATAAAAGGAGCTGAAATCCGGAAGCCCTCGCGTTTTGTTTCGGAAGACTACAACGTCGTCATGCCCAGGAAATGCATCGTGGAGAACTGTGACCGGTATCGAGACCCAGGGTCAGGAGTGTCTTTCCACAGGTATGTTCCTCTAAATTTCTATTTGTAGAAAGCTTATCCGCAAAAAAAATCGTATTAACATTGTGCTAACTTCTCGTACTTCCAATGCACCCATGCGTGCTGTTTACTACGGCTTGTAATCGTACGAGTTCGCGTGTCTTTGGTTTTTATGATTATCATGTCATTTATTCTTCATTGAGTCTAGTGCAATATCGCGCATTGCGCAGAGCATGCAAAGTGTCGTTTCACTTTCATTTCGTACGTTCCACGAATTATAACACGGAATAGCTTACGCGATGTAGCCAGGAGAGCAAAAATTATTAAATAGGAAACGACATGTGCATTTCACTAAACCGAAAGTGCAACATATCACAATCTGAAGAGTTACGCGCGAATACAAGATAATGCTAACGTGAATGAGCAACCTCGTTCACTTTCGGTTTGCGCGGTCTCGTCTCTTTGTTGCTACGTCCCCTCTAAAGTTCGAACGAGGAGTTCCTGTTTGTAAGTAAACGACTGCCATATACTCTAGAAACGCATCCTGGTAAAATTAGTGAGGTTTAGTGGCCCGTACGCTATCGGACTCCGCGCGCAAGGTGATAGTTTAATGCCAAATGCGTAAGCGCTCATCGAAAACCGGCTTTCGTGTAGTGGGCAGCGACACGAGCGACACGAACTCTACCATTTACCGTGCCCAACGCGATAATGTACTGGGCACTCAACCTCTCTATTTTCGCGGAATGATATTCCGATCTGGCCCCGCAACTTCTAGGTTTTGGTTGGCTGTACCGATTAATACAGTATGGTTACACTTGAGTTACTTGCTTTCCCTCATATGTGCAAGAGCGCCGGATCATTTGGTTACGCGTTTGTCGCAAAGTCCCTAATCGTGCTGCAACCTGACAAGTTTACACGTGTGGGACAATGGCTCGACTCGGCTTTCCATTCTTGTTCGTACACTGTTAGAAAAAAGGTATAAATCAGGTATAATAATGTGCTCTTATACCTCTTCTATACCTTCTGCTTCAGATATATACCTTTGAAGGGTATAGAAGAAGTACAAATTTCCTATTTATACCCCAAACTCTTCTCAAGGGTATGAAAGAGGTATAAAGAAGGGCTAACGTACCATATTTATACCTCATCACCACGCGTTTATATCCGGTACCAGGAACAGATCGCCAGGGTATGCCTTTCACGGTATAGATGAGGCTGCTATACCTTCCGTTTTTTATACCTTTATAGTTTTTTATACCTTTACTTCCGCAACGGTCCTGTATCACATCATTATTATTTTTTCTTGAGACCGTATCAGCTGAGTTAAACGGATATTCAATTAAGAAACACAGACATCAGTACAGTACTCTCTGAATCCACATGGTTAGTTTATGGCTGTATAATATCGGTATTGCTGGGAAGTTGATCCTAGATGTCCTCACCCTTAGGGTTGTGTACCAGACGAAAGCTGCTCCCGAGCTTGTCAAGTCGCCACTGATATATCAGTATTTGTTTCTCTGTAAATGTCTCTCTCTCGCGCGATATATCGTGATACACACTTGATGGCTGCGCAGAGCGATCTTGCTCCTTGAAAATTTTCTTTGGTTTTTAACTCACGTTTACTTTTTTTTTACATGGGGAGAAATGTGGACGAGCTTTGCTTTCTACTTCACAACCATATGCGTTTGCGTGTGTTTGTAGCGCGCGTGTGTGTGCATGTCAAAAACTTTTCTTCCCTCCTAAGGTGATTTTTCTAGTTCGCTCCTATAAAACTGCCTATGCCTAGCTGTGATTTAATACCATGATGGTACTCATGCAGACCCTCATAGGGTATAGAGCTGTA
The DNA here is from genome assembly GCF_037126465.1 of Ornithodoros turicata. Lineage (NCBI taxonomy): Eukaryota > Metazoa > Arthropoda > Arachnida > Ixodida > Argasidae > Ornithodoros > Ornithodoros turicata. The sequence goes on from NC_088203.1 coordinate 64,567,210, forward strand.
CCCCTAAAGGTATGGCATATAGCCCTTTGTTGAGGACTATTTTTTATACCTGTAAGCGGGGTATAAATAATACCTAAGAAGGGCTAAGTTATTGAGCAGGCGATCTATACCTCTGAAGGTATAGATTTTTCTCTGAGTGTACATCACCTCTTCTGCTTTCCCTACATATTTTTTAATACAGCATACACTACTCAAAATCTATGATGTGGTGGTAAACTGCCATGAACGTTTAATTTAACTCTGTTCGTATTTTTCTTCCAACAGCATGCCTAAACATAACCCACAGCAGTACTTGCAGTGGGTGCAGTGGTTCGAAGCTGTGAATGGAAAGGCATAAAACTACCGCAAGAGTGATGGTGTTTGCTCACTGCATTTCGAACAGTCATCTTTCTTTGTCGGATATCACCGAGCTAATTTGAGGCCTGATTCATGCCCTTGCATACCCCCAGCGCAATCCCAGCAACGCAAAAGTGCCAGCGTTAGGCAGGTATAGACCACACACAAACATTACCCAACGTTTGAGCATTATGGTAATATTTTTATGCTCATGTACGAAATGCAGGGATTTGTACCAGACACGGAAGCACCGGAACCACCACCATTACCAAAAGAGGTTGCAGAACACTGGAAGGATCCACAATCATCTCAGGTACAGCAAACATAGTAAACTGGAAAATGCATTCTTAATGTCGTGCTACACAAATTTTATAATGCAAGATTTATTTCATGAGACTTGTTTTCATGTTGTTACAGGCATTTTTTACACAGCACCAGGAAGGAGAGCAAAGCGGGGAACAAGCTGACACCGAAGGCACAAGCTTGGTGGAAACAGGAGACCTTGAGACTTCGCTTCAGCAGGTTTCTGAGGTACGCAAAGCCCTTCGCCTCAGGGCGGTGCCTTGTGCAAGTTTTGAAAAAAATACACAACATAATCAGTGTTTGTGTTGATGCATTTTTTTTATTTTAACTTCTTGAATTACAGACAGGATTCGAATTCCTGCAAACATCCTCCCTGTCTTGCACCATACATCTACTGTCTTGCACCATACTTTATAAACTTTGTTCTATGAGACGTAACATTGTGCATCTTTTTACAACTTTTTTGTCTGTTTATTGTAGAAACCTCAAGAATGCTATGATGAAAGTGGGTCGCATAGCCCTGGACCAAGCAGTGAAGTCATGAGAGAGCAAGAACTACCAGAAGAGTACTACGAGGTGTGATGCCAGTACTTACTGCAAGAATGAAGATCAGAAGCTTAATTTTTTTCTGTTGTCTGCAGGCTACAGTGGTCTCTGCATCCTCTACGAGTCCTTCTCACCTGGCCGAACAAAGTTCTCCAGCAAAGAGGCAGTGCCATGTAAGCATACGTGAATACTTTTCGTGAAATGCATGGCTAACACATCACTCTCATCGCAGGAAGTTGCACAAACCCCTCCCAAAGATGTAAACGCCACCTTACAAGACCATTCCTACATATCACGAACTACACCTCGCACCAAGCTAAAGGTCACCCACCGCCACCTGGGAAGGGCAAGAAAGAGACTACATGCGGTAAAACAAGCAATCAGGCGACGCGAAAAAAAAAATCCGAAACCTGAAGGACATGATCAATGACCTGAGGAGCAAAAACCTCATCTCAGACGAGGCAGAACAGCAGCTAGAATCTTTTGGTGAACTACCTGATGAATTGCTCAAGGTATGGAAGAAAAACCAAAAACGAAGGCCAACAGGCCGAAGGTACAGTGAGAGTTTCCGAAAAGTTGCACGACAATGCACTACTATTCTCCGAGAGCGTACAGGTATCTTGCAGAGCAACTCCCAATGCCTACTGAAGAGACGATACGAAGTTGGCTAAACGTTGTTGAGGCCTGGCCCAGATTTACAGCAGAATCTTTAACCCACGTGCAGCAAAAATTCAAAGATGCCCCAGATGAAGACAAGCTATGCAGCCTGACCATGGACGGAATGAGCATCAGGAAAAGGTGTGACTTGGACCTAAAGAGTGGAAAGCTGATTGGCTATGTAAATTTTGGACACTCCCTATCACAAGAAGATTATGACGATGCACAACTGGGCGACAGATTCTCTTGTTCTGATGGCAGTTGGCGTCACAGTACCGTGGAAGCTGCCCATTGCCTACTTCCTGAACAATGGGTGCTCAGGCGACCTACTCAAACCAATTATTATCGATGGAATCCATAACATTGAAGAGTGTGGCCTACGTGTCACCTCCATCGTTTGTGATGGTCTTGCGTCGAACGTCAGCATGGGGAAACTTCTTGGCTGTCAAATACATGTCCATCGGTCAGAAGAATTTGGCACCTGGTTCCCACATCCTCTGAGACTAGGTGAAAAAAAATTTGCTCATGTTTGGTGCCGCACGTGGTCTGAAGCTGTTGAGAAACCTCTTGGGGAATAAAGGCACCTTCTGCAGTAGTCACTATGGTGTAAGTGTTTTGTGAAAAGTATATCCACACTTTGGTACTCACTCTTCTTTCTGTTACAGGAAATCCGATGGAGCTAGATCACAGAGCTACATAAGCTACAGGACACTGAAGGCTTCAGAGCAGCAAATAAACTGACCCGATCACACATCGATTATCGAAAGCACATAATGAAAGTGCGGCTGGCTGCGCAAACGTTCAGTGCTTCGGTGAGCACTGCCTTGAAGTTCTCAAGAATGCTCGGACTGCCGGCCTTTCGAGGGAGCGAAGCAACAGAAAAGTTCCTTGAAGACATAAACGAGTAAATACCCAACTTTTAGAATACACAAAAGTAGAAAATGATACCACATAGTATGTTTATATTTCTAATTTCAGTGACTTGTTCTCACTGCTCTCCAGGGCCTTTGACCTTCTTAACTCCTACCGGCAAAATGGCACCAGGTCGAAAGCTCCTCTTCAGCCATCAACGTTCCAGCAACAAAAGGCTAGCATGCTTTCCACATCCTTGAAGTTAATGACACTGCAACTCCACTCTGGAAGACTCGCAACTCAGGACGGCCGAAGAATGTCTGTCATCAGTCTTGCTTTCACTCTCAAAAGTGTAGCGGAGCTGTCGGAGTACCTCTTCAATCATAACCTGTGCAAGTAAGATAGGCTTTTATTCATGTGCACTTGTCTCCTTCGTGAACATGACTGTCTGCCAGTTAAGCTGCATGTTATTTGCAATTCTCCTCTCTATTTGCAATTTGTGCCTCCACTCAGAGGTTCCAGGCCACGTTGTGTTAATCAAATTTAAGATGTGTGATTCTACCTCTACTTAGGCAAGGTGTTACGGGCGACTCTTCCGATATTTTTTACTAACAAGATATGTTGCAACGTAACATCTACCTACCACAACGCAGTAATTATTTTTAGACCCTTAGGTTTTCGGGTTTCTTTTTTTTTTCAGATTGGGGGAGGGGGGTAAAAAATCGGTTCAATAACTTGATGACAAAAATTCATGCAAATTTGGGCAGAAAATTTACCATCAGGCTGAATTCGGGGAGAAATCAGGCTTTATTGTAGATTAAATGTTCTTTGTACCGTTTATTGTGTGTATTAGAAGTAGAGGTCAATTGTGTATTTTGTGAAAAATTAGTATGTCACTGCCTTGAGCTGCCTAGCTTAGGTTTAGGCGGGTAAAATGCTAAATACTTTTGAACTGGACGAGAGCTGTTGAATTGTTTTGAAATAGTTGATGCAGCTCGAAATTTAATTGGGGCTGGAAGGCAGGTTATCACGAAGCATGGAGACTTATTGGGGTGCTGACAACACCCAGATCCTGAGAACGAATCTGTCCGACGCTCGGCTTTTGATGCGCACCACCTTTTGTTCCACTCGGAGAGGACCTTCCGCGTTGTGCACGTAGAAATGATACATACAGGACCACGTAACTGCAAATTACGAGAAAATTGAGCTTGAAAAACAGTGCTTTTTGGAAATATGCCTCTCGTAGGCGCCTCTGTGGAAAATGGAAGCTAGGTATACAGACACAATTTTGGCACTAAATGGTTGAGATTTTTCTCTACATGCTGACACTCAATATGTCTCGGTGGGATCCACAGGAGACACGTAGTTCAAGTTAGAAAACTAGCAAATTTGGTTTTCGGAACCAACTTTGCCGATTTTCATTTGAACAATTAAATAACACTGACCTGTTTCGTTTATGTTGACTAAAGGCCCCTATGCCTAGTATTCCATACAGTAAATTGTAGCACTTTCCGACTACCCGCTGCCGAAATGGACCGCCGGAGATACCTGTAACAGGGCCATTTTCTCTCTCGAAAACAACGATTACTAGAGCCAAGATAAGTACTGTTCTATTGTGGGCAGATGTCACGGTACAACATACTTTTTTTTAGGAAATCTGAGGGGTCACCCGGAATACCTTGCCCGAGTTGAGATGGAATCACCCAGATGTCTGTTGAACACGGCAGTAATCGAAAGTTGTGTGTGAGTGGCCCATATTTCACTCATTTCTGTCTTTAGAAAGGTTAAGCTGTTCCCAGGTCATATATATATATGGTTCAGAAACGGTCTTTATTTTTTTGCAGCCGCATTTGCACATACCGCTTTAGTCAAGATCACTTGGAGATGTTCTTCGGCTGCATCCGCCAGAGGGGAGGATGGGACAATAACCCATCGGCGCTTCAGTTCCGTTATGCCTACAGATCACTCCTAGTGCATTCTGATGTGATGAGTTCAGCGTCAGGGAATGTTTCTCCAGACCTGGAGGGAATACAGATGTTACGTCACGTGGGCACAGAACGACGAGATCGGCACCACGAAGGAGACGCAACTGAAGTGTTTTATGGCGGACAAGCCTCGAGCAATGTGACCGCTGCACTTCTTGGGCATGACTACGGGAACATATCTGGACTCACGGATTTCAGTGACACAGTGCTCAAGTATGTTGGTGGCAACCTTGTGACTAAAGCATGCAAAACAATCACCTGCCATGGGTGCCTGGACACCCTTGTAGATTCTAGTGAAAGAAGTCTCCTCCTTTCCCTGAGGGATAAGGGAGACACCACTTGCCCTTCGCTTTTTGTTGTCAATGCCTTACGCTGCGCATAGCACATCTTCAAACTTCAAACGCGGGCTGCAGTGTCAGCACTTCAGTCATTAGTACTCAAGTCCTTTCAGCTATTCATGGACTTGCACCACAATGTGACTCAGCTGCCGCACTTCATTGAGAGTCCTGAGCACCTCATTGCTGCAACAAAGGTCATCATGAGAAAGTATCTTGCACTCAGACTCAGGGAGGCATCTCGATGCACCAGCGAACAAGCCCAGGGATCGTATGTGAGACACATTTTAACCAAGCAGATTTTGTTTAGAAATCAGTGATGAGAGTCAGTGATGTGTGCTTTTTGAAGTGGACCAGATCCAAAAAATGAAAATATGCTAAATTTGTTTGCGTTGGACAGTAAACCTGGGTACCTTATGCTGAATAGCGGTAGCGTCCCAAAACATGCAAAGTTACACCAGCAGGTGCCCATAGACAGCTCGTTTTTAAGAAAAATTCGCCTATAACTCATGGTTCTCCTCATGACCGTGGACGACAACTGGTCGCGCCAAATCCCAAATTCAGAGCTGTAGTGGCTCAAAATCTTATGTCACATTTCTAGACTTTTTTATGCTCACAGTACTTGTTTCTGCAGCTTTAAAACATATCGGCAGATCACCTGCGATCAATAATGATTCGCGCGAACATCAGTTTTTCGCGTTTTCCTTAGTACCAGTCTAGGTAGATCTGGCACACTTAGAAAAAAAGGGGGGGGGCTCTTCATATACGAACACAGAAACATTAATCATGCAAGATTATGAAACAGCAGCAGTATTATTTATTCCCTTTTACCATTGTCATTTAGTTACTAACTATTCTTACCTAGTCAGTTGATTTCCAATACTGCTGTTATCCCTGCTGAATGAAGTGCTGTTGCCCATGCGGTTGATAGTGTAATCTATTCATTTCATTCTAGTGTAATTTCTTTTGTAATCATGTGTTTTTTTTGGCAATGTTGGAACGCCGCAACGCTTCCCTGCTGTTCGTTTTGCGACCCAAGCACTACGAAGACGACATACTGTTGTATGAAAATTTTTGCACGCAAAGGTTGACAACGGACCTATCTGTCAGGAATACATAACTGCTCTGGTATTCTGCTAGCAAAAATGAATAAACCTATTGTGAAGCTTTTCATCACAAACATGCTGTTTGCCGGTTTCAGCTGAGAAATGCATCTTCTTCTATGGGCAGAATCGATGATATAATTTGTGTCTTACCTAAGTGCTCCCATTTGAATGAATAGATCTGCTTAATATGCTTGTTCACGCAAACAACGAGGAAGAAAGCAAGCGCACCGTTCTCTTGTAACACAGTTTCAAAAGAAACGTTAAGAAAGCTTACCTAATAAATGTGTGCAATCTGGTGCTTACGTCTGGCATTTCTCTTTTCCTTGACAACTTCGCAAGAATGTGCTCGAACTACACGACTCGTATGTACATTCCTTCATTCCGCCATCCGAAGCATCGCAAATGAATGGGCTGCTCATAAAATGACAATAAAAGTACCACTTTCTTTTTTATTGCTGCTTGCAACCACACGAATTTTCACAGGAAAAGCGAACACTGCTACAAACATTCGCACGTATCGTCGACCGCGCGGCGGGCAGGCGCCGCAGGCGCAGTCGTCCATTTCTCCTTCGGTGACTTGGCCTGACTTGGATTGTGCTTCAACTGGATCTTTAGCGCGCTACAATCCAACGCAAGCCAACGTCTGGTAACAATGGGGTATCTAAGGGCGGCCTCCGGCATTGCATGCATCGGGATAGGAACAAATACGTGGGAAAATGGCGACCTTGGGGGACCTGCCAGCCAGCGATGGCTGTCGCGCATGCGCAGTTTTGTTGGGTTCGCTTTGGTTGTACCGGACGTTTCCCATCGCCGCGAGTAGTACGCATGATTTCGAGCGTATCATTGTTCCACTAAGTCTGAAGCTATTAGAGGGTTTGTACTGTCGTTCCCAGTTGATGCTGTCGTTCTAACAACCCGTCTGAGAAAGTGTCCGTAAGGGGAAGTATTTCGGCTAACCCCCAGCACCCCAGTCAGGCTCGTTTGAAATGTCAGAGTGAGAACGCGGCCCTGGATCTGAAGCCAAAATCGCTCTTCGCCATCAGGATTTTTGCCGTGTCACGTGTGTAAGTAATATAACTGTGAAATAATATGTTCGACTGTGCCATGCATTGTCATTGTAGATTTCACTTCATTTCAGGCTATCTGAACAACTACAGGAAGATGGAACGCAAGATGAAAACGTGAGCGACTGTACGATTTGTGCAGACGGTATGTATATGTCTTGATACCTAGTGCACATGGCTATGCTGTCATCGTGTTTTCTGAAAAGATATTTTTTGCAGGTTAAGCGTGTGTGGCGCCACGGGCACCAGGGAGAGAGACGCAAGCATTGTGTTCAATGTGGTGAAGACTCGTGCACGTCATTACAAGATTTGCAAATGCTTTGAGAAAGATCTAGGAAAGACAATCTAGGTGCTTTTTTGTAAACTTCATTTCAATTGTTGTTTCATTTCAACGTCCGATCATTGCGAATTTTGTGCCCGCGTGAGACGACCGCTTAGGTGTGTTCATGATGAGTGGATTGCCTCCACAGTCCACAGGGCCCATATTGGCCCAGAAATGGGCGGGCTCTAAGTGCGGATTATTTTGTTGCAGCCCCAACCTAGAGCTCGTGACGTAAAGTAATCGAGGTCGATTAGTTTTGACGCGGATAGGGCCCCAGAAACGAGGCACGGGGACAAAATAACCATTGATTCACTGTATGCCGACTAGAGGTGTGCGCCACGCCGCCGCTGTCGGTGAACAAAATTTTAATTTTTTCTGCGGATTTTACAAATCAACAGGACCAAAAACACGAATTCCTGGGAATAATATTGTGACTGTCCCATAGACCGCCCAGTTATTATGGCGAACTGGAGCTTCAGCTCTCAGCAGCAATGAAAGAGCAATGGTATTGGCACCGCCCGCAAAAGACGATAGACTTCGAGGAGTGCATTGGCAGACATGGAGTAAAAATTAGGAGAAAGAACACAAACATGCTAATGTGAAGTCTCCTTCACAAATGCCTAAAGCGCGTTCGCGATTTCTCGTGACACTTTAGGCTAGGTTGGGTTGGGTTCGGTTAGGTTAGGTTCGGTTAGCCAAATCAAATCTGTAGATGAACTCACACAGATTCCAACGGTGACAGAATAAAGAAAGCAAAAAAAAACGCTTTATATCAAGAGGCAACTTCATCACACAATGAACATCGCCATCATCATATTCGTACGAGAATGTTCCCACCATCTGAGTCGTCACGCGCTGCGGAGAGAAACCCGAATGGCAGAATTCCAGGAATACATCACATTCAATAAGGTGTTATAAGGAAATGTATTTTCTAATTTAGATAGCCTAATCAGAAAAGGTACGGGTTTAGGAAGCAGACAGTTCGTGGACGCGAGCCCGAAATAACCAAGTAAAACGACTACATGTATATCAAGAAATGATGCTACACCGGGTTGATTTTCACATTTCTAAATTGGTTCATATACGAATCAGGCGTGGACCTAAGGGGAGGGGACATGGCCTGGTCCCCCTAAATTTCTGTCAATAAATAACACTTCGATTGACTTTAGGTAACGCATGTGTATAGCATGTTGTATAGCCGAATACCCCGAGGAAAAATCCTGGATCCTCTAACACAGGGTACACGTAAAGGACAAAACAAAACAAAATATGGGCTTCACCCAATGAAGTGAGCCATGAATAGCATGGCGACGCCCAGGCAGCACAAACCCTCGGGAAAAGAATGGGAACGCAATGGGGGCTTCGGCTCCTGAACGGACGATAGTGCCCGACTGGTTCCCAGCGGTGTGGGAACTGAGGAGGTAGAACATAAGAGAAGATAAGGTGGTCCCCCGACGGTGCCCTGATCATTTCCTGCTCTCATTTTGGTCATGTAAACAATAATATAGGATCGCTCCCCGATGCTGCTCTGATCATTTCCCGGTCTGGACTGACCTTGGTAATGTGACCAAAATATAGGATCGCTCCCCGATGCTGATCTGATCACTTCACGATAATCAGTCACATGACCGGGGTGCAGCAACGGATTTCTCTTCCCACACTGTCAGGCGCCGAGTGATGCAATCACGTAACCGACAGTTTCGAATCTGGCCAATGATGTTCCTCGATCATCCAGCCGTGTTTGCACTGTCGGAGTCCCCGTCGCTCTCGCTGCGAGAAACGAATGTACCCGGCCGTGCTCCCGAAACTTTCGAGGAATTCCAACATTTTCAAGCGATTCATCGAGTGGTAAGTGCTATTTTTTTGTGGTATTCCTCGCATTGATAAACGTTTCTGATAGATGCTTTTCAACATGAGTGACACCGTTCTAGAAGGCTTCTCTCGAAACTTAGCAGAGCAGCATCGCATAGTTTCGATTTCAGTGATCCATTGTGGTTTATGCGTTGCTTTTAGGATAATGGACTCCGTTTTGGTGAAAATATGGTTCAGTAAAGTGTGGAATCATATTTATTGCGTATTTGACATCAAACGAAATATAACCATTTCTAAGGACGACTGCGTGCTGCAGCTGTGCTTTCCATCTCCTGCAAGAGCAGCATTCAGGGACACCCCCTCTGAAACCCGGCTTGACCTGATAGCAGAGGACTACGCAAGGAAGCTAAGTTTACAGGGTGGTGCGTCAGTACGTGAGGAGGAACAGATCTGGGCAGGGAGAGGAGGACATATCTGAGGCGAACAATTCCCTTTTCGCGCCCCGACCTGATAACAACACCGATAACACGCCCGGGAGCATTCGCGTAAGATCAAGAATAAGACGTGATGTATAACTGTGGGAACGAGCATGAGACTTTCCAGATATCGGGAGATTGTCTTATGAAATTGGCAGGTTGGCGCCTGTGATAGCCTTCTGGACGACAAATTCACTAAATGCGAGTTCTAAGAGTGCAGCAAGGACAGTAGCAGCTACGGTCCGCATACGATACACAGACTACGTAATTTTATGATGATACTGTCAGTATCAAGTTGGTATCAAGAGTTATTACGAGCTAAAATAGAGGAAACTGACAAATTGGTGCCAGTGAGTGCCACTTGGGCGACGATTTGGCAAAATGTCTGAAGTATATAGATTGGGCTGGTTGGTGTAAATCCACGAGCGACCAAAGACCAAACACGAAACAACAACAGAGCGACTTGTGTCTGATCTTGTCTCCTGTTTGTTCTTTGGTCGCTTGAAAATGAATGATTTGACCAAACGCTACTTCGCAGGCTCTGGCAAGGGAACCAGGTATGGGCCGTGGACTCATAGCTATTAAGCATGGATATACAGACTACGTAATTAAGTGATGACATCTTCGATATCACGTTTATATCCAGAGTTATTACTAAATGAAATGGAAGATACGGACAGTTTGGCGTCTGCGAGTGCTGTGGCGATGCGAGTGGCAATGATTTGATCAAACGCGATTTCTTTGGACCAGATATTTTGGAGCAGAACTAAATACCAGATTTGGAGATGACGCTAAACAAGTGCTACGCGCCCTCGAGTACATTATTTATTCCTCGCTTAAGATGAAGTAATGCTTAGATCAGGGCAATCAGGGCTCTCACACACGCGGGCCGCATGTGCATGGCTTGCAGTCAGTTATTCTGTGTCCCGAGGGCTCTTGACCACTAAATAGAATAAAGCTGCCCCCCCCCCCACAGACACACCCACACGCGCACACCAATAATGAACAATTCGGAATGAAACCCGGTTTTCAGGCATTGTTTTTACCCTTGCTCGATGTAGTGCTGCTCCTGTCGACGTTAGGAAGGACATTCACATTCGAGCAGTTCTTGTGACTCATGAACCTCAGCTAGTAGTTATAGCGATTAGCGATCTGGTCTGAACGTGCATTTTGATAAACTACACTGTAAGTAATTTGATAATTGAGAAGTTATAGTGGAGACAAGGGCAGAGAATGACATCATCTTAATTATTACACTAAGTTTATGGGCTTACAGCATAGCAGCAGCCTCTCCGGATATCATGCGCGAAAAACTGTATACTGAGCACAGAGAGGCGCAGTGTAAAAAAAAACAAATAGATGGAGTAGTTATGTTCGAGGGTCATTGTGTGAATATTTTTAATTATTTCTCTTTCCCTGATTTTCTTTTTCACGTTGAAAATGCAAGCAAAATCAGCAATACAGTGTGTAAACCGACAATTTCAGTGCTCCTGAACGTTGGGATAATCGTTCGTGAAGAACTATGTACGAAGAACTTGCAACGCCTTTCAAATTTTCAATGTCTCATTTGGGAAAGAAGCTCATTTGTCTCTGCTGGTGTGTCAAGTGAAGTTTTTCATTGACGAATTGTATATGCGAATGCCTAATAACTATACCGCTCAGCTGTTTACGCTAAGGTACTTTGCTATAATTGCGGTCCTTTCCAGGGTCATTACCCCCACCCCCCAGGGAGGTGTACACTCCCCCTGAATTTTTCCAACCCCTCCCCTGTAATTCATGAGATTTCCCGATACACCTTGGCCACCAATGCATATACGCATAGATATGTATCCATATAGATATACCACCCTATGGTTCTCTCCACTCGAAATCACGCAGACATCTTATCACGCCTGGTACCGCATCTTGGTTTCTATGCGCATTGATGATAGTGCCAGCCGCAACAACAATGACAAAGAAGAAATTGGTGGTGGTGGTGGTGATGGTCGAAGGGCTTGCCGTTGTCGGCCTCACGTATGTGGGCAACGTCACGACTAACGCCCTGGGGAAATGTGCAAAGAAGAAATTGTCGTTCCTCTTCGCTGCTGATACGAGTTGCGGAACGGACCAAAGGCTGATACCTTCCGTTTGAATTCAGCGTGAGAGAGCCGCGACGATATGGCAAGGAAAAAAACTTGCCAAGATACGGGGCACAAAAGTGAACTTGCACAGCAAATCGCCGGCAGTCCGAACATTTACACTGCAACAGACACCTACGAGCACTGGTGCTAAAGTCTGAGGAAAAGACATCATAGATGAAAATACCTATCCGTTACAACAACAACAAATAAATCATGACTATGGCCTGGGGTGGTTCACCGCTTGAGAGCATATCCGTTACGAAGCCGTTTGAATTTCACTGTACATGGTAATCAACCAATTTTTCTCGAAGTGCAGCACGCATAAACAAGTCCATGATGCGCTTACACCTCGACCTGCAAGAAATGACCCACAGTGACCCTAGAAGTCGGCCCAGGACGCACATTTCCCCAGGGCGTCAGTCGTGACGTTGCCCATATACGTGAGGCCGACAACGGCAAGCCTTTTCACCATCACCACCACCACCACAGTGTCCTTCTGAAACATTTCATCACTTGCCAACTTCTTTGAGAAAAGTAAAAGGTAACCTTTCTGCAACCCCGATGATGGCAGGGGCAACCAAGGAATACTCCATAAAGAGTCACTGGTGTATTCTGCATAGCGAAGCCATTATCAACGACTTATACTAGGCCCTTGTACTGGGATTTTAACAGTGGTGACCGCAAAATTTGGAAGAGGCGCCGGCAGAGCCCTCTAAAACGGGCAAAACCCTTTGTATCATGGTGTCAAAGGCATATTCGAGACGGCTTATGCTATTGCCCTTCCCACTGGGATTGTAACGGAGGCGACCGCAAAATCCGTAAAAAACCGCAGCATAGCCTTTTAGAACGGGCAAAACCTCTTTAATCATGGTTCCAAACAGATATTATCAACGGCTTATGATGCTCTTCTACAGGGATCACAACAGAAGCGACCACCAAATGCGGAAAAGGCAGCAACAGAGTCCTTTAAAACGTACGAAACCCCTTGTATCATGGTACCAAAGGCATATTAATGACGGCTTATGCTATGCCTTTCTACCGGGATTGCGCAAGAGGAGACCGCATAATTTGGATACGGCGGCAGCAAGGCCTTTTAAAACGGGCGAAACTCCCTGTATCATGCAGCGAAAGAAAGAAAGTTATCAGTGTCTTGTGCAATCCTATTCTGCTGGAGTTATAACACAGGCCATCGCCAAATTCGGAAAACGTGGCAGCAGAGCCCTCTTAAACGAGCAAAACCCCTTGTGTCATGCTGTTAAAGACATATTATCAACAACTTATACTATGTCATTCTACCGAGATCATAACACAGGCGACCGCAAATATCGGGAAAAGGATGCAGCATAGCCCTTCAGAACGGGCGAGACCCCTTGTATCATGCTGCCGATGACATGTCATCAATGGCTTGTGCAATGCCATTCTACTGGGATTGTAACAGAGACTACCGCAAAATACGGAAAATGCGCCAGCAGATCCCTTTAAAACGGTCGATACCTCTTGTATCATAGTTCGAAAGTCATATAAGTATACGCAACGGCTTATGCTATTGCCATTCTACTGGAATTATAACGGATGCGGCCGCAAACTTTGTAAAAGGCTACAGCAGAGCCCTTTAAAACGGACAAAAACCCCTTTAATCATGGTGGCTGACATTTTACACGCCTATAAAGACGCGACGGCTTATGTTATGCCCCTCTCCTGTGATTGCATCGGAAACCACCGCAAAATTTGGACCGCAATGACTCAAATGATATGTATCGTGGTGCCAAAAAGGTACTATGAACGGCTTGTACTGGGATTGTAACAGAGGCTACCGCAACGTTCGGCAGCAGATCGAGCCCTTTAAAACGTGCGAAGCCCCTTTAATCCTGGTGCAAGGCCGTACATGGAGAGGTCGCGTTTGAAGAAACTGCTTCCGAAACGACACTCCCTAAGCAAAAAGCGTCCTAAGCTGATTTTATAGTATGTATATGAGAAAGTAAGATCACGGGGTTTGAACCCCGTATCTTGTTCCCCTGTTGCACCCTGAGGGGGCGCGTTTTAAAAATCGCTTCCAAAATGGCACTCGAAATGGCCAAATGGCCTATTTCATCAACTTCGGGGCTTAATATATTTTGATATAACAATAATATTAAAGATGTCCTAAGCTAATTTTGTAATATGTATATGTGAAAGGAAGATCACGGGGTTTGAACCCCGTACCTTGTTCCCCTGTTGCACCCTGAGAGGTCGCGTTTGACAAAATCGCTTCCAAAACGGCCAAATGGCGAATTTCATCAAGTTCGGGGCTTAATATCATTTGATATAACGATGATAATAAAGATATCCTAAGCTGATTATGTAATGTAATGTATATGTGTATGTATATGTGAAAGTAAGATCACGGGGTTTGAACCCCGTACCTTGTTCTCCTGTTGCACCCTGAAAGGTCGCGTTTGACAAAATCACTTCCAAAACGGCATTCGAAATGGACAGTTGTATACTAGTTTCATATAAAAGCGATATAAAATAGAAAACGGTATCATTTGTATATTACTCACTCAACATAAAGTTGTCTATTCTGTTAGCCCTTTCGAGTTCTGGAAAAAATGACCGCTCGCCTTTTGAACTCCTTTAGACCGGCCGTACAGTCTAAGCGCATGCGTATTACGATAATACTGGGACTCCGAGCTCCTGGTTCCGTCGAGCGCCTAGGAGGCGAACCCCGTCTGAGTCGCAACTTTGAAAGCCCTGGGTTAACACTCACACATCGTGCCGTGGTTGGTATGCGGCCTGGAGGACGTACTGAACGAAAATAGGCGATGACATTTCCAGAATTTGACTGCCTTTGTCGAAAAATCGTTGTCTAAACATGGGCGATGTGCAAAAATCGACGGAATCCCCATAGGCGCAATGCATTAAAATTCATTTGGCCAGGGTGCACTAGGCTTATATTCTGCTGGTGCCTTTCATGTCTCCAGGGGTTCTTTACATGGTGTTCTTCTCTATTAGACGATGAGATCTTAAAAATTTTATTCTGTTTTGCTGTTAATTGGCATAAACGCTGTCTCCCATTGAATTAACATCCTGTAAGGCAGCTTCCCGCATAGCGGCTGAGTACAGTCGACCCGCGTTTATCCGGACGGCCTCGTTTCCTGTGAAAATGTCCGGATAGCGGGGGAACCGGATAAGTGAAACACGAAAGTCCAGAGTGATCCTAAAAGGACATCTTTAATGAGCATTACACAGAAAACTATCCATTGTCACCTGTTTCATTCTAATACACGCATCCAGTTCTTGCAAACCTTTGCTAACAGCATTAACTTGCGAAATATTGTTTTGTTGCTCGGAAAATACTAGCGCTGTTCTCAGTGCCGCATGCGGATTTTCTACCGTCATAGCTGGTGCATCCCCGCATTCATCATCAGATTCTTTTTGAACACTATCGGAAGCGACGACACTGACGATGTCGTCATCTGCGATTACAGCGCAGGAGTCCTCGTTGCGGACCTTCTCAGTCTGAAATGACCAGTCAGCTGAGTGGATTCACGTGCAAAGCCGGAAAGGGAGAAAATTCTTCATAGCACCACCGTCTTTGTGTCAGTAAAAAGGAGGCCACAACCAGGGTCCTCGACCTCGCTTGACTAGGTGTGAGCCAAGTGTCATTCCTGGACAAAAACCGGATAACTGAAGCCGATTATTGGGTATTAGTCACTTCTGTTCCCTGGAATTCTCGTCCGAGTCCGGAAGCTGAAGTCCGGATAAACGAGGGCGAAATACATGGGGAGAAATCCGTCCCCATGCTATTTTGTCCGGATAGCGCAGGATCCGGATAAACGAAGTCCGGATAAACGCGGGTCGACTGTATAGTGACGGAGTGCGCCGGCGGGGGGTGGCCGCGAATTTTGGGATTGCGTGCGTACAAAACTGGAATGCTGGAGGGCTTCAGCTCAAGGTTAGTTTTTGTAGTCATTCTAAATAAGAAGAAAAGAAAAAAAGGAACCTCCGAAGTGAATAAATTATTCCGCTTTAATCCGTTTGCGTAATGTGGTCGACGCATGATATGTCAATTTGTTTGAAACTGTGAGTGAATGAAAGCTATCCTGATATTTCATTCAGAATGTCATGCTGGACCACTACAAGAGCGTGCTTAAAGAAATCAATGCCTTGATGAAGGTATCACCGAAGATACCTTCATCACCACCCACTCTACACCGAAGGTATCACCACCAGATATCTGCTTCAGAGCCAGTAATTGTGGTCAAGATTTTTCTGGCGGATCTTGTCATGTCATGCTGAAAACTGTAAGTTTAGCTATTTGGTCTGTATTCAACAACGTGTGCATCTTGTGGTGTGGTGTACTTTTCTCAGTGTAACCCTGACCTCAAGCTACCTTCCACTTTCAGAATCCACCCCGCACTTCGGTTACAACACTATGAACCTATCGCGCTGTGATACTTGCTTGAAAGCAATACAATCCGGTATGCTGTGCTGTTTTTCTTTTAAAAGGGCTTCAGGTATCCATAATAAGAGGCCTTCGTAGCTAGAAAGGCATAAGAAAAGGCATCTTCTTGATACATTAATATTTCTTAAGACAAGGGTACGAGTCACACTACATGTGCCATACTGCACTCTCCGAAAAAAGGGTGGAGCAATTATACCTTTTAGGAGGTAATAGTTGTCACATATGTTGTGCCTTAAAGGTTGCAAAGTTCTACCTGCTACCTCACTCTCTGCCACGAATAATAGGGTTACCGCTTCTGATTCGGTGAGTGACGGGGGCGTACACCTTCTTGTTGTAATTTGGATGGATTATAATTTCTTTTATCACCTTTTTACACCCCTTATCAGACGCTATGTTAGCTTAGGAGGTCACTAAGGAAGTTACCACTTTCTCATACTTTTTTTCTTAGATTGTGGTTCCCAAATTGTGTGTATGTTGCCCTCGTATTAGCAAACGTGCGCAAATATTTCTTCTATTTTCTTGAAGAAGGTATAGAACGATCATGAAACATGTAGTACGGATTCTCAAGTTGTTCACGTGTTCCATGCTGTTGGGCGTAACTCGTTACCAGTAACTCGATACTGTAACTAGGCTACTCGGCTTAGCTATTTTCAGTAACTTTTTGCATAGCTCTTTGCTTTTGAGCTCCAGTAACTTCTTGAGGAGCTCGTTCCTTTCCCTTTTTCTTTTGTTTCGGGGGTGGGGGATTAAGTTCGTCAAAGTAACTTGGAGAAAGTTCAAAGTTCCTTTTGTTCGATTCTGGTGTACAAACATCGCAGGCTGAGTCCTCTCACTATGACTTGAGATGAAAATGGCACGTGCACGGCGCGACTAACTCCCGTTGTTACATGGTGAATGTTACAAATTATGTTTTTGTTTATCAATCATCAATCAATGTTTTAGCCGAGCATTAGGAAGCTGAGGTATCGCGCATCTTAACGATAAGCAGTGTATTGATAATGATAGAGGGCATCGAGTAGCAGGATTAAAACTTGGCACGGTTCTACGATATGTATGTAGGGGACAACTCGTAGAGCATAAACTTGCTTTGTGCTCCTTTTTCACGTGCCTTGTTACGAGATCAAAATCGTCAAAAATCTCCCTAAAGAAGCCTATAAATGTAGGCTTCTTTTGTCGTAGCAGATATTGATATCATTTTTGTAATCAAGACTATTTTGAAACGTCTTGAATAGCCCATTGTGACAGCAAGGTCTGAATTAACCATATAGACAGGTCAAGAGCTGAAAAGTATATACATTGAGTAGAAAATAACTTGAAGGTAACCTGTTACATTTCTAAAGTAGCTTAGGAACTTCACGTCAATTTTCATTACCTTTTATTACATGTACCTGCGTTTGAAATTTAGTTTCCTACCGGTTTCACGTCAGTTCAGGCAGGGAGGTCCCATCGACCTCCTGGGTCTTCAGTATTTTTTATATTTACAAGCTCATCGTATATTATGATCAACATTTTTGCCGAATAGCTTTCGTGCAAAAAAATCGAGAAAATCCGGCCCGGAATTCGGATTTCTCAGTTTTGCCGTGTTTGCACGTGTATACCTCCCGAGTGTTAAGAGATACTGTTGTGAAATTTTTTGATGCTGCTTTATTATGCCTACAGGCCAGCTGTCAGAGAGCAAATTTTAGCGCGCAGGTGCAACGCTGTGTGCTCTAAAAAATGGCAAACATGCCCTCTCGCGCACTTTTGTCCTAATTTCGACGCCTGATATTTCTGGCTATAGATGTCCCTCATCGCAATACTTGGTATCAGCTCACTCAGCTTTTAATGCTCTTTCATCTGATTTATCTATCCTGCATATACTTCCTAGCGGCAGGTGCTGAAATAGGCAAATGTTTAGGCATATTTCGAAATAAACATGAATTTTGCGCGTGTATTTCTCAAAAAGATCCCACTTGATTTCGTATATATTTTGCCAGGATATGGCCCGATGTTAGGTCTTTCATCTAACGCAAAAACGTATTCTCCAAAGGCGTATACTGCTGATTAACGCGTTAATACGCGGCCCACTGCGTACGAACGTGTCGGAGATGTGTCTACAGCCAGAGCAAGAAGCGTCGAAGTTTGAACAAAACTGCGCGACAGAGCAAGCTCGCCGCTTTTTATACGATACAGTGTTGCACCTGTGCGCCTAAATTTGCGGTCGGAGTGCTGGCAGGTAGGTATACTAAAGCACAAAAAAATTGCACTACGATATCTTTTAAAACTCAGGATGTATACACGTGCAAACACGGCAAAATTGCAACAATCGAATTCAGGGCTGGATTTCTCGATTTTTTGCACGGAAAGTATTCGAATGATTAATTTTACCAATGTTGATCATCATCTGCCATGAACGTCTAAATATATATAAACAATCATGAAAATTCAGGAGGTCCATGGCACCTCGCTGTCTGAGCTAACGTGGAACCGGCCTACGATTATGTTCTGGCTAACCTTTTCAGTGACCTCCATCTTTCAACAGTCTAACTTAACTGGCAACGAGTTCCAACTTCTATCTCTGTTCCATATATGTTAAGCGAATACATGTATTTGTGAAGTAAATAGTACATATGCGGGACTGGTGGTTATATACTTTCAATGTAACACTCTTTTTTTTTTATTGCTGGTGAAGTGATGCATTAAAGAACGCACGTATCTTGTGACTATGATGCAATAAAGAGTCTTCTACAATGACATATTGATTTTGTTTTTAAAAATCGCGCAAATTAACTCGTGTTTGGGGGGTAGGAGGTACCCGTAAGTGTGCATTGGCTGCACCTCGGGGATCGTTGGGGTACGATACAGGCTGCCGATAGCGGACCATTAACATCCCCGTGTTGCAACGGTGGTACCAACGCAGTGGACTTTGTGTACATAGGCCTCTAAAGCCAATACGGGGTTGGTTTAGTTAGCTCACAATACAAATATCTGGGCGTCATGCGGAAAACCAGTAGAAGTCGACGGCAGCTTGGCCGGTCACGCTGAAAGGCGAGACAAACAGGAAGACCCCTGATTGGACAGCTGGAATGCATAACTTTGTATTTGTATTCGTCCTGTTCATTTTATTTGCGTTGTGTCCAATGCTGTGTGAACTGTCATAAACCATCCAGCGCCGACCGTTGGGATCTCTGGTCCTCTGACCCCCCCCCCCCCGGAACTATCACATGGAGGGCCTGGCACCCTCCGGGAAGTCTACCCTGCTGACAGTCAAGATGAAGGTTATGAGTGATATCCGACAAATCGTATGCTTCATGCGAATGGGCATTAAAAAAGAAAAAGAAAGAAAGCCCCATGCACCCCGACCTACCACTGGCACTATGCTTGTCGCCCAGGCAGCACAGCGCGAAGACCCAACGTCGGTGCGCCGGCGGCGATCGACCCGACCGGGTTGGCTCCTGACCATGGTCCGGCATACGGTTAGTAGTAGGTACTGGACTCTCACAGTGCACAAAGCCCAACTGGCCTGAACACGATTTAATTAGCAATTAGAGCTAATTGGGACCCCCTACATTAATCAGCACCCTCCAGGGAGCCACCACACTAATTGGGGAAAGTCTAACTCGTGTCCAGACCAGCTGAGCGTTGTGCACTATGAGAATCCATAAAAAAAGAAAAATAATAGGCAGAAAATAAAATAAGAAGATAGAAATAGAGTGGAGAGAAACAATTTATTCGAAAATCAACGATGCCGCGGCGAAGAAGCCGCTCCGCAACACCCGAGTGACCAGCGCCCGCCATGTTGGTAGTTTGCACCCAGCAGTTGCAGAGATCGACGACAGGTGGCCACTTAGTTGCAAGGCATCACACCAGATGGCGCCACCATCATAGCTCTAGACGAGAAAGACAGAACAAGATACTAGCGGCAGGTAAAAATGGCAGCACTGCTAAACAAGTCTAGGCATGCGAGAGAAAAGGTCCAACCGCTACTGCTAAACAGAAAACAGTACACATCGGGGAAAAAGGCTTACGGGGGGACGATCGCTTAGGCCTAACCACAACACTACGCAGCTAACACAAGGCGGGAACCACACATCGCTAAACATGCGTCAACAGGCTTGGACACCGCAAAACAAGTCTAAACATGCGAGAAAAGGCTTACGGGGGGGACGATCGCTTAGGCCTAACCTCAACACTATGCAGCTAACACAAGGCGGGAACCACACATCGCTAAACATGCGAGAAAAGGCTTAGCACGAGCGCGGTCACCGCTAAACACGGTAAACATACGAGAAAAGGAGCGCGTCAAATCACTCACCTTTTCCCCCGCGGCAACTTCCAGGCAGAAACTGAGCGAGCGCGGAGAACACACGTCTGCTCTCTACGAGAGCCAGCCAGAAACTGAGCGAGCGCGCGGAGCGCACGTCCGTCTTCCGCGACAGCCCGAGAGAAACTGAGTGAGGCGACGCGCAGCGGCCGCTATGGATGCGCGCGCGCCCTCTGCTCCACCCGTCCGCGCATGCGCGCGCGCGCAGCTCCCTCTGCGCCGGCCGCGGGTATTTTCGGTTTCGGCTCTCTGCTGCGCGCGCGCTCCTAGCGGCGACGGGTGGCTTCTGAGTTTCACTTTCGTTTTCTTTGCGCGCGCGTTTATCTCTATAAAGGCAGCGCGCACCGCGCTCGCGTCATCATTCTGACCGATACGTGGAAAACGCCATGTGTGGTTTATTCTCCTGCGTTTCTCGTCGTCGCAAGGAAAAGACAAAAAACGAAGAACTTCGCGAATTTATTCGCGGCATCGTGGAGGAAGCCTTTCAAGTCCACCGCCTGGAATGGTTGCAAGCGCGTCAAGAAATGTGTCAGGACAAAATGAAGACGCTCGACCGCATCTTAGCGGCGGACAGACTGGCGAAAAAGAAGTCCAACTTTAGCCTGGACAATCTGTATTGGGAACGCAGTTCCGATGTAGAGGACGACGACGAGGATGTGTAAATAAAAGCCATGCATTTCTCCTCGAGTCTCAGTCTCTTCTTTCTCTTCGTGAAACGTGTACGCACGCAACATGTCTTCCCCAGAACCTTTTCGTTTCCGTCATCCTTTTCGCTGTATCTTAAGCGGCCACTCCATGTGCGGCAAATCTACGTTCGTTGCTAACGTGCTGAGGAACCTGAACGACGTTGTGGACAAGCCTCCGTCACAAATATTCTACGTGCAGAAATATGCATCGCTGAGCATGCAGGACGAATTCGGGGACTCCGTAAAATTTACCAAGGAGCTACCGCGAGAGTGGGACACGTCGCGCGCTACGCTGATCGTCGTCGACGATCACATGACCGACGCCGGTTCCTTGAAGGAGGTGACCGATCTTTTCATTCGGGGTTCTCACCACGCCAACGCGTCGATCTTCTTACTCGTTCAAAACATCTTTTTCGACAGTAGCCATTTTAGAACAATATCCTACAACGCCAGTTACGTCGTCCTGTGGCGCACCGTGCGCAGCGTGCACCAGATGGAACATTTCGGCCAACAGCTATTTGGCAGAAAAAGATTGGAGTATTTTCTGGACGCATATAAACAAGCGATGTCGTCGCCCCACGCATATTTACTCGTGGATCTTCACAACTATACGCACGAGGATCACAGGTTGCGTAGCAATATCTTTCCGGGAGAACGTCAATATATCTACGCTCCGAAATGAATCTCCGCCCTCACCTCACTTTACTCAAAGTACTCTCCACTCTACCCCCTCCACGCCGCCGCGACGTCTTGAGACGTTCGTCCTCGTCCGACATGAAACACCTCTCCGAAATTTGCCTCAATGTATTGAACGGAAAGGTGGCTCTAGCTCCAGATACGTTCGCGCGTTTGAAGAAGCACAAACGCTTTTTACGACGGCTCGCCTACAAAAAGATTCACAAGAATCCGCAACGTTTGAAGCGCTATCTGTCTCAGCAGCGAGGACAGGGCGTTCTTTCGTCGGTGGTTCCTCTCCTGCTTTCCGCCGTGTTGAACCTTTTCGCCAATGGCCAAGAGAATTGAAGTGACCACCTCCTCCTCCATCGGAAACATTCTTTCCTCGAAGGAGAGTGACGACGTCAAAGTGAAACTCATACTGCAAGCACTGTATCGCATACTCAAGCAGTACGGATTTGACCCCTACGACAATAAAAACAA
Source organism: Ornithodoros turicata (assembly GCF_037126465.1). NCBI lineage: Eukaryota > Metazoa > Arthropoda > Arachnida > Ixodida > Argasidae > Ornithodoros > Ornithodoros turicata. The sequence goes on from NC_088203.1 coordinate 64,589,715, forward strand.
GGCGTCCGACGCTACAAATGACTTTGACTATTCGCTCCTCTCTCCAGAGGTGGACGAAGAGGAAGCGGAAAGGGTCGTCTCGGAATTAAAGAAGGTTCTTTCCTGGGATCGCGAGGGTTGTGTCTCCGTGTCGGGCAAGCCCATCAGACACTCCTCCGTTTACGAACTCGTCAATTATTTGTAGCAACGTAAGACGGGAAAGAAACCTTCCTGGTTCCCCAAAGTCTCGAAACTATTGCGTCTGATTTCTCTGCCCAAATCTCGCGAGCCACAACAGCAGCAGCAGCAGCAGCAGGCCTCCATTGCGTGGACGACTTATGGAGGGATATGAGAAACCAGAGGGTGGTCTGGGGGGTGTGGAACTCTATAGAAAAGCGCATCCCTTGAGCAAAAAGAAGGCTCTCGCCATTCTCAGAAAGCTGGATGCCTACACGCTCCACCATCCGGTCAGAAGAAAGTTTAATAGGAGACGCATCATCGCGCTCAAGATCAACGACGTGTGGCAAATGGACCTCGCCGATTTTTCAAAATACAAGAGATTCAACGGTGGCTACTGCTACATTCTCGTGGCAATCGATTCCCTCTCCCGCTTTCTGCGCACCCTCCCGCTAAAGACGAAGCGCCCCGCCGAAATGAAAAGGGCCATGATAAGACTTTTTCGGGGAGGTAACGTACCTACACGCATCTTTTGCGACAGAGGAGGGGAATTCTACAACAAGACCGTCAAGGAGTATCTCTCACGAAAGAAGGTACACATGTATTCTACCTTCTCTCCAGTAATCAAAGCATCGCAGGCAGAACGCGTCATACGCACTTTATGCGACAGAATATTCGCCCGTCGTACCCTCCGTGAAAAAGAAGCTCAAACTGGGGGATAAAGTGAGGGTCCTACTACACAGAAAAGGTTTTCATAAGAGCTCGGAAGGGAGTTGGTCGCCTCAGATTTTCACCGTCTCCCGCCTGAGAGACACCTCTCCTCCCGTCGTACACCTGGAAGATTACCGGGGTAAGGAAGTGGACGGATCTTTCTACCCGGAGGAGGTACTCGTCGTAACCCGAGACGCCAATCAGCCTTGGCCAGTAACGAAAGTGCTGAGAAAGAAGCAACTGAATGGTCAGAGCTTCTCTTTGGTTCGCTGGTTCGGTTACGACAAAGAACACGACAGTTGGGTTCCGAGCAGCGACGTGGTCAAGATTGGGAAATGATGTCAGACATCTACGTCCACCTGCTCTCGAATGCGAGCATGGATAAGTTTCCCTCGAATAAACTCAACGCCTTCACGGTAGCTTTCGATAGTCCGCTTCAGCTCTCGAATCGGTATAAAGTCGGTCTGATGGATCTCAGCATAAGTAACGATTTTTTAAATATCGGCTACGAAAGGCAAGATGCGAAAATCGAGGTTTCTTTCGAGGACACGGTGGAAGCCAGCAGAACTTTTCGTGTCACCTCGGATCTCGAGAGGGATTTGGGAAAAGCCCTTTCGGAATTCGACGTTTCTTTCACGTACGATAAATCACGATACGACTTCGTCTTACCCGTGGACGTGAAAGCCGTGGAATTGGACCCTCGGCTCGCGCAAGCGCTCGACGCCTCGCTAGCGTCCCGCGAAGCAGGTCGTGCGGTGAAACCCCCCAAATTGAGCGAACGCGAAGCCACCTCCATCTTATTGGAGCACGCCGCACCCGTCGCTTTCGGCGACGTCACTCTGAATTCGGAAACCACGTCCCTACGGAACACACTCAACAAATATTTCCAGACGCACAAGCTGGACGCCTCGCTAGAATTCGCGGATAACGTGTACTCTCTGAAAACACCAAAAGGGTTGCACGTACCGGAACCCTTTGTCAGGCTGCTACATCTCACAGCCGTCGAGGGACACGAAGAAACGCTACGCGTCTCTCTCCCCGTAGCGCGCCAATTTTCTTTCACGATCAAGACGAAAATTCCTCGATCTTTGCAAGTACATGTGCCTCCCGGCTATTATGCGACGCCGCAAGCACTTCTAAATGCGATTAACCAGCGCGTAGGCGAACGTGCGCGCTTCAGCTTCGACGGAACCGAACAGAAATGTAAAATTCGGCTTTCCGAGGGCACCTCCACCCTAAGACTTTCCGAGTACCTGGCCGTGCTTTTGGGCTTCGAATTGCGTACCGTGTTCACGGGGGAGGATGCCACGAGCTCCGTCGAGGTACTCCTGGAACCCCCGTTTCACAACATAATCGTCTACACAGATATCGTGGAACCCACGTACGTGGGGAGCGGGAAAAAAACGATATTAAAAATACTACCCTTTTATTACCAGAAAGACAAGCACGTCGTCACCTACACGTTAGATAACATCAAGTATTTTAACCTGTCTCAATTCGAAATTCCCTCAGTGACGATCGTTCTCGCGGACGAAACGGGAAGACGTTTGCCGTTGCGGTCCAAAGGCAGAACCAATCTAACGTTGCATTTCAAATATGTACCGTAATTCCCCCAAAATAATTCCCGTGTACACGGGACCCCTTTTCCAACGAGGGGGCGGTGTGTTGAGCAACATATCCAAGTTTATCGTTCCCATCTGGCAGCAAATAAAACCGATCGCCAAGAGAACGTTGAAGCGCTTGGCGCGGAATTTGGCCGATGGCGAAGGAATATCGCGCGCAGTAAAAAAGACGGCCATAGCAACGGGGAGAGACGTGCTGGATTCCATGGAGGGCTCTGGAAACAACAATGGGAAGAAACGCCGCAAACGACAACAAAAGGCGCCGACACACGACGCACCTGCAGATATCTTTGGTACGCCGTGAAGGTCACACATCCGCTGCGCGCGCTCCGTCATGACGTCAACGAAAGGAAAAATACAGACGCCGATCTGTCTAACGAGTGATGTGATGATATTCGAACCCCCTTCCATTCAATACGGCGTGGAAGATACTTCGTACCAACTTTTTTATCCGGTCAACGGGGTAAATAATTCCGTGATCGAGTTTTGTATTCAAAATTTGCAAAGGGCACACTTGGATCTCTACGGCAGTTTCGTGTCTTTGACCGTGCGTATTGTTCGCGACGACGGGGAAGAAATGGACGAGAAAGATGTCGTTTTCCCAATAAACCACCTGTTGAGCGGCATGTTTAAGACGGTCACCGTTTATGCGAACAACAAACTCGTCAGTTCCAACGAGTTGTACGCCTACAGGAGTATTTTGGACGTCGTGCTTCATTCCACGCCCATGGCTCAAGAAACAGTGCACGCGGCTGGACTTTATGTCGAGGACGACGAACATTTAAAGGATGATTACGACGTCTCGTCTCGCGGTCCGAAACAACGTTACGAAGCGACGAAGGGTGGAAAATACTTTAACCTGGTCGGTCAGATCAATACCGACCTGTTTCAACAGCCGCGCCTGATGGTACCTGCCGTCGAAATTCGCGTCGTTTTCCTATTAAACAACGACGAATTTAAACTCGTATCGGTCCCCAAAGACAAGAAAACGTACAATTACGAGGTGGACATTAAAGAAATGACGTTACACTTGAAAAAGGTGACGCTGGCACCTTCCCTATTTTTGGAATACGAGCGGCGGCTTCAGACCACGCCGGCCATCTACGTGTTACGCGGATTGGAAACCAAGGTGCGGAGCTTGAGTGCCGGGAGCTTGGACGCTCACTTTGAAAACGTTTACCCCGAAAGGGTGCCTTCCAAATTATGCGTCGCCCTGCTCGCCACGTCCGACTTTCTCGGCGACATCCAATCGAACCCCTACAAATTCCGTCATTACGACCTGTCTCATTCGATGCTCTCCGTGGACGGCCAGCAAGTGCGAGCCGAGTACGACTTTCAGAACGCCCTCGTCAAAATTCCCTACTTTAACTTCTTGCAAGAACTGGGAGAGAAACATTTCAAGTATAGCTACGAGCGATTTAAAACGAACGGGTTCCTTCTCTACTTCAACTTGGACGTGGACAAGTGTTCTTCTCCTTCGCATTTGAACGAGTGGCGAAAAGGAAACGTTCGCCTGCAATTACGCTTCGCTAAAGCCCTTCCACACGCGGTCACCGTCCTCTTGATTTCCGAGTGACACAGTGTCACAGTGGCACAGTGTCACTCGGTGACCGTACGGTCACCTTCCCATAAGAAAAGATGTACGATAACGACATCTTGGAACTCATGTCCCTGAACCCCCTCGCTTCCTCCATGCTGAGAGGCATTTGCGCTTCCGACGAAGCCTTCGTTTTACGCAAGCCCGGCTATTTAATCATCAATACCGAAGAGCGAAGAAGGCGCGGGCAGCACTGGGTGCTCTACCTGAAAAACTACGACGGGTCTGCCGTGTTTTTCGACAGCTACGGACTTCCCCCCATCGAAGCAAACCTTCGAAGGACTTTACCTGTAGTGGACGAGTATAACGACAAGTGTATTCAATCGCCTTTTTCGCCTTACTGCGGGCTTTTTTGTATCTACGCGCATGTCGAAACGCTACAGCTTGAAAAGTTGTGTATCCATGTTTTCCTGTAACCTCGAAGACAATGACGAAACAATAAAACGTCTCCTCGTGAGCGAACTCGTTTCGTAAAAATAGTCTATTTATTTTTTCACGACATACACAAGACCCTTGCAAGACGATCTTCCAACGTGCTGACCCGACGCTCACCGTCGTCGCCGGTCTGCACCGTGACGTCGAGGGATGTGTGGAGAAGCCAGTAGCGACGGACGATAGGTCGGTTGAAACCCGCGTTGATGAGACACGGGTCGACTGTCTCTCCTCGTCTATACTTCTCCAGCAGCTCGAGCTTGTAATCTACGAAACGCTTCATTTTCTTTGCAATCTTCCCACTGACGGTGAACAGACGTAAGGGTATCGTCTTGAGAATCGAGCGAAAGTCTCCCTCGCAGCTATCGCCGTGAATATAATCGCGTAATCGCAGCAAGTCCCGATACATTCGCGTTTGCACAAAGGTGGCAAACCTCTGCTCGGGCGTCATCATGACTGAGACGGAATGAGAGTAGACAACCTTTTTTTATTTGTCGTTACACATGAATTAGGCTCCAGCTTTGGTTTCGTAGCCGGGAAGGCAGCCCAAATACGGACGAAGGCTCGAGTCTAACCAATGGCTGGGGTTTCTCGACCAGAGTCCACCGCAACGACAGGTAGTCAGTTGATCGCCGATTCGCAAAAAGAAGGTCTTTGGAGGAGGCTTGAAGGTTAGGACCAAGGGCAGATCTCCCGTCAGTAGCCATTCGTAATCTGCAACGAATGGAGTGTGAGAAACGCGTGTTTTTTTAACTCAAACACACACACGTACAATCTTCTTCAGTCACAGAGTGACACTGATGGTCCATCTTCTCCATCTTCCTTCAATAGTCGAAGTCCTTCGCAACGTACGTCGAACGGTACCGTCCGACAGCCGAGAAACGGGCGAATCAATCGGTCCGTCCAATGCTTTTGCTCTGAAAAAATGTGAACGATTATAGAACGTATTAAAAATATAACGAGGAAGCGTACCGGGGGGAGATGTGCCCCGCTTGGATATGGAGACGTTTTTGCAAGCGTTCGCCATCGTAGGCGAAGAAGACATTGAGACGGCCACCACAGAAGTGCTCATGGCGTGCTACACCAGGGAGTGGCGAGAAATCGCTGTGCAGTGGGGACTAGAGGGAGAGCTCTTTTTCAGAGTGCCCCGAAGCTTAGAGGAGCATACTTTACCGCTAGAAGGTACTGCTCCTTTAAGCTTCGGGGAAGCAGAGCACCTCCTCTACTCCCTGGTGCACCAGTGGAACAGAGCGAGTGCAGCGGGTTGGAGAGAACTCGCTGAACGCTGGATGGCGAGTCAAATACCGTGAGTGTTTTTCGATTGTGGTTTTTGTTCGTAGAATCCTTATTCTGGTCCTTTATTACTAGATTGGATCCCTGGGTTCTTATGGAAGACCATGAAGCACCCATGTAAACACGTCAGCCAATAAACGCATATCGTCTTTCGCATCACGCGACTCTCTCTCTCTCTCTCTCTGCCCCAATACAATAGAAGAATAGGAAACCGCAGATCCTGGTTTAAAAGCGAGCGTGGGATAGGTCACAGTTAAAGATGATGATGTCGACGATGTCACCACAACGTTGGATCTGCTTGCGCTGGAGGTAAGTGCATTTGTATGTGTTTAGATCGATTTTTTATTAATGCCTCCTTTTCTCTATTTGCTAGGTGCACACAGGAGAATTATTTCAAATTGGGGGGAGGGACGTCATGCCTAGCATGAGGTCCGATTAGGCTCCGCTAAGTTCAAAATTAGGGGGAGCATCGCCCGCATTATTCAAAATTGGGGAGGGACGTGAATTTATGGCGAACATGAATTCTGATTAGGCTTAATGGGGAATTGCGGGGCGTCCCCCGCTCCAGTCAAAATTGGGAGGGACGAGAATTCATGTTGACCATGAATTCTGATTAGGCTTAATGGGGTATTGCGGTGTACCATCCGCACCACTCAAAATTGGGAATGGGTAAGAGAATTCTGATTAGGCGTAATGGGAAGATTTGGGGGAACATTTTAATCTGGCCTTATTCAAAATTGAACTCCTTCTTTCATTTTTCGTTAGATTATTTCAAAACGGGGGGGGGAGAATTCGTGCATAACACGAATTTCATTAGAGACCATGTTGATTACGCAAAATTAAGGAGTTCTTAAAGGGAGAATTATTTCAAATTGGGGTTAAATTAAAACCTTCTTTCATTTTTCGTTTGGTTGTCATCGTCGACATCCAATGCGTTATTGCAAAAGGCGTCGAATAAGACATGGCGCGGTGACCAAAGTACAGACGACACCGTCGCAATGCGAGGAGGAGGAGAGCGGTGTAGCGACTATAAAAGGTGCGCTGGTTCTACGACGGTTGATCAAAAGCCCACGAGGGGCATTCATCCACGACGAGAGTCGTTTCGTGGAGCAAAATGTAAGTCGAGTGGTTCTGCTGTGAGAGGGGGCATTCATCCTCGACGCGAGGCATTTCGTGGAGCAAAATGTAAGTTGACCGTCTCTGCTGTGAGAGTGTATTCTATGTATGACATTGTTTTTCAGGAAGCGGTAGCCGCTGTCGTCGCACATCATGCAGCACAGGAAACGGCGTCCAGCAACCTCCCCGTTAGGCCCAACTGCCTTCCTGTATAGCAGTAGGACCCCTCCTTGTACAGCATTGTGCAAGGAAGACCGTGAGCGCCTTTGTGAATCGAGTGACCGTGGAACAAAGAGCAGGCATCTATTGACCAAGTCCTTTGTATGTATTCAATAAAGATGTTTCAGTGAAAGAACACACAGAGTCTCGTCACAGTTATTCGGACTGTTTAATGCGTTGCATGTCAATAACCAATCGGTATTTCAATAAATCAATGACAAAATTGGCGATGTAGACTGCTTGCAAATGTCGCTGCTTCCGCAGGGCGTGCTTAAAGGGAGGATCCGCAACGGTTGTGCGCAAAATTAAGTGAAGGTTGGTTTCAGCAGAGACCACCGCCCAGATGCTGACAACAGCCTCCGTTTCGTATAAACGTGCGCGTATAATTTATAAACAGCGAAAACGATATAGCGAAACCGAAACTATGAGAGCAGGCGGTGGCATCGGAATCGAGGAGCGCCACGCCGTGACGTCAGTCGCGAGATTCGTCTGCCGTGATTCCCATGTGTTGTATTGCATTGAAGACGCAAGGAAGCAAGTTACGCTCAACATGCAATCATGGAAACCCACTCCGCATTAAAATAGAACTCCACGGGACTTCAGCCCGTTTCAGACGTGTATTCTGATGAGGAGAACGACTTGACCGTCACCATAAACCACAACGACTCGCCGTATTCGACGGACCCTGTACCAGTGCGCGCGTCGCTTGAAACCGGGGCCTCGGCCCCATACACTGAAGACTGTCGAATTCGGGGTAACTAATGATGAGTTTCTAATAGGTTGTCGCACATTCTTATACAGGGTGTCCCAGAAAACGTGTCACTGAATTATAATAAAACAACCACACCAACTAGAGTCATGCGGTCAATGGCATTTGTTCTTACTGGGTTTTTGCCACCTCCTCATATGAATGTCGTGTAAAGTAAGTTTAATTATGTAAATTTTTGCGAGCTTAAGTCGGAAATTTGCCTAGTAAAGGTCACTTTTTTACCCCACCAATGTGAAGAGCGTGTCTAATTTAGTCAAATTAATGATAATTGACAGGAATATTCAGGAGCTATCCAATCGGAAAAAATAGCCGAGCATCATACTCTACGGAGGTCGCACAGAATAGCGCACGATGAATTTTTCAGCGCAATCTTTGCCAGTCCGACGAAAGGAGGTTGGAAACCCAGCCCTCCCAGACATCGCAGAAAGAGATAAAACAGGCACGGCTTATCACGTCCTACTTTCGCTGGGATTTTGCTTTCCCTCTCCCAATTTTAGGAACTGTTACTTTTTCTACTATCACTCTGTGGGCTGGCTTCGGAACCTCCTTTCGTCGCACTGAGAGTGATTGCGCTCAAAAAGCATGATATTCGGCTATTTTTTCCGAATGTATAGCTCGTGAATATCACTGTGAATTATCATGAATTTGAGTGTATTCGGCACGCTCTTCATATTGGTGGGGTAAAAAAGTGACCTTTACTTGGCAAATTTCCGAGTTAAGTTCGCAAATATTTACATAATTAAACTTGGATTACATGACATTCACATTAGGAGGTGGCAAAAACTAGTAAGAACAAATGCTGTTGACCGCATGATTCTAGGTGGCCTATTTTTTTTTATTAACATTCAATGACACGTTTTCTGGGACACCCTGTATATGTGCCACGGGTGCACGCGTAACATGAAACATGTTGCAGGTGCACGTGCGGTCGGTGCCTCCGGCAGGTGCCCGCAGGTGCCACTCCGAGTTTCCGCATGAGCCGTCTTTTCGTGTCGAACATTCCTGGTTCAAAATGATGAGAACATATCGTTCTCGAGCTGGTCTTCCTCCACTTGATTTTGCGCAGCGCCATTTCCCACTCCAAACGACGTTGTTTGTCCGTCGGAAACTGGAAATATGCTACGTCTGTTGTTGTATCCGACCTGTTGCCACAACTGAATATACAGCATGTCTTACCGGCCATCCTGGTGGGTGTAAGATCAGTGTGCGAAGTAACGAACACAATTGCTACGGAAAATTTCCTTCGTCAAAACTGCGAAAACACACAGCAAAGCAAGGCGGACGGCGCGGGATATCTCGCGACTTACATCACGCTCAGCGTTGCTTGCAGAAAAGCGCTCGTGGCTCGCACTACCCTTTCACCGTGCGCGTCATAGAAGAAAATCATTTTTATCATGTTTGACTCAGTTTTCGAAGGAAATATCTTACAGGCATGGTCGTTGATGGCTAAACGTGACGAATATTCGAAAATCTCAGAAGGGACCTTATGCGGATTCTCCCTTTAATATGAGCGATGGCACGAGCGAGAAGGTCCACGATGTCTGCAGCGATGTAGTTGAATTCTGCGTTGGCCAAGCTCACAAATTCGCACATTAGTCCCAGGGGTCCGTCTGGAACCGTTATGCAGACGTTCTTGTAACGGGCGTAGATCCGACGCACCATCTCCTGCAGCGGCCCCGGCGAGATCTCTCCTATATTGCCAAAGCCTACCATGTCTATTACGTAGCGAAAAGCAGTGATGACGAGCTCGTTGCGGGGACTTTCGCCGTTGAAACATTCCTTCTCCACTTCTTCCCAAGAAGCGTGGGTGCGGGAACAATTTTGTAAAGAGTGGTAGCTGAACATCTTCACCTAGTGATGACGCGAGCGCGGTGCGCGCTGCCTTTATAGAGATAAACGCGCGCGCAAAGAAACGAAAGTGAAACTCAAAAGCCACCCGTCGCCGCTAGGAGCGCGCGCGCGCAGCGGAGAGCCGAAACCGAAAACACCCGCTGCTGGCGCAGAGGGAGCTGCGCGCGCGCGCATGCGCGGACAGGTGGAGCAAAGGGCGCGCGCGCATCCATAGCTGCCGCTGCGCGTCGCCAAGGGCCCGAAACTCGCCAGTTCCTTTGCGGGATAAAGTGAGGCGCTTCATGCGTTTCACGTCATCGGACGTCAGAAAACGTCATAAATTGAACGTCATGGAGACATCCGGTGGCTAGTGATTACTGATTGGTTCCCATGAGGATGAATTCGTTTTCTGAGCGATGATTGGCCGTTTTCAAATTTGTTCGCGGGCGCTCGAACAGGCGACAGCTCGGCGGCTGTGCCGGTTGGAACCGGCGTCCACGGAGTCGACGGCGTCCGTTTCGGACAGCTCGTGTTGTGTAGCGGTTGTGTTGGACTATGAGTTCTGATTTTTCCTGTTTAAAAACGCAAGCTGTATCACGTGAGTGTCCTCGAACAGTAACAGCTGCCAGGGAAGATGCCTGCGTAACATTTGTGCTCTGCTTCTTGGTGTAGAAAGTATTCGAGCGCCCGAACGCCTCGTACCCGATACCTGGTCAACGACTGCCCAGAGGTAAGTCATTTGTCGTTGCTTGTTGCCTTACAACACCGCATTCACTTCGTGTATTGTGAATAAGTTGCTTAACAGTTACCGGAATACGCGGTGACCGAGACAGACAGCGTAGCTTTGCAGATACGATGGTAGACTATATTTCTTTTCGTGAAACAATATCATCTAAACGTTATGATTAAATACCCGTTCACGTCGTACTGTATAAAGGTATGACGCTACTGTAAGTCTGATTCTTGGTGATTTCGCTCGACAAGTTTCGTACGACGCGTTGACTTAGTAGCTGTTCTGTACGTAGCGCCAAAGCCAAGATTGTCAGGCTAATCGGTCGGAATATATCATTGTGAAGTAGCGCAATAAAAGGTATTTTTTATACTAAGGTCGCTCATCACACCCCATGGCTGCGAGCTTCTCGCAACCCTATACCACCGCTCTTATTTTTCGCGTTCAATAGCACCTTTATTCATTCTATTTACATTGCAACTTTCACATGCATAACCGTATATCTGATACAATTTTTTTATCATCTTGCAGCCACTGAACTCCAGTTCCCAGTAGCAGTCCTTGCCAGAGGCAGTCCGACATTATCAAGCTTCTTCAAGCAAATTCTGGAGCAATATTAATGTCATCCTGTGTACGTCTTGCTTGCATAACCGTATGTTGCACAATAAAATACTTCATGTGACAAACAACCAAGGCTCTGTCGTATTCCTGTAACTCCCACTGCATTCCGACAAACGCGAACCAAAAAAACAGTGCATGGAAGAAAAAAAAGGAACAACAAAAGAAGACGGGAAGCAGAGCAGAGAGGAGGAAAGTAGTGAGAGAGAAACGGATAACACGTCATTTACGTCATTCGCGACATAATCGAAAAAGAAAAAAAAATAGGGTGGCTAGTCCTCAGTCATTGGTCGAGCTCCGGAGGTCACGTGAGTTTTCAGCTACAATAGATTTCTACTACAGCTTCGCGCCCCTGGCGTCGCCTCACTCAGTTTCTCTCGGGCTGTCGCGGAAGACGTTTTGGCATGGCATGGGATGACGTTTTGGCAACATGGCGTTTTCCACGTATCGGTCAGAATGATGACGCGAGCGCGGTGCGCGCTGCCTTTATAGAGATAAACGCGCGCGCAAAGAAAACGAAAGTGAAACTCAGAAGCCACCCGTCGCCGCTAGGAGCGCGCGCGCAGCAGAGAGCCGAAACCGAAAACACCCGCGGCCGGCGCAGAGGGAGCTGCGCGCGCGCGCATGCGCGGACGGGTGGAGCAGAGGGCGCGCGCGCATCCATAGCGGCCGCTGCGCGTCGCCTCACTCAGTTTCTCTCGGGCTGTCGCGGAAGACGGACGTGCGCTCCGCGCGCTCGCTCAGTTTCTGGCTGGCTCTCGTAGAGAGCAGACGTGTGTTCTCCGCGCTCGCTCAGTTTCTGCCTGGAAGTTGCCGCGGGGGAAAAGGTGAGTGATTTGACGCGCTCCTTTTCTCGTATGTTTGCCGTGTTTAGCGGTGACCGCGCTCGTGCTAAGCCTTTTCTCGCATGTTTAGCGATGTGTGGTTCCCGCCTTGTGTTAGCTGCATAGTGTTGAGGTTAGGCCTAAGCGATCGTCCCCCCGTAAGCCTTTTCTCGCATGTTTAGACTTGTTTTGCGGTGTCCAAGCCTGTTGACGCATGTTTAGCGATGTGTGGTTCCCGCCTTGTGTTAGCTGCGTAGTGTTGTGGTTAGGCCTAAGCGATCGTCCCCCCGTAAGCCTTTTTCCTCGATGTGTACTGTTTTCTGTTTAGCAGTAGCGGTTAGACCTTTTCTCTCGCATGCCTAGACTTGTTTAGCAGTGCTGCCATTTTTACCTGCCGCTAGTATCTTGTTATCTGTCTTTCTCCTCTAGAGCTATGATGGTGGCGCCATCTGGTGTGATGCCTTGCAACTAAGTGGCCACCTGTCGTCGATCTCTGCAACTGCTGGGTGCAAACTACCAACATGGCGGGCGCTGGTCACTCGGGTGTTGCGGAGCGGCTTCTTCGCCGCAGCATCGTTGATTTTCGAATAAATTGTTTCTCTCCACTCTATTTCTATATTTTTATTTTATTTTCTGCCTATTATTTTTCTTTTTTTATGGACTCTCATAGTGCACAACGCTCAGCTGGTCTGGACACGAGTTAGACTTTCCCCAATTAGTGTGGTGGCTCCCTGGAGCGTGCTGATTAATGTGGGGGTCCCAATTAGCTCTAATTGCTAATTAAATCGTGTTCAGGCCAGTTGGGCGTTGTGCACTGTGAGAGTCCAGTACCTACTACTAACCGTATGCCGGACCATAGTCAGGAGCCAACCCGGTCGGGTCGATCGCCGCCGGCGCACCGACGTTGGGTCGTCGCGCTGTGCTGCCTGGGCGACAAGCATAGTGCCAGTGGTAGGTCGGGGTGCATGTGGCTTTCTTTCTTTTTCTTTTTTAATGCCCATTCGCATGAAGCATACGATTTGTCGGATATCACTCATAACCTTCATCTTGACTGTCAGCAGGGTAGACTTCCCGGAGGGTGCCAGGCCCTCCATGTGATAGTTCCGGGGGGGGGGGGGGGTCAGAGGACCAGAGATCCCAACGGTCGGCGCTGGATGGTTTATGACAGTTCACACAGCATTGGACACAACGCAAATAAAATGAACAGGACGAATAAAAATACAAAGTTATGCATTCCAGCTGTCCAATCAGGGGCCTTCCTGTTTGTCTCGCCTTTCAGCGTGACCGGCCTAGCTGCCGTCGACTTCTAGTGGTTTTCCGCATGATGCCCAGATATTTGTATTGTGAGCTAACTAAACCAACCCCGTATTGGCGTTAGAGGCCTATGTACACAAAGTCCACTGCGTTGGTACCACTCCAGGCACCATCTCAACGCAAAAATCATATTTTATTCCGATGCTTGTTCTGTGGTTCTCTGTTCCAAAGAAAAGGATATGTAAGTAACGAGATCAAACAAAGAAACAAACTGCGGATAACCATCGATGCAAAAGCGCGCGAAAACTGGAGTAACCTTGACCGCGCGCGCGTCCGAGTCTCTGGAGAGCGCTGGAGAGCGCGAGCCTACCGGCGCGTGCCAGAGATGGAGGGGAAAAGATCTGCATTTTTCGCGGGCCTCGTTGCCAGTGTGTCTCTTTCATTCATTCAGAGCAGGGCTGGGCAGGAATACTCAAAATTTGTATTATAATACCAATACATAATACTTGCTAAAAAATGATATTATAATACTAATACATAATACATTTTGTGTTCAAGTATTATAATACATAATACTATTACTTCCCTGTATTACTCAAGTAATACTAGTAATACTTTTGTGCCGTGGCAGACAGTTATTATAAAAGGAATCCCAGACATATTTCTGAAGCCACCGGTCCGGTCAACGCATGTTGATTTCCTTTGATTGCACTTAAGAAGAAACATCTTTTCAAATACGCCATCTTCTAACGATCGTCTGTTTGGTCTGAGTAGCAGGTTCCCAAACGAAAACAATCGTTCAACCGGCGCGGATGAACATAAATTAGTGTTGAACGTTAAGAAAACACTCTTAACTGAATCAGTTAACCTTTAGGTTAACTGATGGGCAGTCGTCCAACATGGGCATGTCTACGCGTTTGTCATCGAGGTACTTGAGGACTTCCAACTTCGCACGGCACAGTGCACAGCTCTCAGGTAGGGTTGCCACCCTTCGTAGTGAAAAATACCGGCTGTGGGAGAGGAGGTGGAATAGAGGGAAAGGCTCGCGGAAAAGGGAAAGCGGGTGAGGGGTGGATGAGCACACATAGAGACAGCGAGATAATACCAGGAAACATAAGGGTTCCTGTGTTTGGCTGGATCGTTGATGTTAGAAATTGCTACAAACAGGCATGAACGGTACTCTGGACCGTATTGGAACAACCGGATTGGACTGTTATTTACTTTGAAAAACGCATCGATGCACACAAACCCTCCTTTGCAGAAGATTTCATGATGGTTGTATACTGCCTAGGTTCTATCTGGCTCGACACAACCACCAATAGCGCTGCACAACCACTGATCTTGTCCCCTCCGGACACAACACTTAATGAATGACGATGATAATAATAATAATAACGAATAACTAAGAAAACGACTAGTGACTGTGGAGTTTCTGTGGTCCAGATTTATTCAAACTGTAGTGGAATGTTGAAGCAAAAACCTCCCAAAAGCCCCTGTGAAAGTCTTGAGCCACAAATACCGGCAAAAGGCTGCCGGTATCACCTTCCTACCGGCAACCGGCAGAGCGAGCAAATAACCGGCCGTGCCGGTATAATACCGGCCTGGTGGCAACCCTACTCTCAGGGCATTCTCTCGCGGGACGCAGGCTCACCCTGGCACCGACCCTGGCTCCATTCTATGATATGACCCCCTAAGGGCTCCGGGTTGTTCACCCAGAGTGGAGAAGTTCCTCAGAAATTTGAGTCAGCCAGCTCCTGTAATCGTCCCTTTGTTGCACGTTGAAGTGTGATCCTCTGTTAGCAGAACTAGGTCGTGTTCGTAGGACTGGAATGGTACCGAAAGCATACACGTGTAAGACCCATCACCTCAGGCAGGACATGTCATAAGTATTACCAGTTTTGCAGTAATACAACGCAAGTAATACTCGAATTTTTTGTATTATAATACGTAATAGAAATGCACTTATCAGATGGATATTATAATACGTAATACAAATACTCTAAAGTATTACAGTAACGGTATTATAATACAATGTATTTGTAATACTGCCCAGCCCTGATTCAGAGAATGGTGTTGTCGTTACTTTCTGCTACTTTCTTCGAGTTCAGTGCCACGAGGAATCTTGCTAGGGCTTTGAGAACGTCCTTGAGCAAGGCTACATAAGAAAGGGACACAGACAACGACGACGCAACTTTCAACCGTTTACTGACACTGAAAGGGAACGAACACACATGTGGTTTCATTGTGGGTGTACCACAATCAAACCACAATACTCCTGAGGCAGTAAGTTAATGTGAACCAAATGTCAACAAAAATTACTGCCTTAACCGTGAGTTGATGTATGCGTTACCTTTGTTCGTGGTTCACAACACCTTTTCATCGTGAGTACTGGACGCAGAATGCTGATAGAAGGCTGTTCCTTGCTTTGGGATATTGTGTGTTTGTGCGTTTGAATCAATGTATAATGTCACGCGTGAAGATGTCATTTTGCGTTATGTGAAACTGTTCTAAGACCTCTTCCAATCAATCCATTATTCGCTAGTGCATTACACCGTTTATTTTTACCACTTTTTAGAAAACGTTCTGGTTTTGGTTGTTTCTATGTGAACGCGTGAGTAGTCTATATACATTTGGAATTCATACGGGTAGTGTACTGCATGCAGGGTGTTTCAGTAACTGTGTGAAAAGAAATGAGACGACGGTATGCTACGGAAAATCCTCCATTTTTCTGCCTTTCTGTGATTAGCAGGTATGTTTCAATACAGCCAGTATGTTTCAACCAACACGCCCTTTTCGTTTTATTTCCGCTATGCGATCAACGACATTTATTCGTAGAGAGCTATTGCCATGGGCTATAATTAATTTTATACATCTTACTTGAAATAAATTTAATTTCCTGAATGTAACTACGAAATTTGCCAAGGGGATGTAACGTTGTTCGCCAGAAATGGGAAATATTTCATGTCAAATTTACCCCATTCCATTACGAAGTACATTCCGTACTACAGTGGTGTTGAAGTTGGTCATACAATGATAACTACAATGGTAATTTGTCTGTATCTTTACCGAATCTGCGAATCTCCCTCTCTGCCCGACGATCTTGTTCGGCGATTACCATTGTATCAGGTGAAGTCGGGAATAGTCCAGTAGAATGAGATAAATGTTAGATGCGCTTTCCGTCTATGAGAAAAACATTACATTCACTTCACACACTTCGGAGTTCAGTTGACGCGATTGAAGAGATTGGTTAAAATGGATAAAACGAACTCTATGGCGAAAGTTCTCTACAGATGAATATTTTCCTGCATATTTTTCCCAGCGTTCCCTCTATTTTTGACATGATAACTAAGAAACCCCTTTGTTGTGAAATATGAATTAGCTGCAGCCATCTGCCATGGTTGCATAGCAAAGCCGTAATTTGGATAGCAGAAGCAAAAGTTTTTCAAACGTGAGGTTCAGTGTCGACGGTATTCCCGTTGAAGTTGCATACCTCCCACCGTGAGAACGCACGTCAATATAAGAACGACGCTTGTGCTTTCTCGCTCCCAGGCTCGGATTTTTCTTTCTGTAGGTATGATACCAGTATATAGGTCCTCTCTAAGCACTCTATCACTTTTAAGTAGTTTGGCACCTACAGAGAGAAGAAACTGAAACAGACACCGTTACACCGTTATAAGGCCCACCGATATTTCGGGCGTTTCGCAGAAAATGTAATTTTCGAAAAGCGCGGGAGTTGTGATCACGCCGCCGCCGCCGCCAATGCCAGCATTACGCCGAATTGCGCCGATTCACGCCGCCGCCACCGACCAAAAATGAGCCCAACGCCGCCGCCGACAAAAACAGCATCGGCGCACATCTCTAATGCCGACACAATCGGCACATAGCCTCGTTCCCAGAGTCGCACTACACTCTTAAACCCGTACCTTTTATTGTAACTTTTAGAAACATGTAACTTCTGTATAGACGTAGATTTCGAGATTTCTTATAGGTTACACCACTGTAACGTATATTTAGAGGTTAAAAGCGACCAAAGTCATGTCTTTACAACACCAATAGAAGTTACATCTCGGAAAAAACAAAAACATCTTGTTGTAACTTATAAATGTACCCTCTACTCCGACACTGTAACTTCTAAGCGAAATCTCCAACGATAATCTCTTTGTTAGTTTCTTATCGTTTGTTTTCCTTTTGTTTTTCAGCATATTGCCGCGTTTCAGCCTCCCATTCGAGACGACAGTTGCGAATCTACGCTGTTATTTTTTATCTGTTTCAGCGTCACCTATACGTCAACTACATGTTATCAATGCTGTATGAACACAGATTATAAGTTCGCAGTCTGAAATACAGATAGTATGTTTCTTTCTAAAGGGTGGAAAACAATTGTCAATGGCGCAACCACCAAGATTTCCGATTTCGCTGCGTAGCCGAGCCTGGTCTAGGTCTATCCACACTGAGAGCGGTTTCCTTGAAACGCTTAACGCTCGTCGTCCGCCCGTTAACAAGTGTAATATGTTTTAATCAGTGGTTTTCCTCGCGTTTATCATAAACAACAACAACTTTATTTTCGGCCTTGGAGAGTGGGGAGTTTCATCGCAACAGGCGATACTCTACCCCAGTGCTTGGTGGAATGGGGGGAATAAAATAACGAGCCCCTTTACAATAACGATCGAAGTCCGATGGTGTCCAGAAATGTCAGAAGAGCTTTGAGCGCAGAGCGTTGCTGGGCTGGATTGGGCCAGGGACCAAGCAATTTCGGTAGGGAGAAAGGGCGTTTATCATAGTATCGTCAGAAACACCGGAAAAGCCAGATGTCGCTAGCAAACAAGTATATTTTCGGTGTTCTGAGGGGAAAGAGTAGAGAGTGCGAAGATTGCAAAGAATATATAGCCGAAAACGAACGTCACCACCGCAGCCCTAATTCACACACTTCATACACTGGGTAAGTGTACATTTTGTGCTAGGTACGTGCGTTATTTTGATAGCAAGAGCTCTTAGCGCATGTTTGTTGTGATTATGGCAAGCGTTTTGCGGTCCTGCATGTGAACGCCACTTACGCTTGCTACTTTTCTGCTCTTACTTGGTCGCCAAGTCAATACACCGGCGTGCATTTTGCGAGCTGCGGATATATGCATCGAGATATATAATTCGCAGCTTCCTTCTTATTGTATTCTTACGATATTCTAAGACTCAATCGCGGAGTGAACGCCTTCCCGCATTTATGCTGATTTGTACCTTGTGCTTTGTACGGATTTGAATGGTTCCGTAAATGTTACTCTCATTGCCCAAACTTTTGTTCCCAGGATCCCACATGCAGGTTCACATACCGTCACCAGCGCAATGCAGTACCTCACAAACTCGTCCCAGAGCGCCTCCAACGCTGATAACGCAGTAATGTAGTGTCTCCTGCGTTACTGTACACTCATATTCCTCAAGGTTGTGTGCGTTTTATGTAATACTGTATTGCCATTTGCGCTCGCCCCTGCAACACGAATGTGGAATAAATTTTTTTCTGCTGCAATTCTCCATTTCGTTGGGTGTGTTCAGCTTAGCAAACATAGGTCAGTTGTTTTGACTCGCTAGCTTCCTCGCACTTTTATGCATTGCTTCTCACTTAGAAGATAGTTCTTTTTTCCGACCATGGTTTCTCCTCACATCAGAATCGCACTTGTGCACAATGTGTCACCTCTCGACAGACTTCTGTTTTTGTAATATACATATGTTCAAGATCTCCTTTTCTGCTGGTTCATTTTGGTACCTTGGTGTGTTCTGTAAATGTCTGTCGATATCCCACGCACAGGGTGTTTGTTTTTATTCGCATCACACCAGCGCTCATTTGACAGGTGGGTTATGTTAATTTTCGCAAATTAACCCATCCGTAGTTACAAACATTTCCGACATTTTCTGACGCATGTGTTTGTAACTACGGATCGACTAATTAGCAAAAATTCACATAACCCACCTGCCAAATGAGCGCTACTCTGTTGCGAATAAAAATGAACATCCTGTATAAAAAGCCGCACGTTGGCGTAACCTTTACGGGCAGGTGCTGGATTGAAGGCCGTAACCTCTAATTAGTGGGTTTCCTTGTAACTTTTATAAAAGGGGTCGCTCAGAGGGTACCTGGTAGCTTCTGAAATAGAGGGTAAAATATTGCGATTTTTTACCCTTTACTAAAGGGTACGGAGTTAAGAGTGTAGAGCTTGCCCTATCTCTATGCTGCTCTATACCCTATCTTGAACGAAATAGAACAATTCCTATGTCGGACCTTCTTCCTGAGAACGAGATTATAAGCTCAACCGGAAGTGCTTCTGGCTATTTCAAGCAGCACAAAGCTTCGCTGGATGTTTCGCATTTCGCATTGCCTCTTGGGCCCTTGATTGCTGTCGTCGTTTGTTGCTTCATTTTCGAGAACTTTGTAACGCTTCGCCTAGAGTGTTATAGTACCGATCGTGCGATGTACGATAAGGGCTGTACAATGTGACTGTGTGGCGCCGGTTCTATAAGACCAATTAGTGCCGGATTTAAGGGGGGCAGACGGGGCACTTGCCCCGGGGCCCCTACCATAAAGGGCCCCCACCACCAAGGGAAATCTGTTTTGCATGCCTGAAACGCATCCCTGAAACGGAAACTTTGTAAAAATCTGTCCTCCGTCCACGCATGTAGACCCCGAATAACACATTGGATAGACATAGAATACACGAGGGAGCCCCCACAGCGCAGTGCCCCGGGGCCCCCACCACTGTAAATCCGGCACTGAGACCAATCATTGCACAATTCCGCTTCATTCATATGTTCTAGTGTGACATATCCTTGTGGAAAGATCGTAAAGTTTATTATGCGTTTTTCTTGGAGATTCGTTTAGAGGATGGTTTCTGGTGAGTTTTTTTTTTTAATTCGACACAAGCTCTCTGTTTCTGACCACGTTTCAGCGCTTGCAACAGGGTCCAATCTTTCCTCTGTTTCCCCTTGTCCTGCAACCGCTCCACTTGGCTATCATTACGGGATGAAGAAAACTGCCCATTACAAATTTTCATTGGTCATTCACTTGATTAAATGTGAACATCACCACTTGCCATCCGTGTATGGCCAAGATGAGCGTATACGACAGGTTCCACTCTTTCACCTACTTCCCCTTAGTCTACGTTAAGGGTTCCATCAGTAATTTTCAGAGTTCGAGGTAACTCGTTACTGTAACTAAGTTCCTTTTTTTTCGTAACTTCTAACTGAACTCCGTACTTTTGCGCCGTGGTAACTTTCAGAGGAACTCGTTCCTTTTACAGGTAACTTTGCCAAAGTAACTTAAGTTAAGTTCCAAGTTACTTTTAACTCGCTTTGCACTCATGTTCACATATTTTCTTACTTTCTCTCCGGTTCCTTCATGACATTTTTTGCCATGAAACGTGATATTCAATCAATGACGGTATTTTACTCAGGAAGTAAGAACCGCTGCCATTGAAATAAAGCTGAACCATTGTGCACCCACAGGAAGTAAGGTGCAAAACGTTCGAATAGACCTCTACCAGAGAAACGTCGTCATGACATTGGTAGACAGATTGAAACCGACACAAATCAGAAGGAGAGGGCTGGGTTCCACGAACGGGCACTTGTTCGCTGCCTCCCACTGAAAGAAAAGCAGGACTGAGGGTCGCGTCCATTCAAGGGACCATATCGTAATCCCCTCAAGACCGTGGCTTTCGGGCGCGACCTTTGTCACCTCTAGCGTTGAGCGTAGTTCAATTCTATCAAATTTGTGGCGCTGTCGAACACTATGACGCCATTTGTTTACGAACAGGGGCGGGGTCTATTGTTGGACATAAACCAACTAAGCGTGTTGCACTCCTCCACAGGCAACTCAAGGTCTAACTTAACTGCTCTCGCGCACTGCACCTGCGTAATGCTATTTTGTGTCCGAAGTAACTTGGAAGTAACTCGTTCTTTTTGTTAAGTAGCTCAGTAACTGCGAATAACATTTCAGGTTGAAGAACTTCGTTATCAACTTAGTTACATTTTTCACACGGCAACTTAACTTGTACCGAGTTCTTTTTGACGGGTAACTTCTCAATCTATGGTAATTGTTGATGGAAGACTGAGCCTGTCAATTTGAAATTTTCAAGATGATTCGTCAATTTCTTGATTTTCTATGAATTTTTGAAATCGCCACTTACCATCCATGTATGGCCAAGGTGAGCGTACAGGACGGGTTCTCATCTTTCGGCTACTTCCACTTAGTCTGTTCGAAAATTCACAGAAAATCAAGGAATCGACGAATCGTCTTGAAAATTTCAAATTGGCAGGTTTAATCTTCCTTCAACAATCAGAAGGTGGAACTGTCAACGTCGACTAAAGGTACGAAAGATTGGAACCCGTCATGTACACTCCTGTTGGCCATACATGGATGGAAAGTGGCAATTTCAAAAGTATGACCAATCACATGAAAATTTCTAATGGGCAGGTTTCTTCATCCCGTAACGATAGCCAAGTGAAACGGTTGCAAGTGCTGAAACGTGGTCAGAGACGGACAAGTTTTGTCGAATTAAAAAACTAATGAACAACCATCTCTGAGTGTATCGTCTAGAAAAACGCATAATAAACTTTACGATCTTTCCACAAGGATATGTCATAATAGGGTAACTGTGCAATGATTGGTCTTAGAACCGGCGCCTCAAAGCCATATTGTACAGTGCACGATCGGTACAGCCAGTAGAACACTCCATTCTCAACGAGACGGTTTTCTACTTCCGGTTTATAGCCATACTCTCGTTCTCATGAGGAGGGTCCGGTATGGGAAAAGTGACTGGATGGATTGGAGATCCTAAATGATTATTCATCCCTTCTGATGTGCACCCGTATGGGTTATCTCCGGATGTTCTTTGTCGCCCGATGTATTTGAAGCATAGAGCTGATATAGGGAGACTCTAGAGAACGTACTTGGCGCGCCGTCAATGGGATTCTCCTATTCCCGAGCGTGACCGCCCGGGCGCAGTCATCCGCTGGTCATGGACAGGCATACGTCGGCATTTTCCTAAGAATTAATTCAACATCACATCATGGTCAGTTTTCTGCAAAGCCCATCACATCACATCACCGTCATAAACCATCACATCACGAGCCCATCACTCAACTTCAACTTCAGAATTCATCACCTCATAACCCATCATTCACCTTCAGAATTCATCACATCATAATCCATCATTAAACTTCAACTTCAGAACCCATCGCCATCACATCACGTCATTCAACTTCAGAATCCATCACATCATAACCCATCATTCAACTTCAGAACCCATCATCGACTTCCAACTTCAGAAACCACCACCGACTTCAGAGCCCACCATCAGAATTCAACTTCAGATCCCATCGCGGTTTTGAAGTTGAATTCCTGTGATGGGTTCTGAAGTCAGTGATGGATTTTGAAGTTGAAGTTTGTGATGGGGCTTTGAAGTTGAATTCCTATGATGGGTTCTGAAGTCGGTGGTGGATTTTGAAGTTGAAGTCGGTGATGGGGTTTTGAAGTTTAACTCCAACAAAGGCCTACGTTGGGTGGCCCGGCTGCAGGATCACGACGCTAGCGTCCTGCTCGCCTGTGTGTGCGTGGGTTTCCTGGTAGTGGCGGCAAAAGCGTAAGCGGGGGAGGGGTATGCTGTTTGGAGGGTGCGGTCGCCTTGCTCTCGGTTGGGCTTGGAAGCAGGGTGCACCAAGAAAGGAGGAAAGGGAGGGATGCAACGTTTGACTTCCGCTGTCACATGTGAACGGCGGCGGGAGATATGTTGCTTACGCGTTACGCGGTGGGGTTGTTGCATAATGTTGGGCCCGTTCATGTGGCTTTGTACGACTCGCTTTTCCGGGCTGCCATTTTTCACTCGGGACGCCGGGGTATTAGCTTCGGCATCGCAATACATCGTGGTCTGTCACTCAGTATTACATGAGTTCTTGTGACATGGTGCTTACTGACACTGGAAATAGCCGTCATGAACGAATTCAGTTACCCGTGATCACCTTCGCTGAACATATGTTTTTACTCCCGTCCATTCATGCAATACACCACTGCAGTGGTTTATCCGGAATCCCAAGCAGGAGGCGTGGTCATTATTCCAGCTATGTGATAACAGCTTTACAGGTATAATTACCGACATGTCATTACAGCTGAAATAGCAAGCGCCCTTTTTTGCAGGGGGTGTCGCCAAACTTTTTCTCTTTGAGGTGGGGGGTGTCACAGGGATGTAGGAGGGTCTGAATAAATCACTGACACCAAAAACTGAGAATCTGCCCTCGGAAAAGTGTAATCCATTGTATTCTCTTCTCTCTGAGGAAGGTATATACCGACGAACACGAAGTGAATTCTTAACGACCGAGACATTTGGACACATGTAATATACAGAATGTGAGGCGCAAATTGAAGTGAAGACTGCAAGGAGCCCGGCAGACCACCAATTTACAGTCCGTGAAACAGTTTCTTTTCCTCTACCACAATCTGTGAATAAATATGTGTCAACACAGCTTACAACAATTCCCACTATTGCCTGTTTTTATTTTATGTTTGAAACAACCTCTCATCATAATCACTTGACTATTATATATATTATATATTACATTATATTATATTATATTATATATATATATATTATATATATATATATTATATATTATATATTAGTCACTTTGTGAGGTAACTTCTCCAAAGTATCATGAGCAAAGTTAGAAATATCTATTTCGCTTCACGTCCAAGCAGGCAGAACGCGACACGCGGGCTCCTTTCTTTCTATTTTCTGGCTGAAAAATCTGACGCCAGTGACCCCGCCCCTTGCACGTGCGGGGCGCCAGCATTCTGTCTGCTCCGCGATGTACTGGATCTACGCTACCACAATTCCGAAGTGCTTCTGAGTTACGTCGCCGCAGAGCGTTCGTTTGGAGTTCGTGGAGTGCATTTTTTAACGGGAAGGTGCCCAGACTTGTGCCCGTTACTCGAAAACAGTAATTGATTACCGGTACCTTACTTCTACGAAAACAGTAATTGATTACCGTTACCAATTACTCGACTCCAAACGTAATTGAGTAACGAGTAAGAAAGTAACGCGTTACTCCGGTCGTTACTCTGCATTCACGCAAATTATACCCGTCTTTGTGTGCCTCAGAAAAAAAAAAAAAGTTCAACAGCGGAACAGCTGAAATATAACAAGAAAAACAAAAACGCGTAGGACAGGTAGATCTGTACGTCTACTGTATTTATCGCCCGGGAAGACGTTGACTCGATTGTGGAAAAACAATTGGCTGGAACTTCCCCATGACTCACTAAACCTCCAAAGCTTGAGGTACGACCACACTGGTGTAAGAAAAGATTAGGGAGAGAGACCCTGAGATTCCAGTACTTTATTACAATGACCTCCACTTGTTATAGTAGAACGATACAACAAAGGCTGACTTGGGGCAGAACATCTGAAAGATAAGTTAATCTCTGCGGGAAAAGTAATCAGTTACTTAGTAATCGATTACTCCAAAAAGTAATTGATTATTCGAAAAATTACTTTGACAATAAAGTAATTGATTACAAGTAACGCAATTACTAGTAACGCGTTACGCACAAGTCAGGCCCACACCTGGCAAGGTTCTATGAAACGTGTGCAGAAAATGGTAATTCTAATTCTCACTTTGTGCCCACTTGACAAGGTATATTCGTCCTCCTCTCCCAACTTAATTTCGGCATGGTAGCAAGAACTTTCATTTCTCACTAATTTCATTTTCAGAACTTGAAGGTTGTAACTTCGTTTCATATTTAGCTCAATGACGTAACTCGTAACTAGCAACATTTGGGTGGTAATTAACTTCCCCATCTCTGCTGAAATGTACTGTATTGGTGATGAATATGTAAGAAATAGCAGCTGCGTGCTCTGATGGAACACTTGTGTCCGATGGATGCCCAGGGAAGGGTAACGGTAATGGTAACGGAAACAGAAACGGTATATTACCGAAATTTGAGATGGGAACGATAACGGAAACGGAAACGCATCCCACTGTCCTCAATTACCGGAAACAGAAACGGAAACGAATTTATCGTCCGGTGTTGAATTCGGGTAATGGCTATTCCTGTTGTGCGATGACATTTGAGTGACTTTTCGTATGTAGTTTTTGTATTTTGATGACTCCATTCCCTGTAATGCTCTAAATACTAAACGAGAGCATGGAAAGAAAGCGCAATATTAGATATCGAGGGTGTATCCGTCGCTTACCTCGTTCCAGTCCTCATAACTCCATGACATCAACACAGAGGCGGAGAGTTTCCATTTTCCCGGCGCGGGGTGGGGGTGGGGGATATGTTTATTAAGAAAAAAAAAACAAAGGAAAAGTAAGCCAGATGGATGTCGGCTTGTTATTCAAAAAAACAGTGAAAGGGGGAAGACAAAAAAGGCAAAGAAAAAAGAAAGCAAAAGTAAACAAAAAGAAGGAAAGAAAAGGAAAATAAAAATGAAGAACAGAAAACTAAAGCTGAAGAATCACACACTCTGGCGGGATCCTATGACGTATGCAGAACTGGTATAGAAATAAGAGGAAGGAAGAACAGAAAAAAAAGAAGAAAAAACAGAGGCCGTAAACAGTGAACATGTGCACAACTGAAGGCATTTCGCCTTTGAAAACTGAGTGCAAAGGAACAAAATGCATTGAATCCTCGGTGTTTGACCCGAAATGCGCGCAATATAATGAATATGGTCAATGAAATGGAGCAGCGGGAGTTGAACCCGCTCCCAACGGATATGCGTTCCGACGAAGACTGGCAGCTGCTGGTGCCTTTTCGACTGCTTCGTTTCATTGATCTGATTGCTTTGGGCGAAATTCAGGCTATGTGTTGTGTCATCCTCTGTGTTTCTTCGCCTCACCTTCTACTGTGATAATGAGTGTGGTGGGCGGATACATATTTTACAAATTGTAACATGCATTTTTGGGGTTGGTGCCTCTTCGCTCTTTTGACCCGTGCGCGCCGAGTCCCAAAGGTTGGTGTCAGTCTCTTAGCGGAACCCCCCGCAGTCGGCGCCTATGCATGTACACATGACTATACTCCACCATAGCTCGAGGGTGACAGCCTACGATTTTTAGTTGCTTATTTTGTACTTCTTCTCTCTTTCTTTCTTTTTTTCATTTCACCGTGGCCATGGCAGCATTATTTACTACTGAGAGCATAGAAATCATAAGTGACTGAGAGCGTGTGCTTATAAATGCGACATTGGATGAAGGTTACGCCCATCTTGAGTTGCTGGACTCCGAGTGACTGAAGACATATTCCTACTTTTTTTTAAAGCTTGCAAGATGTGTGCATCCCAACGGCGTAGAATTAATTGTGTAGTGTGTACGCGTGGCACCGAAGCAGCACTTTTGCAAAACAGGGTGCTGATAGAGCCGGACGGGCTGTCCTTCCGCAGCTCTGTAACAACCGTTCCATTACCGGAAACAGTAACTTAAACGTAACGAAAACGAAATTGAAAGGCCGGTATCAGAAATGGATAACGGAAACGAAAATATAGCAGTAACGAAAATGGAAACAGTAACCAAAATACGGCCGTTATCCTTCCCTGGATGCTACACGCATGCGGAACAGATAATTCCCCAAAACATGACCTATGCACCGCAGATAAATAAGAGACCTATAGTGACGTCTGTGTATTACATTTAAAATAAAAGACGTCCACAAAAACAATGCCAGCCTGATGTTGTCCTATTTGGATCCCCATCACACAAATAAAATAAAAACAATATAAGAAGAAACAAAATAAGCCCTGTCGCCTAGTAAAACGCGCATACGCGACCGAAGGCGAAGGCTCAAATCCAAACCTATCCAATACACATGTATACGCACATTATAGATGTAGGCGAGCAAATCAGTCAAACAGAAAAAGCGCAACGTGCAGACGGCGCAACCGCAGAACGCCAAATCGCCTCTCGATCTAGTCTACCGCTTACATTTGCAACATACAGTTGACTCCTGCTACATTGCCCTCCACTACGCGAGAGTTCACACTAGTGCGTTTCATTGCGTGCGGGCGCGGGCGAATGTTGATTACCGTGGCAACAGACGCGTGCGAGACCTCCCGCAGCAGACCGCAAGAAGTTCGCTCGAGGTGAACTTTTTCCAACGCACGCACCAACCCGCAAGAGGAGAACCAATCATAAGGTCGCATTGCGGACATGCGCGTTGAGGCTGGCTCTTCCACCTGTTGAGCAACATGGCTGCCGTCAACATTGAACTCACGCAAACGTCAAGAAAAAACTGCAAGACTCATGTGACACGACCCTGCAGACCCAAGAGCTTATATGCATTGAAGTGGAACAGCGCCCGTGGCTCTACGATAACTCGCGCGGGGATTATAAGGACACCATTAAAGTGACAGTCCGGTCGAAAACATAGGTCTGGGAAACACCGCCTTATGATTTCTAATACTCCTCACAACAACTGTGCAAAGTATTTCAGAAGAAATCGTATCGCACGATTTATAATCGACTTTTTTCTATGCCTCAGTTGGTCCTGAGTAAAGGCCGCAGCGAGCTCTCGCGTGACGTGCATAAGAACAATGCCGCACGTGACTTGCGCATGCCTGTTTGCGCGATAATTGATTGTTGCGTGCTAGCATTTGTCCATTAGGATGTGTTTGAGTAGCAATCACGCGTTGTGTAGACTAAAATGCAGAGTAGCGTAAATGTAAACACAGGTATCACGACGTAGCCTTCTGTTCAGTACACTCATAGACAAAAACACCTCTCGGCATTCCCAGCAACGGCGCAGTCCTCCGGTCCACTTTGTCCATTGGGGACGTCATGCTCACGTGACGGCTGACGTACATAGAGGATCCTTGGGGCAAGGAGTATGCGAGGGAGAAAAACGAAACAGGATGTCTTCAGAGGAGTATTTTTTATTCGATATCTCGAAAACCACGCCATTTTGTGAGCTGAAACTTTCCACCCAGCATGTAAGCCTCCGTGGCAGTTGGAAAAAATCAACTTCCGGTTTTCCCGAACTGTCCCTTTAAGCGTCATAACGCTTGGGAGGCTATTGGCCGCATAGTTTCAATGTCAGGTGAGAGTCAGTTGGCGTGAAATAATATACTTTTTTCGTTATCGGAGACAACTCTACTTATTGTTTACAGCGACCGACTGCCAGAAGGCCCGGAGGGGAATCCGGGACCGATATGCACGCGAATTGAGGTCCACAGAGAGTAAACGTAGTGGCACGGGCGCTGGAGAAGTGTACCAATCCAGTTGGCCACTTTTCAAAACCCTGGAATTTTTAAAGGAATTTATCAAGCAGCGCAGGTAAGAAACGAGCTTCGTTGCAGGATTTCACCATCTATTTGTCACGTGTTCGTTGTGATGGCTCGGAACCCAAGGATTCTGTTTGTCCCGGAAAAACTCTAATTTTAGTGGACACTAAAGATTGTAGTTTCAGTTCTGGCGAAACATATGTTGAATATGTTTTACTTTTGCCTAGTACTGAGTTATACTTGTATGTATGTGTGTGTGTGGGGGAGGCATTAGGCAATAAGTCGAGAATGACTTGACTATCCCTCAGCCCCCTACATAAGGTATAAACAGTAAGTAAAATGAAATAGTCATGTACATGTCATAGCCATAGTTATAGTTCAAGAACTACAGTCATATTGTGTTCCTGTTACACACTTTTCAGGACTAAGAAGCTTCCAGCACCTGTGTCCAGTGAGTACTCTGTTATGTCTCCAGTGGAACCTAATTGTGTCAGAGAGTAGACAGTTCCACAGTTGTGAAACAACGATTGCCATAGTTTTCATCAGATATCGAGTCCAACCTAATAA
This sequence comes from Ornithodoros turicata, assembly GCF_037126465.1. NCBI lineage: Eukaryota > Metazoa > Arthropoda > Arachnida > Ixodida > Argasidae > Ornithodoros > Ornithodoros turicata. The sequence continues at coordinate 64,618,695 of NC_088203.1, forward strand.
TTACATAACTACAAATAACCCCATACTGCCGTGGCTTTGAATTTGATATGGGCAATTGGCAGGGCAGTACGTAACTCGTTACCCTGTAACCAGTTACTTTTTTGGGTAACGAAGTAACGACCTAGTTACTTTTCTAAAAATTCAGTCTGGCAATTGGAAACTTTAAGAAGGTAGAGCCTTTTAGTTTTCACAATTTTATCAAATTCCAGAATGTGCGCTTATCGGTAGGAAAGTGACATTACAAAGAAAGAAGGAAATTTTTGACTACATTAGCCATCCATCAATTGCTCTATAAGCCGAGCAGGAAGCATATCTCAGGGCTGATAAGTGGTCTACCTTGTGCAACTCAGTGATGTCAGAACCTCGGTTTATGTACCGATTGTTGCTACCCATGCTAGAAGAGTTGCAATTGGCCAATACACTGTGTCAGTATAATGCTTTTTTTTTTCAGGATTGTTTGCTGTCCTGTATTGAAAGAGTTGGTACAGGATTGGTCACCATGCCCAGAAGAAAGCAGAAGCCCTGCCTAGGCTTGTTCCAGTCAGGTATGCAGCACTCTTAGCATACATAGAACATTTAATATGTCTTTCTCCATACACACTCAAATACAATAACACTTTTAACAGCACTGCAGTTCGCATGAACATGTAGCCGCAGTTCGAAAAAGGTCCTTTCTGGTGCTTTATTCTTCGCTTTATCACATATTAAATTCCTATTTATCACAAGAATCCTACTGCGCTCATATTTTGATGTACACGGAACACGCTCCAGCGCATTCCTTCCTTATGGTGACATGCTAGCAGCGAATGTTACCATATGGACTTACAGACATGTACCTAGGTAACCCAGCAACCTATTTGCAAGTCCATACGGTACCGTTCCCTGCTAGCGTGCCACTCAGAGGAAGGAACGCGATTGAGCGTATTTCGTAAACTTTTGTCCAGCACTGTACAAAGTGAATTGTTTCATGTACACATTGATATGGTACACTAGAAATGCATGTGCATGTCTCCACTGCAAAAGTCATTGGTTAAGCATTTCACCAATGCTGTCTACATTACTATTTATTCTAGTAGTATACACGTTTTATCTTTTTTTGCAGGAAAGCATGGACAGTCCGTTCACTCCATCACAGATATTTACACTCCTAAGAGCATCAGAAACGAGACACCCATATTGCCAGAAAAACAAACATAAAAAAAACATTCAGACGACAACACTTCAGTTCAAATTTTAAGCAACGCAACACAAAACATGCAGAATGGCAGCCGATGTCCCAGGCCCCATCTTGATGTAGATGATGAGGAAACAATGTTTCTCTTGAGCCTAAGGAAGACGTTGAAGTCCTTTGACGCAAAAAAGAGGCGACTCGCACAGATGCGTATACAGCAGCTAATGTTTCAGCTGAAATTTGGCGAATAAACTCACAAATTTGTTTACTGTTATCACTGTGTCAATTACTAGACCCGTTCTGAGTATGCTACACTTCTCTGTCATGAGGTTTCTGAGCCTGGGAGCCTCTTAGTGCTACAGCATATTGCCAAGCCAGCTCTCCAGATGCAGAGCAGAAGTATTCTGCAAACGTGTCACGAAGTTCTTTTGCGGACCTGGAATGCATATTTGATCCAGCTTTTTGCATGTTTCTGAGGGCGTCATTGTCAGACACACTCTGCCTGCACTGCCCTAAATGCACCGTTCCAGACACGTCCTCATAATCTGAGTATCCATGGGGGCAGTACACCTGCTTTCCATCGGCTTCGTCACACGCTCTCAGGTAGTTGTGTAAGCAAACAGTAGCATACACAATGGCGTTCACTGTGTCTAGAGAGGCGTTGATAGGCTGTCGGTAGATCCTCCAGCGGCTGGAAAGAATCCCGAATGCGTTTTCAATCACTCTCCTTGCTCTTGATAGCCTGTAGTTATAGACCTTGCAAGAGAGTGACAGGTGCCTTCCTGGATATGGTCGCATTAGGTTGGTCATTAAAGGAAATGCCTCATCTCCTAGCAATACACAAGGCATGCGCAGAGATGTGTGTGAGAGATTCCTTGGATCTGGCAGCTTGTTAGTGTCCTTCATTTCACTGATGTGACTGTTGCGGAAGATCCCTCCATCACTCCGTGAACCACACTCCCTCACATCAATCATGTGAATTTATAGCTAGCATCGCAGGTTGCAAGCAGTACGATGCTATGTGTGCCCTTGTAATTGTAGTATACAGAGCCACATTTAGGTGGGGCTTGACTACGTGCTTCCCATCCAGTGCACCGATGCAATTTGGAAAATTCCAAAGTGTCCAGAAATCTTATGATATCTTTCTGAAAGTATCCTTGGACGGCGTCTGAAATTTCAATGTTAGCATAAAAAATACTGGCATATAATTTAAGGGGAAATAGGAAAGCACCGGCAGATAGATGGGTTGCAGTGCATTCCAGATGGCCTCGCAGGTCTTCCGTATTATACAGCTTGCAGTCGATCGTCCGATTCTGTAATTCGTCGCACATAATCGTTGTGACGACCCGTGTGCTAAATACCTTCGAAAATCGAAATGCAGCAGCATTAAAAACACACGATGAAAGAGTGCAAAACTAAATTCAAGCCACCATCAAAATGTTACGATGCCCTCATCCTTACCTCAGCGTTATGCATAGCCTTTCCGCCGGCGATATTGACTGCCGGAACGATGTGTTCTGTCTTTCGATCAGGGGGCCAACAAGCGATAGGAGGCGGTCGAACCTTCAATGAAAAACAGCTGTTGAGTACCGCTGCGAACGAAATATGTACGGGGAAACAGTACCTTTCTTTCAACATTCCGAAATAGTCCGTCTCCTCCGTCATGTCCCGCACAAGGTGGTGAAATTCTCCGAACTGAGTACTCGGCACCAAAAGATCGCGAACCCAAGCACGACGCCTTCGTCGCTGCTCGAGCAAAGCTGCTGAGGCAAACTGGGCGACAAGTGTCCAGTCGACAACGTCAGCGTGTTGTATATATGTCATAACACACTCGACAGCCTTGCTATTTACGTCTTCACTTGACGTTTGATTTTTTTTTTCGTCGCACCTAACTCAAGCGTGCTCTCCAAACTCTCTGCCATCTTTGCTTGAAGAGCTCGAATGTGACGCAAGTCGCTCATTGGCTGAGACTTGCGCTGACCGCATGTATGTGAACAGCCTAGAGAAATGCCTGTGTCGCACGCAGGCGCCCGCACACAGCAGAACGCACTAGTGTGAACCATGCTTTGCGTTCCAAACACTTTCCCTCTCTGCGTCCACCGATACGCAACGAGGGGGGGGGAGGAAGTCCGCCAGGCATCTGCGGTGTCAGGCCCATACGCCCACACCGGACACGAAACGCGAAGCGTTTATGTTCGCTCGGTGCACTCCAATACACATTTGTCATTCACTCCGCACGCGTTCGCACAAGTAACAATCGCGACACGTGAACGTCAGGCATCGACCAAACATTGTCGGCTTCAAAACCTATTATGAGGATTCCGAAACCTATCCGTCATCTTCAAAATCCACCGCACAGGCTTCCCCTTCAAACCCATCGCGCTGACTTCAAAACCCAACACACGGACTTCGACTTCAAATCCCATCACGCTGACTTCAACTTCAAATCCCATCACGCGGACTTCAACTTCAAATCCCATCACACAAACTTCAACTTCAAAACCCATCACGCGGACTTCAACTTCAAATCCCATCACGCGGACTTCTACTTCAAATCCCATCACACAGACTTCAACTTCACAACCCATCACGCGTACTTCAACTTCAAATCCCATCACACAGACTTCAACTTCAAAACCCATCATGCGGACTTCAACTTCAAATCCCATCATAGCCCTTCATTCAACTTCAACTTCACTTCACATCATGCCGTTCATTCAACTTCAACTTCACATCACATCATGCCTTTCGTTCAACATCACGTCATTCTCTATGAGGTGATGGTGAATGAAGTCGGTGAAGGCCATCATGAATGAATTCGCCGACCTATGGATTGGGCTATAAACCTCCGAATTGGGCTACTTTTTGTGACAGTTGGCGTGGTGTTTTTCATCTTGGCTATTTGGCTATTTTGGGCTACTCCAGCGTTTCACGTCATGTGCGCTCCGACGACAGCACACGACCACACGACGATTGTCACCCCGGTCACCCCTCGTTTCTATGTTCCATTAAAGCTTTTACGATTTATAAGCACGTGGCAGGCTCGCATTCGTGTCCCAGCTAGACCTGTGCGCCACCGCGGCGCGCCGCTGCCGCCGCCATTTCTCCGCGCGCTCATGCCGCCGCTGGCGCCACCCCGGCGCACCGAAATCCCGCGCGCGTTCCGTGTTCCGATCGGTTCCGCTGCAGAGCGGGAAGCTCAAAGTGGTTTCGCGCACTTCTGCCGGCATTGGCCTCGCGAGTATTGAACTGCCATGGCATCAGAGACTGGATCTCCGTTTTCGAAGTGCGTGTCGTTGTTCTCTGTTGCTAACAACTCAAGTGCATTTAGAACGTGCGCGGTGTGGCGTTACTTTGGCACCTTAGTTTTGCAAGACAGTGACAAATTTGCTCTGATTTCTTCTGCGAGGAGTGCCTGACAAACGCAAAAGAGAAGGTTCTTCGAAAAGTGAGTATGTTGGTACATGAAAATCTTCTCACCGTTGCTGAACGAATGCAAAACGTTGGTAGAAGGAGATGTGTAGAAAACGCTCGAGCTTTGTGTCTCTTATACTGTTCTTATTATTGTTGTTGTTTTCATTCATTCGAGATAGTATTAGGTTGATCCACATGGGCTACGCGAAGGGGGGCAAGGGGGCCGTTGCCCCTCCTCCCCCCGATGGCCGGGTTGATTTTTGCGCATGACAACTATGCCCTCTGTAAAAATGTCCTCTGAGGGTACAACGCGTGTGCAACCATGTTACTGTGCACAGATTGCGGACTTTCACGGCTTGTACTAGTCAAAATGTGATCGAAGTAGATCTATTGTTTGCGATAAATTTGTTACGGTAAGACATTTTATTTTATTTTATTTTTTCAAATAAAAAGTCATCATTTTTAGGATGTGGTTTCGACTGTAGTCTAGACAATATACACCTCGCAGGCCACCAGCACTTGCGTACGCTTGTGGACGGCTTACGCGTTTACGCCCTCGTGCCGCTGACGCCGCCGCCGGTCAAAGTGCATCGGCGCACAGGTCTAGTCCCACCACATAATAATGCAATGCCGTCTGTCGAGACTCAAAAATGTAATGATCTTTTGGGCTCCCAGGTCGGACGAGTTAATAGGCAGCAGAATAGGGTTCTCATCTTCACGTTAGCAACTCGCAATGTGGCGAGCACGGCCGCACTTTTGCCTAAAGCTGCCGCTTCTATGGAGGTTGAAGTGTACACAGACCTGTATATCAGATCTGTACTCGATATCATGCTGCCTTCGGCTTGGTGTCGTTGAAAGTGACCTTTATTTACATGAGCAATAAAGTTTGATCGATCGATCGATCGATCGATTGATAGATTGATTGATTGATTTGGGTTTTTCGGCGCAGAAGCGACAAAGGCCATAGAGCACCAAAAACAGTGGGTATGTGAATCAATATGAGAGTAAAAATTAAAAGTAAAATGATGATGTTAAGAACAAAACATTGTGTATCGTGCAAAATGAAATACTAAGAAGTAAAAATAACTTGCCAGCCAAGCCAATATCCTGTAGGAAGTTAAAAACAGTCTCGAACTGAACAAGCGGCTCATCGCCCAGTAAGAGGGCTGGGTGAAGAGGTATGAAATGCTTGTAAAACCTGCTAAAATAATGCTGACGTTGACTTTCAAAGAGAGGACATGAAATGAGGACATGGAGAGTGGAGAGCTGCTCACCACAGTGTGTGCATTGAGGAGGCTCTTCTCCTCGGATTAAAACCCCATGTGTGACATAAGTGTGCCCTATTCTGAACCTGCATCGCAGGGTCTCCTGCATTCTGTTTTTCAGAGGATACCCGTGCCTTTCAATGTTCCTTTCGATAAGGTGGAGTTTATTATTCTCCTGTGTATTCCAAAACTCCTGCCACTCGGAGTTTATACATTTTCGCAGGACCCGAGTCAGATCCTGGATAGGAATATCAAACGGTGTGACGTCGCTGTCCATGGCTTTGGTTGCTGCGCTGTCGGCACACTCGTTTCCTGGTATCCCGACATGGCTGGGTACCCAGCAGAATATCAACATGTATTTTTTGTTTGTGATTTCTGATGCAAGATACCGTGCCCTGTGGACAAGGAAGTTTTTTGTTTTATGTGGGCTCCATATTGCCTGCAAAGCACCAAGAGAGTCTGTGTAGATGACCGATGAGACGATGTTGTGCTGCAAAATGTAATTCAGTGTGACAATAATTCCGTATACCTCAGCACTAAAAATTGACATGCACTGGTTCAAACGGATTGCCCTGGTGCATCTCTTAGTCACCATGGCACATGATACGCCTGTGTTGCTTTTGGATCCATCTGTATAGAATCCTGTGTGCTTTCCCAAACTTTCTCTCAGATGTTCAAACTGGTGTTGCAAAACGACCATGTTGGTATCCTTTTTCTTGTACCGTGCTAAGGAACTATTTGACCTTGGGGGTGGTGTCTATGGAGGTAAAAGTCTAGTGGTTTCTGATACCTGACAGTTGAAACCAAAAAAGTGGTACTGTTCAACCTGTTGTGAGATGCGCATAGAAAGAGGAGGAACAACTGAAGGCTTGTTCAAGAACAGCTGTTTAAAACGTGTGTCCCCGACACTCGAACGAGCAGCGTGCTGTGGGTACCTTCTCACCCTGAGCGCATAAAGGATAGAAAGATAGGCTCATCGCCTTTTCAATGACCACTCACTGCTTTCAACATATAAGCTTTCCACTGGCGAGGTGCGGAAGGCACCAAGCACCAACCGTAGTGCGTGATGATGTACAGGGTCTATGCGTTTTAAGACAGAAAGGCGTGCTGACCCATAAACAATACACCCGTAATCCAGTCTAGATCGGACTACAGCGGTGTACACCCGGTGTAAAGTCTCTTGATCTGCTCCCCAAGAACTGTGAGCCAAAACTTTCAGCAGATTTAATGATTTGGTGCATTTTACCTTAATGTTGTTGATGTGGGATTGGAACGTGAGCTTCTTGTCAAAGGTAAGCCCCAAAAATTTGTGTTCCGATTGTACAATAAGAGGTTGACCATTTATATTCAAAGATGGTTCCGGAAACAGCCCTCTTACCCGTGAAAAAGGCACACAAACCGTTTTGTCTGGTGAAAACTTAAAACCATTCTCAACGGACCATCTAGTCAGTCTATTAATTGCAAGCTGCAGCTGTCTCTCGCACATGGCAAGATTGGACGATGCACATGATATTTGCACATCGTCCACATAAACTGAATATGTGACCGACGGGGGTAGTGATTGTGTAACAGAATTCATCTTAAGAATGAACAGGGTAACACTCAGTACAGATCCCTGAGGAACACCATTTTCCTGTATGAAAGGACGCGAGAAAGTATTTCCCAGTCACACTCTAAACATTCTTCCACGAAGGAAATATAGAATACATTTGAAAAGCCGACCACGTATTCCGCAAGAGTGAAGGTCTCGTAAAATGCCGTACCGCCATGCCGTGTCATAGGCCTTCTCAAGGTCGAAGAATACAGACACGCAGTGTTGTCTTCGTACGAAGGCTTCACGGATGGTGGTCTCTAAGCGGACAAGATGATCAGTTGTCGAACACCCCCCTCGGAATCCACATTGATATTTATCAAGGCACTTAGTTTCTTCCAAATAATACACCGTTATTAATCATCCGTTCAAATGTCTTGCCTAAGCAGCTTGTGAGTGCCACAGGCCTGTAGCTTGATGGATTGGAAGCATCTTTGCGGGGCTTTAGAAATGGAATAATGGTTGCCATCTTCCAACTGGAAGGCAGATGTCCTTCCTGCCAAACTCTATTGAAAAAATGGAGGAGAGTTTCCTGAGTGTTTCTGGACAAATATTGAAGCATGGAAGATGTGACGCGGTCAGGCCCAGGTGCCGTCACTTTGGTTTTTGCCAAAGCCCTTGATAGTTCTATCATGGTGAAAGGCAAAGTATAAGAGAACCTGTCGCCACCTCCGCTTGGTATTACTGTTTTCTCTGCGTTTTCTTTTATGTGTCTGAATTCTCTACAGTAGTGTGACGAGCTTGATATGTTCTGAAAGTGTTCACCGAGGGCATCTGCCTGTTCATTCATATTCTCACATAGTCTTCCATTTACTTGCAAAAGTGGAATTGAGAAACCAACATAGTCACACCTAACTTTTCTTACTCTGTCCCACACTATCTTAGACGAGGTGTTACTGTTGATAGATGACACAAAGTTCCTCCAAGAGAGACGTTTAGCTTGTTTTACTGTCCATGTACTTTTAGCCCAAGCCCTTTTGAATTGGGTTAAATTTGCTGGAGTTGGGTATCGCCGGAAAATGCCCCATGCTCGCTTTTGTTCCTTGCGCCTTTGTTTGCACTCTTCTGTCCACCAAGGTTTCGAACGCCTAGGGAGCTGGCCAGATGTTTGTGGAATGGCCTTGAGCGCAGCATTTATGATCATGTTAGTGATAGAGCTGTTTCCCTCTTCAACAGTCATGTGGTCGAACGATGAAGTCAGGAAATTCGCTTCTTCTTGAAAAGTATCCCAGTGAGCCTCACCTAGTTTCCACCGTGGTGGCCGTGTTAGGATGGAATTTGTTGTGTCACGGAATTTGATAATAATTGGGAAGTGGTCACTCCCCAAAGGATTTTGCTGAACTGTCCAGCTCAAACTCTGGAAGAGGGATGGGCTGCACAGAGAAATATCCAGTGCCGAAAAAGATTGTGTAGCTGTGCGTACGTGTGTAGGTAGCCCAGTGTTGAGAAGACAAACAGGCCCTGACAGGAGAAATTGTTCCAGCATTTTCCCACGAGTATCAAGCTTCACACTGCCCCATAAGGGATTGTGTGCATTCAGATCACCGAGGATAATGACAGGTCGAGGAAGCTGGTCACATAGTACCCCCAACTCCCTCTGTTCTATTGCTACTGATGGGGGAAGGTACAAGAACATACTGTAATGATCCTATGGAAGCTCACTTGGACGGCAACAGCCTCCAAGTTAGTGACGAGTGGAAGGTGTTTTGCAGGAATGAATTGTGGGAGGATCACAGCAACGCCCCCTGATGCACGTGTGGCGTCTGCGCGGTCCTTTATGAAGATATTATGCCTGCGAAAAGGATTACAATTGTGTTCCTGCAGGTATGTTTCCTGTACGCAGAAGCACGACGCCCCATGCTGTGTTATATGTTCGTTAATGTCCTCCAAGTTTGACAAAAGACCTCTACAATTCCATTGCAGAATGCTCATTGTCAGAAATAACAGAATGACGCTAGGGGCACTCCATGCCCTGTTTCCGATGTGTTCCAACTGAATGATTATTTTGTGTGTACTTATGGTTAAGGGGGGAGCACCCTTCGCGGGGTCTGTTTCTGTTGTTCGGTACCTTTGTTTCCCCTGCCTCTACCACATGTCCTCTCACGTTTCTCTTTTGCTTGAGAGAAAGTGCTTGGAAGACTCGATGACGACTTCTGCGATGCGCAGTCGTCATCATCGACTTCCATGGTTTGTGTGTTTGTCTTGGAGGGACCCTTGGTAACCCCATCCCAAACTGAAAGGGAGCCACCAGCCTCTGAAGAGGTTGTGGCTGCATTATGAGGGCTGGCTTTTAGGCCAACCGGAGCAACCAGAGAGGACACTCTCTCTTCTGGTTAGGGAGTGTGGAGTGGAGGCCTAGGAGTCTGGGCCTCCACGGATACTCTGAGTGGTGCCACTCCCCTACGCACCACCTCAGAAAACATTCCTTTCTTTTGAAAGTCCAGCTGTGCTTTGGCTGCCTTATATGTCAGTTTTTGTTCGGTCCTGATTCTAAGTATATCTTTTTCGTATTTCCAGCGTGGGCATGACCTCGAATATGCCGGATGGCTGCCTTGACAATTGACACAGTGAAATTCTTTGTTACATGATTCCGGTGGGTGGCCATTACCGGCACACTTTGGGCATGTGGAAGACTAGACAGAGAGACAGGTAGACGATGGGTTTATTGGAACGAGTGCAAGAGGAATGAATGAGGTTAAAGCTCGTGCGTGGGAGGCAGGTGCAGATCGTTGTCCTCTTCCTATATAGATTCAACAACTTGCCGCCAGAGGAGTTGGTTGATGGGATGAATGCTGAACTTCAGCAGACTCTATCTTGTACAGGTGCTGTACTGGTCTGCGTATGGTTGTACGATTGGCAGTGCGCAAAACACAGACTCTAACTTTCCTGTCTGAACTAGGGAATGTTTCCTCTATGACCCCCATCTGCCACTGCAGTCTAGGTGTGTCGGTATCCTTGATGAGCACGACGTCCCCGACTTTTACGTCGGAAGCTTGCAAGCCCTTGGAGTGGTATGCTGATTTTAGCTCAGTGAGGTACTCTTTGTGCCACCTCTGCCAGACTTGCGCAAGATGTTCGTTTTGCTTCCTCCATGTGGTCTTCAGCAGATTGATGGACTGTTCAGCATCTTGTAATAGATCTCTGGAGGGCACGACCATGTTAGATGACGACGGGGCCGTTAATCGTCGTCCCATTATCATAGAAGCAGGAGTCAGTGGTGTGGGTTCCCTGTCTTCGTTGTAAACGAATGTGAGAGGTCTGGGATTTATCATTGCCTCAACTTCAGCCAGTAAAGTTTGCATTTCTCCGAACTGAAGTATTTTCCTTGACAAGGTCTTGCAAAGGGCAGACTTAACGGATCTTATCAAGCGTTCGTAAAATCCTCCCCACCAGGGTGCCCGCTCAGCTATAAACCTCCACTGGATTGCATTTCTAGAGGAGAAATCTTGAATTAGTTGTTCCTTGAGGATTTTCTTTGTACAATTGAGTTCTTTTGCCACACACTTGAACGTCTTGGCGTTATCGGAGTATATCGTACACATTCCTCTACGTGCAAGGAACCTGCGGAGAGCCTGTAGGAATTCAGGAGCTGACATATTTTGACATAGCTCGATATGCTCTGCTCGGGTTGTGGCACATGTGAATAATAAGGCGATGTATCCTTTAAGGTACGAGTGTCGCGTTTTACGTAGTGTCAGCGGTCCCGCAAAGTCTATTCCGACCACTTGAAATGGAAGACACATGGTGACACGCTTAGCTGGGATCTGCCCATCGGTCTGCGTCATATGCCTGGAGTTGAACTTCCTGCATGTCCTACACTCCCTTATGGTGTGCTTGATCAGCTGGCGAGCGCGGGGTATCCAGAATCTTTCTCTCAGCTGCACAAGTGTGTCGCGCACCCCTGCGTGCATGACTTGCCGATGGGAGACGTCGACCATAAGTTTGGCGTAATGTGATTTTGTCGGAACGATTATGGGATGACGTTCTGCGAACGATAGCTGACTCGCTCGCATGCGTCCCCTAACTCTCATTATACCGTCCTCATCCAAGTAGGGTGTCAAATCCCGCTGCTTGGAATTTCGAGTTAGCGTCTTTTTTTCCTGAATACAGAGAAGTTCCGTTGCGTATGCAGACTCTTGAGCTCGTCTGATCCAATACGTCACAGCTCGTTGTATTTCGTTTGTACTTAACGGTCCTTGCGCCCTCGCGCGTCTTGCGTTGTTAATGAAACGTAGTATCCAAGCAGTGACGCGGCGTAAACGCGTGGCGTTGCTAAAGCGCGTAATGTCGATCAGCGGTAGCTGTTGTGAGCTAGTTGGAATGACTTGTAGCACATTAGACACAGAATCGGCAGGATAGTCATCGCTTTGAGGTGATTGCTTCTCATCAAGAGGCCACATGGTTTGTGAATGTTTCAGCCATGATGGTCCTTTCCACCACAGTTCTGCCGTTAACAGTTGCTGAGAAGAAATGCCTCTCGTCAGAAGGTCGGCCGGGTTTGTATCGGTAGGCACGTGGTGCCAACAATCCGTTCCCACATTCTTCCGTATCTCCAGGACTCTGTTGCGTATAAATGGTTCCCACTTCATGGGATCTCCTTGTATTCAATGAAGAGTGATAGTAGAATCCGTCGAGAAGTGTTTCTTAGTCGTCATCTTGAAGTTCACCTCCAAATATTTGGCAAGCATAGATGACATGAGTGCGCCTAACAGCCTAGCTAATGTTATCTTCTTCACTGGAGCAATCCTGGATTTCGCGGCTATAAGATGCACCACTCGCGTTTGCTGACGTCCAAATCGCAAGTATACTGCTGCGCCATAGGCTGTCGGGCTTGCATCGGAGAAGAAGTGTAGCTGTCCCTCGTCGGTACCGTCGAGTCTTGTTCCATAATGGCGTGGAACACGTACCCCCTTTAGTATAGGCATGCTACGATACCATGTCAACCACCTGTTATACATATCCTGAGGTAACTGCGAATCCCAATCTAGTTCTTGCCTCCATATATCTTGCAGTAACAGTTTTCCGGTTAGTGTGTATGGTAGAAGGAACCCCATCGGGTCGTATATTTCTGCAACCGATCGTAAGACATAACGTTTCGTCAAGTCTTTCGGCTTAGGATCTTGCTGACATTCCTTCAATGGTAAGCGTAGCCCATCTGTCTCTTGGTTCCAATGCATGCCAAGGACTTTAGTTGACGTGCCGATAACGAACAGCGCGCATTTCGCTGCTGTTTGAGCCCAATTTCTGTAGCTTCATTGAAGCCTTGCTGAATATCTGCCGCGTTTCATTGCATCTTCTCCTTGCTTCTTCGAGGTTCACTGCTCCCAAAACGACGTCATCTACGTAAATAGAGCCAAGGAGTGCCTTTACAATCTCGGGATAGTCCCTTTCATTCCGTCGCAAATGATGTTGTAGGGTAGCTGCTAGCAGAAAGGTGCTTGGAGCTGTCCCAAAGGTTACTCTGTTCATTCGCCACGTTTCGGTTCTCGGCATTGGTTCCCCTTGCCTGGGTGTCGTTTCGTACCATAAGAGCCCGAGAGCGTCACGATCCTCTTCACGAATCAATATTTGGAGGAACGCCTTTTGTACGTCGCTGATCAATGCCACTGGGTATAGCCTGAAGTTTAATATCGCCGTCATTATGTCCGGGTTGAGGTTTGGACCAGCGTGCAAGTTGCCATTCAATGATTTGGTGAAGGCTTCATGCGCCGAGGCATCGAAGACGATCCTTATTTTGGTCGTTATACGATCTTCCTTTACCACTGCGTGGTGCGGCATGTAGTAAGTATGTCCTGTCTTGTTTGCAGTTCCAGTAGATTCTATAACCCTCTCTGCGACGCCTGACTCGATATATTCGCGAATTACAGTATCGTAGTTGGTCATCGATTCTGAAGATTTCATGAGTCTCCTGGTAACCTGTGATAGCCGTCTCAATGCGATACCCTTATTGTCTTCCATTGAGACTTCATCTTTCCACGGTAGAGAAACCACGTATCTACCTCCCTTGTATTCAATTGTTTGTTCGAAATTTTCCATTACAGGATGCGTTTTTTCTGTTTCGTGCTCTTGAATACCGGCTCCCTCGAGAGTCCATATTTGGTCCATCATTTTTGTCATTTCCCCTTTCGAGAGTGTGTTCACTCGGAGCACCGTGATGTTGTTGCAGGTGGTCGAATGCAATGCGCTCGTGTGAGCATAAGGGCCCTGCAGAGTCCAGCCCAGAGTTGTTTCAGCGGCTTGCACTCCATTTTGCAATTTGTGGGTTCTTCCGGTGGCGAAGTCCCAGTAATAGTCTGCTCCGATCAGTATAGCAACCTGTTCACCGTTGATGGCTGTCGACGAATCTGCCATTACAAGACCATGCTCCTGCATCTCTTCGTGCAGTACTGTTATTGGTGCTTCCAAATTCTGGGCGCAGATCTGTTCGACTACTAATGCAATGACTGTCTGTTGCATATCCGCAGATGTATTCCTCAAGTGAATCTCCACTGCGTCAAGTAGCTGTGATCGGCTCGCTTGGCTACCAAAAGATCCGATAGAGACCCTTTCTGTTCGTATTTTCTTGCATACCAAAGGCTCGGATAAGCTTCTGTTAATAAATGTTCTTTGACTGCCGCCATCGAATATCAGCCGTACTGATCTTTCTTCTCGCGTTCCTGTAGCCAGGGCTGTCGCAGTTTGCAATAATACGGTACGACCTCTTCTCTTCTTCAAATACGGTAAATAATATACTCTAATACGGTAAAACTCTTCTTCAAACTCCTCTTCTGTTAATAAAGGTTCAATTTGGGAGTCTACGTCCTTAAGAAGAGCGTTGACGTTGTTGAGACGATCTAAACGTTCCTTCAATTCGGTAAGGTTGCAGTCGGCTGTTGCTATACGTTGTTCGATATCATGAACGAGGGTTGTTACCTGTGTGCGCAACACTTTTCTCTTCTTGAGGAGCTGGGGCTTTTCCATGATGCAGTCGGTATCGATGCAGCCTTTCTGTAGTCCTCCCTGTCACAGTACGGTCAGCGTCAGCGGTTTCGGCACCAGTTTGTGGAAGACTAGACAGAGAGACAGGTAGACGATGGGTTTATTGGAACGAGTGCAAGAGGAATGAATGAGGTTAAAGCTCGTGCGTGGGAGGCAGGTGCAGATCGTTGTCCTCTTCCTATATAGATTCAACAAGGCAAACTTGTTGTCCACAGTAGTATAGATAGGTTGAGAAACACAGACAATGTTAAACTCAGACATGGACCCCTGGGCCCTGCCCTGAGCCCTGCGCGTATTTTTCGTCGCGCGCGGCAGGCGGCGCTCGGGTGGAGGCTCTTACCGGTGGGTGGAGCGTGGCCGGAGGGCTGCGTGCGCGCTTACCCGCTCATATTTTTCAGCCTGGGCCGACTTCGTTCGCATTTTTTTCATGCGGCGCGCAAGTAGGGATCTATGGGGTGGGGAAACCCTCTCTCTTTTTCACATTCTTTCCTCCAAAAGCAAATATTCTCAGGACTGCTGTACAGAGATGAAATGTATTGTTGATTGCAAATAGAAATTGGAATTATTCGATTCTCAAGAACACAATAAGAATTCTATCAACAAACAATAGCACGCAAAAAAAATCTAGGAATAGACGTCAATATCAGTGCAAACTGGTTTTTAGAGAAATATTATCGGCGCAAACAATACCAAACGAGAAACGCTGCATTTTAATGTATTTCAGATCAGACACAACTATTATGCATACATTATTCTCAACTCACAAAATATCAATCGAGTGAACATCTGAAGCAAAAAGATAGTCAAATTTATTCAATGATAGAAACAATACTCATTCGAAACCGAGAATCAAATTTAATTACATCGTTTTATGACAACTTTGCAATAGTAATTTCTACATGCAGAAGCCACAAACAACTCATCTGAAATGCAAATGAATGTAAAAGTTTGCTACAGTGAAAATCAACGGACACAACTTAAAAATACATTCCCAACTAGTAGAATATTTTTATTAATATCAGTCGAGTGATCATCTCAAACAAAGTCAAAAGCAGTAATTAATTTAGGCAAACATTTTTTTCGTAACCACGCAGCACAAATATACATCACAGAAACATGTCTTTTTCATTTAGGACCCACTAGTGGAAACGAAGTGAGAGAGGGAAGCTGAGTTCCCGTACACTTTCGTTAAGGTTACGCCCGCAGGGAGTAGGAGAATCCAACAATGGTCTTGGTACACAATGTATAGTTGACAACGATAAACTCGCTCCTGCAAGTCAAGTTAGGGAAGGAGGGGCTCTAGCGCTGTCTTGTACGTAGAATCATTGAAAGCACACTTTTCTCATTACACATGACATCTTTTTTGTAAATTGACTTTCATAATTCTAACGTCAGGTGGAACATTCTAAACCTTATAATAAAATTTTAATAAATAAAAGTAGCACCAATATCATTTAATTAAATGTCGAGGCACACTACAAAACAGAACAGACATTTGCTATACATTGAAGAGATGGACGGATTTTGTACTCGTTACCATAGGTCATGGGAGGACCTGATAAAAACTTGCTTCAAAAAGGAGGAGCCGCGAAACGATTCAATTATCGCTGCATTTCAATACGTCCTAGACATGGTCGTATTCGGAGATATGGTGCAAATTATGGAATTCAAGATGCGAGAACTTGTATGCCGAATCTACAATAGTTATAAAAACATTTGCCCGTCAACATCGGAAGGACCACTGGGATTGATGGTGGAGTTTTTGAGGTTTGCTAACGAAGAATTGAAATGCACTAGACCAGATGTAATTGTAATCATTGCAATGGGCATTGCATTAATCAAGAAAGCAATCAGATCAAATTATCATATACAAGCAGTCTATATCGCACGATTCATTACGTATTTGTTGAAATTACACCTAACGGTTGGAATGGAAAGTACATAAAAAATCTTATCACGTGATATATTCCACCTTAGAACCTCTACACATTTATTTTATTCTAGCAGTCAAGGATGTCGAATGAACAGAAGTTCAATATTGTTGTGCAAGGTCTGATGTATCATCACTTATTGAAACTCAACAAACATGTCAACTGCGGTGGACCACCGGACGATTTCCATCTAATGCTGTCTTGTGCGCCATTCAATAACCTTCATACAAAGAAAGGAAACATCAATAAGAGATTGTGCAAGTTCGTCGCAACAAAGTGCAAGTTGTTGAAGCAATACAAACACGGCGACAACATATCACCTGCATTAATCTAATTTAATTTAATTAATTAAAATTAAAGTATGCCCTTTCCATTTGTAGTGCCCGGATGCTATGGCACTAAAATAATGTGATAGTTTTTCTGTATGGCTACGGGAAATCTCGAGTATATTTTGTGAATTGGATCTATGCTGATGTGTGACCTGCGCTGATCTGTTTATTATAATTAATATAACATATCTTCAATTGTGTTTATGCATAACGCTCATCTTCATTGTATATTTGTTAAGCATTTCTGATGACGTTTGTGTGATCCGCTTCTCCCAAAATCTGATTGCCATTTGGAAATTATTTCATATACGTTTGTGTGCCGTGTGTTACGAAGATTACATGATTATAAATGTAGACTTGGCCTGCACGTCATGCTCGTAAAATCCTTCGTTTGCATTGTGGCATCTGATAATAGATTAGCTTTTCGCGAAGACTTCGTATTATCTCGCAGGCACTGAACCCGAATGCAGTTGTAAAAGTTGATGACACTGTGTCGCGAACGCTTTGACTTATCCCGCCGCGATCAGTTATCTTGCCTTATTTCCCGTTTTGCCATATCTTGGACGGCTCATTTTTTCCTGTCCAGTCATACAAACGGACAACTGTGTTGACAAAAATATTTATTTATTTGTTCCGCACTCCAATCGGGTTGCTTGTCAAAGACGCCTTTTCTTGTTCTTTTACTACGTCTGGGCTAGTGCAACTGATTGAGAAATATACATGCACTGTGGAATTTAATTCATGAAATAAGCTTTTGCAAAAGATTATTGATCATTTTTTGTAATCATAGACTGATGTATCAAGCCTCTAAATTTCAATTAGCGATTCTTCTACAATTCTTTCCTTCGGGTGTCGGTGTTGTATAGAGTATGGTCGTGTAAAATCTCTTTGATTGCCAGTGCTCATTCCATGTGAGAATTCTTACACACAGTGTGGAATATTCGTTTCCTTAGCGATCACTGTTCTCAGTCTAGTCATGCCAAATGCAAAGTGTTTTTTCGTTGCGATGTGTAGAATATATTATAATGATGACTAATAATATAATTATTATTTCAATTATACACGTGTTTATTTCGATAAATTACAATTCTATCCCAAACTCTGAAGTTTTCCGTTTGTTGTCTTGATTGATGAATTCCGAAGATATCAAGTAGTTTATTCTGATTATTGGGCGCTTGAATCCAGTTACAATTACATCTGGTCTAGTGTATTTCAATTCTTCGTTAGCAAACCTCAAAAACTCCACCATCAATCCCAGTGGTCCTTCCGATGTTGACGCGCAAATATTTTTATAACTATTGTAGATTCGGCATACAAGTTCTCGCGTCTTGAATTCCATAATTTGCACCATATCTCCGAATACGACCATGTCTAGGACGTATTGAAATGCAGCGATAATTGAATCGTTTCGCGGCTCCTCCTTTTCGAAGCAAGTTTTTATCAGGTCCTCCCATGACCTATGGTAACGAGTACAAAATCCGTCCATCTCTTCAATATATGGCAAATGTCTGTTCTGTTTTGTAGTGTGCCTCGACATTTAATTAAATCATATTGGTGCTAATTTTATTTATTAAAATTTTATTATCAGGTTTAGAATGTTCCACCTGACGTTAGAATTATGAAAGTCAATTTACAAAAAAGATGTGATGTGTAATGAGAAAAGTGTGCTTTCAATGATTCTACGTACAAGACAGCGCTAGAGCCCCTCCTTCCCTAACTTGACTTGCAGGAGCGAGTTTATGGTTGTCAACTATACATTGTGTACCAAGACCATTGTTGGATTCCCCTACTCCCTGCGTGCGTAACCTTAACGAAAGTGTACGGGAACTCAGCTTCCCTCTCTCACTTCGTTTCCACTAGTGGGTCCTGAATGAAAAAGACATGTTTCTGTGATGTATATTTGTGCTGCGTGGTTACGAACAAAATATTTGCCTAAATTAATTACTGCTTTTGACTTTGTTTCAGATGATCACTCGACTGATATTAATAAAAATATTCTACTAGTTGGGAATGTATTTTTAAGTTGTGTCCGTTGATTTTCACTGTAGCAAACTTTTACATTCATTTGCATTTCACATGAGTTGTTTGTGGCTTCTGCATGTAGAAAAAACTATTGCAAAGTTGTCATAAAACGATGTAATTAAATTTGATTCTCGGTTTCGAATGGGTATTGCTTCTATCATTGGATAAATTTGACACTCTTTTTGCTTCAGATGTTCACTCGATTGATATTTTGTGAGTTGAGAATAATGTATGCATAATAGTTGTGTCTGATCTGAAATACATTAAAATGCAGCGTTTCTCGTTTGGTATTGTTTGCGCCGATAATATTTCTCTAAAAACCAGTTTGCACTGATATTGACGTCTATTCCTAGATTTTTTTTGCGTGCTATTGTTTGTTGATAGAATTCTTATTGTGTTCTTGAGAATCGAAGAATTCCAATGTCTATTTGCAATCAACAAAAAATTTCATCTCTGTCCTGAGAATATTTCCTTTTGGAGGAAAGAATGTGAAAAAGAGAGAGGGTTTCCCCACCCCATAGATTGACAACAGCTTTGGGGTGTTTAGAGGAAGAGAGTGACCCAACCGGTCTCGAGTCTGGTTGTACTGTGTAAAGCATAGCTGTGCTGCGTGTTTGGATACCTCTGTCAAGGTAAAGTTTATAGTGCCCGAGTAGGATGAAAATTCTATATTGTTAGGTCGCAAAGTTGATGTTATTATAGTTCAAAAGATATATTATTTTCATTTAAATTTGTAATGTTCGATAGTTTGTTTCGCTATTATTTTCCTGTGTGTTGTTTACACGTTGGCAGATGCGCCGTCTAGAGTGTTTCTCTGCTATTCATCCGTGCATGTTTCTCGTTTTGATAGATTGTTTTTCAATTATTTATCCTTTGTGTACCTCTTGTTTATGTGATGGGTTTTGGTTCTCTATTAGCTGTTGATTGTATTTCAATAATATTTTCCTGTCCATTGTTTACGTGTGGATGATGTGCCGTTCAAAGTGTTTTCTCTGCTATTCATTCGTGCATGTTTCTCGTTTTGATAGATTGTTCTTCAACTATTTATGCTTTGTGTACCTCTTGTTTACGTGTTGGATTTTGGCTCTCTATTAGCTGTTGATCTTGTTTCAATAATATTTTCCTGTCTGTTGTTTACACGTTGGCAGATGCGCCCTTTAGAGTGTTTCTCTGCTATTCAGCGTTAGTTCTGTGCTGTATTAAATTATTCATCATGTGCCGTTCAAAGTGTTTCTCTGCTATTCATCCGTGCATGTTTATCGTTTTGATAGATTATTTTTCAATTATTTTCCTGCATGTGTCAGTTGTTGTTCAAAGTGCTTTCTCTGCTATTCCTTCGTGCATGTTTCTCGTTTTGTTAGATTGTTCTTCAACTATTTATCCTTTGTGTACCTCTTGTTTACGTGATGGGTTTTGGTTCTCTATTAGCTGTTGATCGTTTTGTTTCTCATTATTTCCGTATGTCTACGCTGTTTACTTAATAAGAAAATGATTAATTGTGTAATGTTGGAATAATCTTCCCTATTGCGTTCGAAAATGTTCATAACTGTCACAAAACAGGTGTACGCCTCCCGTCTTCAACAAATCAGGGCGGATATTATTAGAGCTGATTGTTGTGAAGTTCATTTTTTAATATGTTTTCTGTGCTGAATTCATAAAACAAAGTAAGATTTGTAGTGTCTCTTAGAATGAAAATTGTATGGGGTTCGACTAGATTAAGTCACGAGGATGATTTTATGATAGTTAAAATGATAGATTATTCTCCTCCTCTGTTGTTTTGATTAACCAATGTAGTGTTATAGATTTTATTTCCTCTTGTGTTCGTGTCATTCGTGTCCCATGGTCTTCCAGGTTCTCTGCTGTTCACATACATCTATCGGCACTTGTAATTAAAGCTCCACTATGGTGGTCATGTATAATAATGTTAGACTTTTTATAATAAAACTTTTAATTTTAATTGTAATCATATTGATTAAAAATATCTTCTTTGATTAAAATGTGCTACTCCTTCTGCTTAATTGAAAGCTTGCGTGATTATCACTAGTAAAAATTGTGATTAATTTTGATTGTAATCATATTGATTAAAAATATATTCTTTGAATAAATGTGTCATAATGGAATATTAGCTGTTGTGCATGAAGTTACGTACATCTGTCAGAACTTTGTAATTAAAACTCCGCTAAGGTGGTCATGTTAGACTTTTTATAATAAAACTTTTAATTTTGATTGTAATCGTATTGATTAAAAATATCTTCTTGATTAAAAATGTGCTACTCCTTCTGCTTAATTGAAAACTTGCGTGATTATCACTAATAAAAAATTGTGATACCCCTTCACTGCTATTGCATCAGATTTTTGGCTAAGTTTTTCTCCTTCACGCAGAGTCATAATTCCTGACACTAATGACTTTAATAAATATATTTTCACTTGTACTTTATGTATGGCTATCCTTTACATGTAAACCGCCCACCGCACACCTGTTGTAGCGGGAAAAAATTGCGATTCAAGTCGGCACAAATTGAAAAATGACGAAATAAATTGGCCCAGGCTGAAAAATGTGAGAGGGTAAACGCGCACGCAGCCCTCCCCTCGCCGATAAGCGCGCGCACAACCCTCCGCACACGCGCCGCGCAGGGAAAAATACGCGAACGACGGTGTCGCTGCCCTGATGGCAATGTTCGAGTTTAACATGGCCATAGTTTCTCAACCCCTACATACTACTGTCCACGACACATCTCGGAGCTGTGGCCGAAACGTTGCCATTTAAAGCATCGTCTGGGGTTTTGAATGAATGGTCGTACATGACAGTTAATGTAGCCAGCCTTGATCTCGAACGGGAGTGTGTGTAACTGAAAGGAGAGTATTACGTGCTTTGTTTGGACTTCCTTACCATCCCTTCTCATCACAATACGCTTTGCACATACAACCCCTTGATCCTTCAATCCTTCCTCGATTTCCGCTTCAGAACACGGAAGGAGTTCATCCTCGGATATCACGCCTTTCACTATGTTTAAGGTGCGGTGTGTTGTGACTGTGATGTCACCAACCTGTTTCACAGCTTGGAGTGCGGTACTCTGTTGTTTTGTATGGAATTCAACCTGAAGATCCCCAGTGTTTAGCTTTTTAGCTTTGTAAGACTTGCCTAGAAGTTTCTCAAGTTCCTTTGCTATTAGGAATGGTGATACTTTCGCAAGGGGTTTGGATTCATTCTCAGATCTTATCACAAGTACTTTGGGGAATCTGGGTTCCGGGTTCAAACCTACGACATCAAGTCTAACTCTATCGGTGCGACCCCTTTGCAAGGGCCGATCATGATTTTTTGTGCTGGCTGAATCCATGAAGAGATGTGTGTAACTCAGTGCAATGTGATGCCGCCCACCACCGAGCCCAACTAGGGGAACATACGGTTTGCACGTTAACACTTCCCCAGCACTATGCCCAAGTGCAGCTTCAAAGAGAGATTGAAAGAGCTGCCCAAGGTTGACCCTTGCCGCCAAAGAAGGTGAAATAAGAAAACCAGAGGAGGGAGGAGGAGATGAACAGACATAGCAAGGAAAATAGGAGATGGCGACTAGCTGAATAGTCCTGGCCGGGCCTTCCAGGACCACCCGTCTATGGGAAGCAGAGGCCAAAGTGGTGTATTGCTTTCCCAGAGGGGCCCCAAAGGGTCCAAAACAACCTCTGGGTCCACTCAACTACCAGGACCCCCCCTTTCCCCAGACACGGGACAGCCACGCACAGCTATACGTGGGGGTCTCCCTCTTGCGACGACCCACCCGTGAGTTCAGGAGCGGGCTACTGCGGCTGCTGCCGGGCGATGGGGGCGCCAAATTCTCGACGCCGGGAGCAATAAAGTTATAAAGATGTCCTGAAATGATCCCGAAGTCCTGATCCGTAAGAAATATCCCGTTGATATAAATAGAGACGTCATTTGAAACGTCCTAGCATTGTCATAATATCACTGGGACTTCGAAATTGCGTCCCGATCGGATGTTGTTTTTTGAAGTAGAATACAAGCATATTTTCGATGTTAATTATATTTTTGCAGCCTTATGAAAACGTTCAACAGCGTGCAGCAAGAAACTAAAACAGTGACGCTAATATTTAACTGTGGTACCAAAGTGCAACACACAAAAATTATTCATCTGAATTTACAAAGAGACTCCCAACATGGTCTGAGCTTGGCAGATGTACCAAAAGTCTGTAGTTTCTGTTTCATTTTGCTGTAGTACCAATAAAGATAGTTGGGAAAGCCAACAAAGTCTGAGGTATCTCCTGCAATATCTCCATGTAGAACAGAACACACAGATCTACATGTCTATAGATGTGCTTCCCTGCCGGAACGAGAAGACATAACATATTGAATTATCGCCACAATTCCAACGAGATTCAAAGACAAATCAGACAGCCAATTCGTTCATTACGTACCCGTCAGGTACAAGTTACTCACTGACGGAATCATGAGTTTTGCAAAGAAGCTACCTTCTCTGTTCCACTATGCTGTGTGGCGAAGACCGCACCCACGGAATAAACAAGCAATTCAATGAATTGGCTTGATAGATATAAATGCTAAACGCTGATTTCCAGTTGAGTTAATGTGATCGAACATGTAGTGTACACGCTGCACGAGTTCAAAGAAGGTGAAACCAATTGAAGGAATTGGCCTACTAGTATCAATAAAACAACAACTTTATTTCTAAGGTTAATATGGGGAGTTTCGTCGCTAGGGGCGATACTCTACCCCATTGCTGACATAAGGGGGGGATTAAAGAATGTGCCCCTTCACCATAAGGATCGAAGTCTTGTTGTGTCCAAAAAGACCGAAGAAGCTCTCATCGCCGAGCGTTGATGGGCTGGATTTGGCCAGGGGCCAAGCAAGTTCGATACAGAGAATGGGTGAAATTCCAAGTGACTAAGGATCTCAGAGAGCGCGGTTCGGGAAGGTTGGTACCATGGACAATTAGGAAGAATGTGCTCCAGGTCCCCTACGGCACCGTACAGCATCGATCAGAATCCATCAGATATGTATAGAGATTCCAACTGAGCACTGCGCATGCCACTTGAGGTGCGGGTTGATACGGGCGTCTTTTAGCCATCCAGTGATGGTTTAACCCCATCGAGTGACATCGCGGTGTTGCTCGATAAGTTTTTGTGTCTAATATCTTGGCCTGCAGCGGTCATATCAGGATGCGGTTTCTTGTTACGAATTCTCCTTTCCTTCCCCTTCGCGTGCACCTTGGGGCTTGTGAGAAGTCCTGACGGTTGTCGAGATATTTGAAAATTCTAGGCCGCCGTTGGTGCTTCAGACACTTTGGAAGTCCTGTAGCTCCCGCCTCGATTGTCGGATGGAGACCAAAAATTTATGTCCAAACGGGTCTGGAATAGCTCTATGATCGCTCAAATCACACAGGAGTTGAGCTGTAGCGGTTTGGAAGCTGTAGGCGGAGACGCGTTAGTAAAATTCGTTTTTCCGAACTTCAGGGCTCTTTTTGCAAAAAAATTCGCGTCGGAGAGGGTTCATATTTGGCTATCTTTCTGTTGTCAACGCGGAGTGCGTGGTAAAATTTACCGCATCTCTCTAACTTTAGCGGTTCTCGAGTTACAGGATTCCGCGTTTACACTCCTCCCAATACATGGGACCGGCGGCTTCTCCCCCCCAAAAAACATTCCCGTTGCTGCCACATGGTCGAGTTTGCCTTCGTTATGAAGGTCTCGATGTGCTCTTTCCAACAGCGTTTGTTCGGCAGGCGCACGACGTTCCGTTCTCTCGATATCGGCTCAGGAGTATGACGAGCTGACCCGGCTTGCTAGAGCCACCCTGAAACGCGTCCCACTTTTTGGTGTCGTAACTCGCTTATCCGATGTCCAACTTAGTCGAAATTTTGTGTGCGCGGGCTCTGTTCCCTGCTCTACAACCTTCCGATTGAGACCAGCCGTGGATTTCCAGTGGTTAAGGCGTCATTCTCGAAATTCCCCACACCGAATCCCCGTTCCTCGACTTTTGTCCCTGTCTTCAGGTTCGAAGCCCGCGGCGGATCCCACTTCCTTTTAATGGGCACACGCACACGACATGGGTAACGCGTAGAAACTTGCGGCATCTTTCTATTCCTCTCCGTTCTCGAGTTAGGACACCGTGGCAACGGCAGCCCTCTTATACATGGGGCCGGTGCATTTTTTTCGATATCGGGTTCTTGCTGGCGTAGGAAGGTGATTGAGGTCTGTTTTTGACGGGGAAAACGTCCTCTTTCCGATAGCGTTGGTCCCGTCTTCGCGCAACTCTCCAGCGTTTTACGCCATGCGCTCAGGCGACAGCACGCGACCACACGACGACTGTCACCCAGGGGCTAGATTTTGAACTTTTCGCTATCCCGTAACGCTTGCTAAACGCTCGTGCTCCCCGGTTTACGGCCAATGCGCGTGACGGAATGAGCGCGCAAATTTTGAAAAATAGCTATAACGATCGCTATGTGCACATCAAGATTGAGCCCCAGGTCACCCCACGTCTCTGCATTTGTGTCCCGCCACATTATAACGCACTGCCGTCTGCCGAGACTGATCCTTTGCGCTCACAGGTCGGACGTGTTAATGAGCAGCAGAACAGAAATAAGCAATATATGAGCAAGTCATATATGTCGGAATCATTTTTCGGAATTCGGTAATCGTGTGGCGGACACAGGTGTGTACAGTCAGAATTTCCAAGTTCAAAGGAACCAATTCCCATGCGACTTCTTTCTTCTTCTGAACTTGTTGAGTTTGAATGAGTTGCTTGACCTGTGCCTTGGGCTCGCTGGTGTTCCATTATTAAAAGCCCCAAAACTAATGTTGTTGGAATATTAAAGACTAACCATGTACAGTTTAGTAACACAGCGCGCATATAAATGGTTGCTCCAAGTAAAAAATTGCCGGGCCCGCGGCAACGCGAGCTTGCTAACGTATAGGTGAGGTTCTCACCTTCACGATTTTTGCACAGGGCCCATTTTTGGACTATGATTTTTCGACAAAGATACTAAAATTTTTGAAATGTCATCGCCTATTTGAATCAGTACATCCCCAGGCCACATATCAACCACCGCACGGTGTGTGAGTGTTAACCCTGATGCACCCTGGGACTTTAAAGATGCGTCCCAGACAAGAATCCGTTCTTAGGCGTCCCGCGCACTAAGTTCTAATATTATCGTAATACGCACGCGTCTAAACTCGGAAAGAGTTCAAAAAGCGAAGTGCTATTCCTTCCAGATATCCAAAGGGCACACCTGGGCTGCAATAGGGGAACGGGACCCGAGTCCGATACTCTGGGATATTAATTAATAATATACAGACTAAATAATTAGATTATGACATCTCTGATATCAATTTTATATCAAGTGTTATTATCAGTCAAAGTTGATCAAAATGTCATTTTGGCGTCTGGGACGGCCGTCTGGACGAGGATTTGAGCAAACGCGCCGACCGTGGGTGCAACAGGGGAACGAGACCCGGATCCGATACTCTGGAACATTAATTAGTAATATACAGACTAAATAATTAGATTATGACATCTCTGATATCAATTTTATATCAAGTGTTATTATCAATCAAAGTTGATCAAAATGTCATTTTGGTGTCTGGGACTGCCGTCTGGACGAGGATTTGAGCAAACGCGCCGACCGTGGGTGCACCAGGGCAACGAGACCCGGGTCCGATACTCTGGGACATTTTTTATAATATGCAGACTAAATAATTTGATTATGACATCTCTGATATCAATTTTGTATCAGGTGTTATTATCAATCAAAGTTGATCAAAATGTCATTTTGGCGTCTGGGACGGCCGTCTGGACGAGGATTTGAGCAAACGCGCCGACCGTGGGTGCAACAGGGGAACGAGACCCGGATCCGATACTCTGGAACATTAATTAGTAATATACAGACTAAATAATTAGATTATGACATCTATGATATCAATTTTATATCAAGTGTTATTATCAATCAAAGTTGATCAAAATGTCATTTTGGCGTCTGGGACTGCCGTCTGGACGAGGATTTGAGCAAACGCGCCGACCGTGAGTGCAACAGGGGAACGGGACCCGGGTCCGATACTCTGGGATATTAGTAATATACAGACTAAATAATTAGATTATGACATCTCTGATATCTATTTTATATCAACTGTTATCAATCAAAGTTGATCAAAATGTCATTTTGGCGTCTGGGACTGCCGTCTGGACGAGGATTTGAGCAAACGCGCCGACCGTGGGTGCACCAGGGGAACGAGACCCGGGTCCGATACTCTGGGACATTTTTTATAATATGCAGACTAAATAATTAGATTATGACATCTCTGATATCAATTTTATATCAACTGTTATTATCAATCAAAGTTGATCAAAATGTAATTTTGGCGTCTCAGACGGCCGTCTGGACGAGGATTTGAGCAAACGCGCCGACCGTGGGTGCAGCAGGGGAACGTCACCCGGGTCCGATACTCTGGGATATTAGTAATATACAGACTAAATAATTAGATTATGACATCTCTGATATCAATTTTATATCAACTCTTATCAATCAAAGTTGATCAAAATGTCATTTTGGCGTCTGGGACTGCCGTCTGGACGAGGATTTGAGCAAACGCGCCGACCGTGGGTGCAACAGGGGAACGAGACCCGGGTCCGATACTCTGGGATATTAATTAATAATATACAGACTAAAGAATTAGATTATGACATCTCTGATATCAATTTTATATCAAGTGTTATTATCAATCAAAGTTGATCAAAATGTCATTTTGGCGTCTGGGACTGCCGTCTGGACGAGGATTTGAGCAAACGCGCCGACCGTGAGTGCAACACGGGAACGGGACCCGGGTCCGATACTCTGGGATATTAATTAATAATATACAGGCTAAATAATTAGATTATGACATCTGTGATATCAATTTTATATCAAGTGTTATTATCAGTCAAAGTTGATCAAAATGTCATTTTGGCGTCTGGGACGGCCGTCTGGACGAGGATTTGAGCAAAC